>NW_024582394.1:561951-706129 GCF_018398535.1 Haplochromis burtoni
GCGATAAACAAACAAGAGAGAAAACTCTACTAACTAACCTTATGAAATAAAGTTCACAATCGGTAACATCAAACCCAGCTGTATAGTACTAGCAAGTACGCAGTACTAGTTATTGTAACTGACTATAAAAACTCAGCACAACGAAAATAAACTCCACCTAAACTTGGTTTATATCTGACCCAGATAGACTGCAGGTCATAACTTCTTACCTGAAGTTCAGTTCACCTGACACTTGGACCGGCAGCCATCTCGGGTCTCCTGCCTCCCCTTTCCCTCATCCACCTGGTGTCCTCCACCACTTGCTAATGTGGTGGAGGCCACCACACCACCGAACAACTGAGTTATTTTTTACACACCGGCCAGCATCTGGCCAATCCACCACCTTTCATTGTTTATACCGTTACAAAAAAAGAAAAATCATCGGCCCATAAAAACGGAAAATCAGCCCAGCCCAGCTATTGTCGTGCCATCAGTTAACCCTTCGTGTGCCAGCCGTGGCACGCGTGCCTAGGGTTGCCGACCCCTGGTTTAGACCAAGCTGTCGGGCAGATGGCCTCATATTTGACTCTAAAATACTTTAGTATACAGAGACGTTCATGGTGGACTCAATGACTGCAAGATGTCTAGGTCCCGTGGCTGCAAAATAAGCCCAAACAATCACCACCATACTTGACAGTTGGACATGTTTGTATTGAAATGCATTTGCCAAATGTAGTGCTGTGCTTTGGTTTTGTTTCTCTAAAGAACATTGTTCTAGAGGTACGGTCATTCATTCACGTGTAGATTTGCAATCTTGAGTTGTGCAAGCCATGTTCTTTTTAGCAGAGGGCTTCTACTGACAACCCTTCCCAATAAGGCATACTTGTTCAGTCTTTTTCTAATTCTACTGTCATAAACTCTAACATGCTAACTAACTGTTGAAGAGTCTTATATCTTTTGCAATCTGTCTGAGCATTGCAAATCTTGACCTTGGGGTGAATTTTCTAGGACATCCACACCTGGGAGGATTGTAGCATTATGTTAAGAGACAACTGATTTTTTCTTTTCTTCCCTTTTTCTTTTTTTTTAAGAAGAGGACCAGACCAGCAAACTGACAAAGCTTCTGCTTTTAGAGGTGGTCACACTTGCTTGGTTAATCAAGTGCATCTGATTAGCACCACCTGGCTGTTCCTTATCATTTCATATGGAAGCAGTAAGGGTGTACTTTTTCACAGGACTACATAGAGCCTAATGAAACTGCATACGAACATACAAAAAATAAAACTATCATAGGGCTCTATGTGGTCTGATAAAAAATATTTTACACACACACACACACACACACACACACACACACACACACACACACACACAATAAAATATAAATAAATAAAAAATAAAAAAAACCAACACAGATTGAAATTATATATATATATATATATATATATATATACACATATATATATATAGTGATGTCTCACTAATAACATTAGTCTGGTTCTTTGTTGCCCTTTAAAGTCATTTTGAGCTGTTTTTAGACGTCTCAACGTGATTAATAAGAACAAAAGGCTGGCTAACTTTACGTCTGTAGCTATTTTCTGATAAAGTTTAAAGAAAAAAAATCTTGGTACTCGTTTCCTTTAGAGAGCAACTTAAGCCTGCCAGGCTGCTGTGCTTGCAGTATACTGGTAGTAACCCTGTGTATTATTTCATTTTTTGATATTGTGAAATCAGTCTTTGGATTTCTTTTCAGTTAAACAGGTTTTCAATTTTCCCCAAACAATGGCACATTTATTTATTACAAATAGTTAAGTTGGTCAGCTGCTTAATAAAATGTATGATTGGTGGATACCAGCATGTACAAAAAGGCTATTTTAAGTTAAAAAGCTAATACAGGTGAGATGATAGCTGGTTGTATCAGCTGCCTTGATTTCTGTCTGTGACAAGAATAGCTATAGCCAGACATGCTACTGTCTTGACTTAAAATGGTTAAGTGTTTTTTGTTGTTGTTGTTGTTTTGTAGCTTATCTAGAGATTTGATCTAAGAGAAGGGGGAAAAATGAAAATAAAAACATAAGCACATTGATCTGATCTCTTGCAATGTGTTTGTTGATGAGATTTTATCTCCAACTATGAGATCTAAAGCTGTGGAAGTCAAGTGGACAGTGTGATTTGAATGTTGTAGAGGAAATAGAGGGGTATTTTGTTTAAATAGCTTTCTGAGTTAAAAATATAAAACACTAAACAAAAGCATTGAGGTCAGATTGCTCAGTTTGTACACAGTGTTGTATACAGTGTTTATTTACTTTAAGTCATTTTGCATATAATAACAACTAATAATATTCCATGAGATCAACAAATGTGACAGTTAGTCATCAATTCCTGAAGGGAGGCAATGACCTCCTGAGACTTTGTTTATAGTATAGATAAAAGCAACACGATTCCAGAACAAGATGCAGATGCCCTTTTTACAAATTGCATTGAGAGTGTCATTCAAATTAATCGTAATGATCAAACAAGTGTAAATAATTTAAAAACAAACATCAAACTGCAAAGCAAAAGAAAAAAGTGTCTTTCATCTTGTCTATATGATGTGCACTGTTTGGTGAACATAGTTGCTGTTTCCTGATAAGTTCAGGATTAAATACTACGAAGTTGGACAATATTAAATAAATTAATACTACAAAAGGGTCAGAATCTGGAGACGAGTGACGATGCTGTAAGAGGTTTATAGTGTTATATTTAATAATTATTTAATTCACTCAATCAGTTGTTAAGTACAGATGATAAAAATCCACTCTCTTCCTTTACACACAAGAATCTACTGTTTTATACACTATTCATTAAGTACACCTTGGTAATACCAACACGGAGGTAATGGGGGGACACCAGGTCATCTGGCTGGAAGGTGAGCCTATACCAGAGGATGCTTCTGACCTTGAAGCTTGTCTTGGACTCCAATGATGGAAGGCCCTCAGGCAATACAGGGAGAGCAAAGGCGAGCTGAGCCTCTAAAGGTTCACATACACAAACCTAGAACTTCAAATTCTTCTAGATAAATCTTTTTGAACAAAAATTCTCTTTCTGCCATCCTGGCGGAAGCTCAACATAAACACAAAAGACAAAGGTGTGGTGAATTTATAAGACAAGACAAAATTAGAGTACTGTGAAAATGTCCATTCCAACATGTCACCAACTATGACACTTTAGGGAGATAAGAACTCTTACTCCATTAAGAGTTGAGTTATGTGTGTCCCACCTAAACTTCTTGAAGCTTTAATATTAAAATCGGACTGGACTCATTTTTACAGTCTCCATCAGGTCATAAAATAAATGTGATTACATGACTACCAACATTTTCTGATTAAAAATTTTAACTGTCAACCTTTTAACTGTCAGCTTTAAAAAAAAAAGTAAGCCAATAACAGCTAAAATATGATTTTCATAAAAATGTAAAACATTTGGCACTATTGCTCTATGCAGAGTGAGCTAATTTATTAGACTGAACATTAGGTTCTGCATTCATTTAATTGCCTCATAGATGATCCACAATATTCAGAAGCAACCTCCAATGCTTAGCATTAAAATGTTATTGTCCCTGAATAATCAAGCAGAGTAGGTGACCCTTATTGAGAAGCCCTGAGATTTCAGAATTTGCATTAACAAGCCTATTTGTCAAGTTATTTACAGGCGCTTGCACAAATTATCTCTGGGATATTGATATCTGTTGGTACTGAAAGCCATCTACTTTGCCCAATATAGAGGGTAGAGGTGGAAATATTACACCAGCCTTTTCACTGGGACACTCAATTAGATGGTGATAGCTTCTTTTTGAATAATTTAATCCACATTAAACCTTAACCGGAGTATGGTCAATAACCACACTGCTTCATGCATGCAAAATGTAACAGAAATAGAGCAGTAAAGACATTTTAACAGGAACAATGGCTGTCAATGAATGCGTTTTCCGCTGATGGGATTTAAGCTGTGACTTTTTAATTATAGCACAGTATCTTTAAACCACAAGGGCACCTCTTCCCTCCTCCACCAGAGAAATCAAACAGATTTTTCTGCTGGTGGACAGGGATCTTGCACATCATATTTTATGTTTTTGTCCTTGTCCTTTACTTTGTCTCCTTACTTTCTGCTACATCTCATTCTGCTTATTGAGATGTTTCAATACTTCCATCTTTAGATATCCCGTGTCCTCTGGAGCTCTGCAGGCAGAGGGTTGCACTAACACTTCCAGGATTAGGTTTTATTACCTGTGTGGCTCAATAGATAGAGCATTGGCCTGACACTGTCAAGGTTAGGGGCCCATAGCACAGTGAAACAACCTATCATGCTTTATAGATGTCAGGATTAAAGTTGTAGCAGAGAAAAAGCAGGATCTTTAGAATTCTGTGCTTTGAAATCTATAGTCAGGTAAGCAGGTAAGCACATAGTTGAAGATTTGCCATGACAACAGGTAAAGGCAAAAGCAGCACAAGGAAAAGAATACAAAAAAACAAACCGTGTTCATCTGCATGTAAACCAGAGATGCTCTGACAAACTTGTCAGGCTCTTCCAGGAAAGAAACATGTTGGCATCCCCTCCTTTAAAAAAAGTTTTGATCTTCCTCAAACGAAAATACCAGGACTAAAATAGATTTGGGGTTTCATCATAAAAAACTTTATTTTATCAGTTTGTCAAAAAAACACTTGTTACATGTATGTTATGGTTTCACTAGGATGATTTTAGTTTTGTTTTTTCCTTCTTTCTTTTTGTTACCCTATTAATCAATTCTCAGGTGGAGTTACTGAGGTGACTATGTGTGGTCTCCACCCAGGGATGGTGTTTCCTGGTGTGAGTCTCTCCCCTCACACCTGTTTACAAACGTGTCATAAGGCAAGCTAGTGTATCAAGGACAGGTGATGCCATAGTTCTCTGGCAGACTGTCCCCGTCATCATGGTGACAATCAGACTGCCTTTTTCTTGTATCTGTTTTGGAAGTTTTCGCTTGGTAACGTGCAATCTCTGTGTCCCTTGCAGCTATTTACCCTTGAAGCCATGCTAGGAGCTCGTCTGTTTGGAAGATTACTTACCAGCACTCTGTGGACCGCTTCTGTAAATCAGCTACCCTCTGCACCACTGTTGCAGCAACAGCTCCAGCTTACCTATCCACCTGCCAACTGTCTGGAACATTCCTGCTGACTCTGTACTCCCTTCACACTCTGCCTGCCTGCCATAACAAGTAAGACAAAAGATTTATCTATAACTCACTGCTACACTACCTACCTGTTGGAAGCTTGGCTAACTTCCACTCTCTTCTCTGGCAGCGCTTCTGTGATTCCCCTTGCATTGAGGCCTTTCTTTATTCCCAGTCCCTTATTTTCCAACTATTCCACATTCTTCAATAAAATGCATTTAACTGAGAATGTAGCTACAAGTCAGCTCATTGGTTCCGGCCTGAACCAAATCATCACAGAGTAATTATTATTTGTATGTGCACTAACCGACTCTGCTGAGGTCATCTGGTTATTCCCCTTGAGACACAAAGCCACTTATGTTCCCAGCAGGGAAGTTGGAGTCACCACTGGTGAGCAAACTGTGCAACTTCAACACTCGTAACATAGTTGAAGGGTATTTCTCCCTTCTCTTCACTTTTAAAATGTCATGTTTCAGACATTAAAAATGCTGACAGATTGAAAAAGAACCCTTACTCTTAAGTGTTATTTTCACATTTGCAATCAACAGTTTTCTGACAACTTTGTCATGTTTCTCTTTGACCCTATGCATTTGTGTCTCTCTTGTCTGGAGACACAAATGAGATATTACAGCATCAAACTAAGGTCAGAGACATATTAAGAGCCCCAGCATATGTTATATTTATTGTCTGGTCAGAATATACTGGTAACTTAATTTAATTTAAATATATTGTTACTGCCACTTTACAATTCGTGGGGGGGTGGGTGGTCATCTGTTATTAAATAATTTGTAAAAACTGTATTTCTTCATCACATGGATCAACATGATTTCGTATATTGTCAAAAAAAATATTTAACAACAGGAAATACCTACTTCTTTCATCGTCAAGCACCACAGAACCACAGAGATCCTGGCAATTGTCTATTTTCTTAAGGCAAGCTAGGTATTTAATGAGCAGTCAGTCATGCATTAAAAGTGACACCCTGGTAGAAGGAGATTGCACAAAGTTAAAAGTTTTTCCAACTGGGCTGAAATACTTTGTAACACTTTAGACCACTAAAAGCAGGAAAGAATAATGTAATAATTAGAGGAAGAAGACAACTCGAAGATGGCGTAAGTGCCCATCAATTTTGCCATTTCAGAAATTTTCACAGTTAAGATGCTAAGCTCCTCAATGTCACGTGTGTAACAAAGAGGCATTTTTTGGACAGTTTTTTCCCCCAGCTATTTTGCAATATTGTGTCAAAAAAAGTAAATTAACTGTTAAAGTCATTTTGAACTACTTTGAGAAATTTGGCCTCTATTCCCTGATTTTTAAAGTCGTTTTACATTCCAACCAACATTCTTGCGATTCACCCCCATAAAAGAATGTAGAAACTCAGAAATTACAGAGGAATTTAGTCATGTGACATAAGGAAATGCACAATTTATACACTAAAGGTACTATACACAAGACCCAGAGAACTGGATGCCCTGGATACATAAAATACATTTCTAAAAATCCAGCCAAAAAAATAGCAGTTAAGATATTCTGCTAAATATTTTCAATCAAGCTTAGCTTTCATGTGCTGCAGTCTGGTGATCTTTTTAGCTGATGCCAGAGACACTTAAAATCCTAATTGTACAGATCCTTTTTTCCATCCCATTCCTATCATACATTCATGGTTTAGATGCCAGTAAGTTTGTGTTTGCTTACTTCTGCATCTAGCTAGCACTACAGAAGAAGAGCCAGCATAAAAAGGAGTAACTGTTTGAACTGGCAAGTAATTCCCAATTCAATGTTTCAAACAACTCAACAAATATGACAAACTGTTTCAGAGCATTCTGGCACACAGTATGTCTGCTAACTAAATGCACACTGGCTAAATAACCAAGAAAGAAAACGTGTTGATGTGCGATCATTTTACTTTCAAATGCAGAAGATGTAAGAAAGAGAAGGCCGGAACATTAGACGAGAGATTATTCTCAAAGTTAAGGACCGCTTGACAAGTGACCCTATATAATTTGGAAATTCAACACTTACATGTAATGTCCTGATTCATTTTATATTGTTTAATCAGATACATGATGCATTGTTTAGGTTATCTAAATAGCTTATGTTCTGAAATATTTACCAATTCCATGTTATTAAAAAGTTTATAAGGGCGCCAGTTTAGTTCACTGGGATGAGCAGGCGACCACATGCCGTATGCCTGAGAGTGGACGGCCCGGGTTCCTTTGCCTGCATGTCTTCCCCTCTCTCTCTCTCTCCCTCTGCTTTTCTGTCACTCTTAACTGTAACTATTGAATAAAAGCCAGAAAAAGGCCAAAAAAAATAATATTGGATACTAAGTGCAGTCTTAAATGAGTAGTTTGCAGTATTGTGGTAAAGTGACGGACTGTGGCAGATTATGGTATCCATGGTCTCTGCTAGGTTGGATGAATAGCAACAGAGTAAAAGAAAGATGCACTTTTAATTTCAGAATTTCAATTTATGAGAGAATTTTTACAACAGCAAAGATGATGGCAGAAGTGTAACTTTTGGGAAAAGTCTTCAAAAACATTATTTGTGTCCCGCTGAGTATTGAAATTAATGCCTGTTGGGGTCAAATTGTTAAATGTTGTCATTCTGTTACTTAAATTTGTAAGTCTTAGTTTAAACTGTATGATCAAAGACATTCTTCTGTTTCTGTTGACCTCCCCTGTCATGGCCTGGGTCCCGTGTATTTTAGTGTACGTTTATATTTTCCGTGTGGTGTTTTGGTTTTTTCTCCTTCTCCATGTGAGCTTCCGGAAGTGTTTCTGCTCTAGAAACAACCACACCTGCCGCTCGTCGTCCTCTGCCAGCTGCAGCAGATTACGCTCGTCAAGGGAGCGGCATTTAAGACTGTAGCTGAGCTGAGGCCGACGCGGGATCCTTGAGTCAGAACTCATCAGTACAGCTGTGGACTTGGTATAAACCTTTGAGAACGTAGATTCCCTGCTAACTTGTATGTGTTTGTGTTACCAGGAATCTGGAGCGGCGTGTGTTTTGGAAGTCATGGTGTGGGAGTTTTTGGAGTCGCCACTGTTTCACCTTTCACGAAGATCTGCACTGTGTGGGATTCAGGGAGAATCGCCATGGGACCACAGTGCCGGGATTTTGTATATAGTTGTTTTCCACCCCCTGTCAATAAATCCACTGTCCTTCACTAAGAGTCTCGCGTTTGGGCCCTACTTTCACTGCAACTCCACGATCTGCCATTGCAGCCCGTGACATCCCCAGCCTGTGTTTTATTATAGGCACATCCTATATGAAGGTTCTGTTTTCTTGTTTAGTAAAACTGCTTTTATGACCCTTTTTTTGGGCAGGAGGTCACACAAACGCACACAAACACGCACAAAAAAGTATTCATATACTGCTGCATGGGCTGGGCTGTAGTTACATCCTAAGGTTTTAAAAACTGAGCTTAAATAAATGATTAGCGGTAATAAAAGCCGAGGGAGGTCAACAGTGATCACTGACTGTTTTAGGAGCTTTTTGAGATTAAATAGAAGAAAATATTAAACATGTTCACAACACAAAAGCCATATTAAACGCAGACTACTTTAGGCCCGGAAGTAGGATTCGTCACGTCATCACTTAATGACCGGATAGACTCCCATGTTCAGATGTCTAACTTTACAGGGTTAAAAAGTATATTTCAGTATAGGCACAAAAACTGTTTTAACATCTGTGAAAATTTTCTCCCTCATCAGAACTCTGAGAGGGTGGAATTTATTTATTATAACTCATCCATCTGGTTAAGCGGGGGGAGTTAGGTGTGTGGCAACATTGATTAACAGGTGTCCCCACACAAGCCAGCTGGAGCTGGCATCTGCTAGACCTCATCCACTACTTCCAAGTCATTGAACTGGACCTTTTCACTGTGTGTACCATTGGTGCTTTTTGGATCACTTGCATTTAATATTAGAACAACAGACTACTGTAGTGTCTTTTTAGTCAATTACCCAGCTTATTAAGCAAGCTAGCTAATAACTTATTACCAACTCTTTCATCCATATAAAGTATTTGCTAGTATTTCCTGGTAATTCCCCCCCCCAAAAAAAAAAAAAAATTGTCATAGCTGAAACAGATACAGAAAGTGCAACAGAAGGCACACACACAAGCATGCACACACACAAATGGACACGCAAAAATGAGAAGGGGAAGTGAAATATGAATATGAAGATGACAATATGACACATACTGTTACCCTATGTATAGCAAAGCTACCAAACGCTATAAACAACCAACATCTAGCTTTTATCTTGTACAGTATCTCACCTACAATATCAAACATGACAAGCTGAAAAGCAAGGGAGTGAGAGAAGAAAATCCAAAGCATCTTCTGATCTGTGTTTTGGAGTGTTGTCAGTTCACTTGACCAAAGCTTGTGGTTAAGTAAAAACCATCTGCAAGCACTGAACTGAGTAGATAGAGCGACAACGAGGCAGCTTTTGAAGCAGGATTGAAAGACCAAATAGGTAAATTAAGGTAAAAAAAATTCGGCTTTTTGATTTAAAAAAAAAAAAGTAGTTAAATATTACTATTTCTAATTTAAAAAATTCTCTAAAGTTAGTGACTTGAATTAGTAGAGGTGAGACGAGCAGATGGCAGAAGCCTGTGCTGACACATCTGTCAATCAAAATGAGGATCAGAGGATGATGGAACATAAATATATAAACTTAAACGAAAAGAGACAATGCAGCTTGACATTAAGGTAGTAATATATAAAAACTAAACCTTGAACTTTAGTGAAGTCAAACAGCTGTCTGTTAAACATTGTGTTGGTAACCAAATGTTTCTACTTACTGTGACACATCTGGCACGTTCTCTCACTTTGTGTCAGATGTGCAACCTCGCAAGTCACAGACCACTTTACACAGAGACAGTCTGAAACCCATTCTCAATGTCTGTGACCTTCATAGACTTTAATTATAGTCACATACATGCTCAGCATTAATGTTTGAGAGCAAAAGAAGGCGAGGGCTCAAAGTGCTGAATCAAAGGACAAAGTATCCAGTGTAGGGCTTGATGAGATACAGAATGTTCATGTGGAGTTGGGCGATTTTCTCCATAGTCCAATCATCTTATCGTCACCCTGCGAGATTGCCAATACCCAATACGATCACCTCTGCTCCCCACCGTGTTTTCTGCACACACTCAGAACAGGGTCTTCCACATACACATTGATGAGAGAATCACTACTGTCTCTCCAAACATGCGATTACATTTCGTTTAAATGCAAATTTAACCCAACACACATAAATTCCCTCCGCCTGTTTTCTCTCATTTTGTGATGGATCAATATAGTCACTCTCCAATCGTACAATAATTTTGCAGAAGTTTGACCTTTAACAGTGTGTTTGTGTGAATGTTTTAAGTGATGGTTATATTAAGGGATGCAGACCATGTTGTAGCAAATTAAATTTAACATTAATTAAATTACACGCATTTGCTACATTATATGCAAAACTAGTTAAATACACAATTAATTGACAACATTTGGTTCTCAGTTCTGCTGACAGGGGTCTTCTTTTGATTCTACATACCCATCTGAAATCTACAAGGGATTGTTCATTCAAATCCTTAGCTCTAAAACAAAGTACTCTTTAAAAAACAACTTAAAACTCATCTGTTCAGATAGGCATTAGGTAGTGTTTTGTTTTCTGTGTTGTTTTACTGGTTTGTGTTTGTTCATTTTTGTCCTTGCATGAACTGTTTTTATTGATACCTGTGTAAAGCAAATTATGACTGGATTCTTGTCTTCAAAAGCACTATATAAATACATTTTCCTTACTTTTTTATGTTTTATTTGGCAAGCTGGAAAGCTTGGCAACCACTCTGACCATAGCCAAACCCCTAATTTATCTTCTATTTGCACAAAAGGTACAACAGTACAGCAAGTCCTCAAGGGACCGGGCTGAATCTATTCCTCTTTACCTCAAGCTTTCAGTACAACTCCAGGTCATTCCACTTTCAGAAATACTATGTTCAGTGGTTGAGTGTATAAGTGATGGGCAGGAGGATTAAAGAACACTAGCAAATGATTTTGTGGAGTGGTCAAGCAGAAATAATCTGCTTCTGAATGTGAACAAGAAAAGACAGATCCTGACTAATTTCACAGCTACATGGCCAACCCTGGTCTACCCTGGGAAGCAATGCTTAAGTGAGGTGATGGAGGAGTACAGGCTAAACTAGAAGACCAACAGAAAGGTTGTATATAATATAAGGGGAAGAAGAGGCTACATTTGCTGGTGAAATTGAGATCTTTCAAGATATGCATAAGAGTGAATTAACTGATCAGGAAGAACAACTTTTTGACCATCCAAATTGTTTTCCATTATGGCCAATCCTAACTACCATCTGCACCACTTACTGGACAAGCCATGGAGTGCTGTCTCATTAGTAAGGACCAATACAGAAAATCTTTCTTACCTACTTTAAAATGCAATACATCCATGTAGCAGAAAAACACCTGTTTCTCATACTGACAATTTTGTTTTTATGTTTTTAGCCCTGCCCTGTCACAGCACTTTGCACTTTATTATCCTGAGAAACAATTTTTGCCCTTTAAACCATTTTGTTTTGCTTTCTGTTTTCACAAAATGTTTCACTTTTACATTAAAAATCCAGATTTCATCCTTGAAATCATAAAAATAAAAAAAATCATCATTAAAACAACTTGCAACTATTTCAGGTAAAACACCCAAACGTGCTACACGATGTGACATGACCTTTGCACATGTTCACAAATTAGACACTACAAGTATAATGAGCAAAATAAACACACAAAAACAGTTTTGTATGAGAACCTCAGTTTCATTACACTGCAAAAACACACACAGTACTCAGTGAGTATTAATAAATGCATTCTTATTAACTTTGAAATATAAAGATATAAATATACAATTATTAAGTCTGAAATTATGCAAATAAGTAAATATGATCATTTATCAGTTTCTATTACTGATGATAGGCAAGCAGAGACCCCCCTCCCAAATTAATTAATTAATTAATTAATTAATAATAATAAAAACAAAAACATCTTCCTCCAATATGATCATTTTGATTAGATTAAAACATAGCATTTGTGCAGCTTGTCTGCACTCTTCATGGATATCTTCACCTTTCTGCACTCCTTCCTGAAAAAATTTTTACTTTTTGGTTAAATATCTACTATATTACCAAATATTACTTATTATTAGCTGAAAATGACAAGTGGTAGAAGAATTTTTCAAACTTTTCCTTTATGAAAAACAGCAATAAAACACGTCAGTACACATTAAACTGTATCAAAAGCTAAAATGATTATTCTGCAGAAAAATATCTTTCATCAGTGTTAAAGTAATTAATATTTCTGCTGCATATGTTTAAAATGGAGCTCATTTGAAGTACTTTGTTTTGTTTAATATCGTATTCTATAAAACACAGGCTTGTCCTGTTGCTGTTCTTTTTTTTCTTTTTCTTTTTTCGACTGGGGAAAATAAAATGGAAATAATCAGAAAACCTGGGGGACTGGAATGCCTTGGAACACGAGGAAACATGGAGACCCCAGGAAGGATTTTAAGGGATTTGCAGAGGCACCGAAAAGGTATGAGGAAGAAGTGGAAACACATGGAAACACAGCTAGAACGAGTAGACATAGCAAGGGGGAAGCAAAACTGAACAGACACCGATCAAGAGACTGTCAAAATAAAACACCAAGTGCCACAATGACTGAGACCCAGATAAGGACAACTCAATTTGAGTCTAACTGTAAAACTGCAACTTAAACCATCTTTATAATGCAAAAATTCACAAAAAAACATAAATGCAGATCATCTGAATTAAAAAGCTTGAACGGTGAGTGACATGGTGAACTGTCTATATCTACAGGGGGATTAAAGGCTGGTTGGACATTTTACATTCTTATAGATTTTAATCTGAAAGTGTTGCTCAGCCTGCACCTGCTCAAATTGCCTGATTTGTTAGAGCAAACATGATCAGAGCTGTTCTTCTCTACATCACATATGTTGGCTAAGATGGTTAACAAGAGGAAACTTCCATGAAGAAACTTAATTGAAGCTGGTGTCCTTGTTAATGTTAGCTGTGTTTCCATAGAAGTGCTCTAGTAAAGAAACTCAGAGCAGTGAAAGCAGACCACCGGCAGGTTTTTTCCTCAAAATCTTTTTAAGGACTCCATGTCCATATATGTTAAGCTTTCAGCTAATAGCTCTTTAGAAAACATATATTTTACTGGGTTTTCTTGGTAATTGTATTTATTTATTAATTCATTGATTTGTTAAGACATAACTTAAAAGCTGTTCTTTGCTCTTATATATACAGAACACTGGTTCATGGCTTAACATATACAGACAACATTTCTCTGAAAATGGTCAGCCCTAAGGAATGAACTGAAAATGAGCCAAAAAAAGCAAAAAATGTCTAAAGAAAAGGTTTAAAAGAGCCTCAGAAAGCCTGGACAGCTATTGTTTAAGATCACTTTCAAAAATTAGAATAAAGTTTTTCTCCTTGGAATAAAAAGAAAAAGAAATGAGGATTGGCTAAAGAGTTTGACACAGAACTATACATATATAGATGCAATAATAATATTGGTACACTAAAGGCATTATACTAAAACAAACTGTCCAGCCATGCAACCCAGAGATTGCCATAGTGTGTGGCGCTCACTTTAAGCAGTTATTCTGAAACTCCTCTCATCCACTCCATAACTCCACAGTTGAGAGAGAGTCCCAACTTAATTTGAACACAGTACAAAGAAGCAGCAGACCAGTGGACCATAAAGCTTTTAGGGAGGGATGTTAGGAAGAAGAAAAATACGAAAGGCTAAATAAATAAATAAAAGAGAGTAGTGGAACATCGGCAAATGAAAGCCCCTATGGTCTTGTCTGGAAGTCCAGCGGTACATTTTGAGGTTCCTGACTGGCAGCGAGGTGCCTGGAGCAGAGCTTCAAAGGCCTGTTACCGGGAAAGCAGCGCGTTGCAGCACTGTGCCCAAATGAGCGACTTCAATATGAGCATCAAGAGACCCAAGAAAAACCCATCAAAACAAAACGAAAGAGGGAGTACATTGTGAAGCACAATTGAGTTAGCAAGTCAAAACCATAGAGGCTCGAACAATCTGTCTGTGGCTTGTGTGTTGTTTTCTGTCAGCAGTTCTTGAAAATCGATCCTATTATATATTGATGTGTGACTATATTCAGTGAATTAGAAGACAAAACGACTCCTGAAACCAGTATGATTTTGTCCCCTTCCGAGGGCAAAGATGAATACATCTAATAATTTCAAAGAATTGATGGAAAGGAATTTGAGAACTAAATGTATTTTTCATCTTTGGATCATTTAATTGGGGGATACAGTGGCCCTCTAATCCTATTTAATCATCTCAATTGAAACTGCTCAATGCCACGGTGTATATTTGTTGAGCTGCACTGGGAATACTGTGATAGACAGAGTGGTGCACTTTCTGTCAGTTTATTTTGCCTTTACTTTTCTTCTGCTCTTTTAATGGAGCATGTAATTCTGTTCCAAGTTGTGCATTGTTCAAGATAAGACATTAATCATTTTCCGACATGCAATGCATTCATTTCATTATTTAATGATTTGAATTGAAAATATCGTTAAAATTAGATTAGCAGGGCAACCAAGTGTGGGCAGCACACGACTGTTATGAATCTTTGTATGTATATAAATTAACCTTTTTAATTACATATATTTCAGTAAATGGTTGGCATTATAATGTACTGCTTGGAGCTATAGATCCCAACTAAAACAAGTGTGGGTACAAGAGAACCTACGTTAACCTATGTTTTTTTTAAAGATGAAAGAGAAAGACTGAGACTTTGATCAGGCTCAAAGTTTAAGCTTGTTTCTGCAAAATAGTATCACTGCATACCATGATAATCATCATATTTTCCCCACAAACGAAAAGGTAAGTGTCTGACACTGACACACCTGAGCAATACCCGCAAGGCGCCTCAGGCAGTTCACCAGTAATGTAAATATCAGGTTGGAAATATGCACTTCAATTAAAATGCCCCCTGCTGAGATCTGATATGTAAAAATGTAACCACCCAAAGTTGTATAAAAAGTTTAATTTAATTTAGTTTAATTTATGATTTCATAAATCTATATTATTTTAAAATATCCTGTATATTATTTAAAAAGCAGCATAACAAATCAATGCAATACATAAATAATTATAAACTTAAAACAGAAAATAATAAGCCTCATGCTGAGTGTTTCATATGTTGTAAACTTGTTTTTTTTGGAAATTGGATGAGATGACTGAGAGCTGGATCTGACTATGAAACCACGGACGCTGTACGACAAGTTTTTAGTCAAAGAGCATCCTGGATGATCCCCCTTTCTGAATTTAACAATGACCATTGTTTACAATGATTGCATTTTGCCCAGTATGACTAGCAGGCGGTCCATGATCTCCTCAGGAAGGTCCCGGTAAGTCCTATTGTAAACAACCAGAAGTTCTTTAAGCAGGCACGAAAACTGTCATCTTCTGGCTATCAAAAATTATTTAGGTTTCAGGCATTTCCATAGTTTGACTTTCATGGGTATCAACGTCCATCTGTTTTAATGTCTATGGAAAAAACAAACAAACAAAACAAAAATGAACAAAAACAAAAAAACAAAAAACCACTTGACCTTGTTCAAGTCATGTGAAAGAGAAAATGTTCATAGGATTCGATGCTGTAAAAAACTAAGTACACCCAATGATTCGGTAGCTTGTAGAACCACCTTCAGCTGCAATCTTGTAGTAATTGTTTTCTGTCTCTCACATTGGTTTGGAGGAATTCTATCCCACTCTTCTTTGCAGTGTTTCTCTCTTAAGGTTTCACCACAACATTTCAGTCAGCCTGAGGTCTGGACTTTGACTGGGTCACTGCAACAGTTTTTTTCCCTGGTCATTCTGTTGTAGGATTGGTGTTGTGCTTGGGATCATTGTCCTGGACAACCTTTAGTTGTTGGTCTTGAATGTGAGTCTCAATTACTTTGGTATACAAAGGTGGTTCATAGTACTCAGGTCCTGTGACTGCAAAACAAGCCCCAAATCATCACCTTTCCATGACTATTCTTTGTGGTACTGATATGCTGTGTGTGGTTTTGGTCAAACCACCCTCTGCATTTTGACCAAATGTATCCACTCTGGCGTCTGTCCAAAGGACATTGTTCCAGAGGTCTTGTGGTTTTGTTCGGATGAACCTTCAGAAACCCGAGCTAGCCATCGTCTTTTTAGAGAGGAAATGACTTATTCTGGCAACCCTTCCGAACAAGCAATATTAATACATAGTAAAGAAATTCTTTTTTTTGGCTTTTTTTTTTTTTTTTTGGCCTTTTCTCTGAGCGTTGCATAGTCTGACCTGGAGGCGAATTTGCTGGGTTGTCCACTCCAAGGAATACGTTGACCTGAATGCTCCAGACCAGCAAACTACCAAAACTTTTGTTTATGGAGGTCGTCACACTTGATTAACTGATTATTGGTTAATCAAGTGCGTTTGATAAGCAGCACCTGACTGCTACTTCCCCTCTTAATAGCTGTGAAGGATAAAGAGTGCACTTATTTTTATTTTTATTCCACAGGACTGTATGTTAAATGGCAACCAAAAGGGTAAAAACATGACCAGGCACTCTTGTTAATGTGCCCCTACCCTTTACCTTACACTGCATTTTATTGTACAAAAACATAAGTAAAATACCTGAAAGAATAAATCTGGCAATGATCCTTATTTTTGATAGTTTTGGTAAATCCCATGATCCGACCGGCTCTAAAAAAGATTGATAGTACACAGTCAAGTCATTTTTAGTTATACAACTCAATATCACAAATCTCAATTTCACCTTAGAGGGCTTTACAATCAGTATATTATACAACACCATCCATCTTTAGCCCCCGGTGGCACAGAGGCTATTTTAAAATAAAGTAGTTTTCTGGAAACTCACAAAGTTACTGTTTAGAGGTTAATAAGAACTCCACATTTGACAGACATCCATAGCTGATATGACACGTTTCACTAAGAAATGGAGGGTTGTAGCAATAATGTAACACAAACTTCTACAAATATTAAGAATGACCATAAACTGGTAAAATGATTGTATTTACAGCACTTTTCTAGTTTTATTAACCATTATAAAGCCACATTCGCGTACATGCAGAATGAAGGAGCCAAAGATCACATGACCAGCATTCAAAGATGAACCTCTCCAGACCTCCAGCCACAATTTTTGGTATGTTATTTACCAAATAGGTTAAGTTAATACTAAACCTTTGATCCTGACCAATGTGACAGTGCAAAATTTCAGTTGTTTTGATCAGCCACAAAGAATCATAAAAAGAGTTTCTTTGTGCCCATTTAATATTCTTTCTGGAAAATTATAAACATAACGATGGGATTCATTTTCCCTCCAAACTCATCAGTATGCTCCTCTTTCAGCTGCCACTCGTTCCCTGAACAGAAACTCATGTGCATGTGAGAAACAGAGCCTGGACCAGAGCTATGAACATGCAGTGACAGTGTGAGCTGTCTTATTTTAAAACTGGCTTTTACTTCCGCAATTTCAAAGAAAAACTACAAACACCCTTCAGAAAATTCACAACTCTGACCAGACTGCTGGAGCTAATAGCTAATTACCAACTCTAAAGCAACAGACAGGTTTCTGTCTTGGAATAATGAACATTTTATCCTCATACTGGAGGCTCTTGGTCAGCTGTTGTTGTTGTTGTTTTCTGCCTCCTGCCTGTCTGTGTATCTTAGTGAGAAACCTATCTATAGACTCGGGCTGAAAGGGTAGCATTGTCAAACAGCACTGACAAATGAACAAATAAGTTGTTTCTTTTGATTTTTTCCAATCAACTAAAGGAAATAATATAGTCAGTCTTATCCTTGAAATTCAATAGCATTATACAACACACATTTTTAGGGTGAGCCAGCTTTAGCTCTCGTGTATTATCTAATAAAGCAGCTACTGTAGCATCAGTTAGTCAAGGAGCTAGGAATTGAAACTGACAATAAACTACTGCTGTTTGCAGAAACAGAGGTAAGGTGAATTATTATTTTCAGAGAATTATGTTTTTTCCACTTTTGATGTTAAGGTGGATTTATCAAATATGATCCTTCGACAGGGGTGTGCTGTCTGATATTAAAGTGGGATCAGATCAGCAAAACTCAAGAGGCAAATAATAATCAGAAGTGGGATAGCAAAACTTCAGAATACCCTTTGATCATCAGACTCACACAGGGCTCCACACTTCAGAAATTCATTAGCTATGCTAGCAAGAGAAGATTCCAGATGTGACCCTGGATTATTGCTTTTGAATTTAAAACACCGACTGACTGTCAGACCAGTGACCGCAGGAAGCCATACCTTCAAAGTGCATCACAGCTTACATGCTTAAACAAAACTACCAAGACATGTAGAAAGATAACCTTGTGACTGCCCCCGTCTCACTATCAGGAGATATTAGGACAACACTAAAGTTAAAACTCTTTGTTGCACCCTAGAGCAAGGGTTTGATCTGGCCTTGGCAATGAAAAAGGGGCATGCACAAGGAGAAAGATAACTTTTTCTTCCTCAGAATTATTAAGGACAAAGGTGAAGTCCTTGCCGTCACTCTCCAGCACATTCATCTGCACAGATATTAGAGCACAAAATCCTTTAAGAGAACCAAAAGAAGCAAACTTAATTCATTTTTCCCCAGCTCGCCTTCTCTCTTATGAACTCATTTAACAGTTCATATCTAAACACTGACTAAATAACTTGTCTCATAATCATTTATGCAATAAATCATCTTGATCTATTAATTTAATGCACTTCAAAATAAAATAAAAAAACATTTAAATAAAGCAACAACTCAGAATGACCTTTTTTTATAACTGTTGATATAGACAGTGTCTCATTTAATGCCTTTCCAACTAATGTGTTTCCATCTTAAAACAGCAATTCAGCATACTGCTTGTTAGCTAGGGCCTTTTTGCCTGTGCTTAGGTACTGAACGAATCTGATTTTTGTTAAAGCGATGAGTTTTCTAAGTAATCAAAGCCTTGAGTTTGGAAGAATCATATTTTCAAAAAAAAATCAAATAATTATCTCTCAGCACCCGCTACCTGCCCATGTCCTGTCCATGAAAATTAAAGAGAAAAGCTGAGGCAGGGATCAACTTTCAAATGTTTCCATTCATTCTTACACCTCCCGTGCTTTTCACCATTCAAACCGTCATCATTCAGATACTTTTCATGTTTCTCTGAGTGAAAATTTCAGTGTGATAATGTACAGTGTCAGCAAGTTGTCAGACGTCTGTTTTGACCAAAGAAGAAGGAAAAGGGAAGTACTGCCTGAGGCCTTTGGGGGTCTTTCCTAACCTTTTCCCAGGAAACTAACAGCTCCTTTGGAGCGAGGGACTTTGATGCTGACTGCAGTCTTTGGAGAATGTCATCTCTAATTACTTCTGAAATCCATCTCCACCTCCCGCCGCCCCAAAACCTGCCACCTGTATGCACTCTCTGTGTTTGTCAGCTAAAGTCCCGTCCTTGACTACTGTACGTGCCGCAGATTAAGCTGCCTGCTGTTTGTGAAAGTGCAGGGTGGGTTGTTTTTTTTATTTAAACTGTAATGCAGTCATTAGTTTGGCCTGTTAGCTGGCAGCATACTGTCATGCACAAATATTATATAGCATTTTATATGACTTTAATACTCCTATGTTTATTGCTGGTTTATTAAATGTTGAATATGCTGGTCATAATTTACTTTTAGGTTAACTTTGAGCAGATAAACTAATGAATTTAACAGGAACTGGTGGGAACCAGAGGCAGAGTACTGGACTTATATTCAATCAGGCAGGCAGAGAAACGACACCAAATGACATGAATTTCACTCAACATCTGCTGGACTTTTGAACGACCCCCTATGAGCAAGCACTTGGAGGCAGTGGAAAGGAGAAACTCCCTTCTAACAGGAAGAAACCTCTGGCAGAACCAGATTCATGGACGGGCAGCTATCTGCCATCTCGGTGAAGTGAGGGAGAAAGGACAAACGACACACTGTGGAAAAGAGTCAGAGATTAATAATTAGTAATGATTGTGATAGGAATTGATTAAATGCAATGCTGTTAATGTTTTGTTAAAACATCTTCTGTGGCCATGTATAAATAAATTACTCTGTCTACGTGAAATAGCTACTAAGTGAAGATGTCCCTGGTAATGAATTTAGTTGTTGAATGATTGTGAAAAGAAAACAGACTAATCAACCTGTCTGAAAGTAAGAAAAAAGTGAAAAAAGAACTACTTCAAACCATTAATTGAATCCCTTAATAACTAGATTAGCATTATAAATTCAGCTAAAACCTGGAATAAATGTGAACTGCATGTAGCAAAGAAAGTTGAGGTTGACTATAAACAGTGTTGAGCACAATGCATTACAAAGCAACACATATACTATACTTCATTCAGTAATCACATTATAGTTACAATTATGACATTAATTGAGTTACAAAGGTCGTTCAGTTATCTGCTCAGTAAGAAATCAGCTGATTTGAGGAGCTGAGAAATGGGCATTACTTTTGCTTTTATTGCACGAAAGGACAACAGAGTGATGGGAACATGCAAACTGCACCCAGGACAGAAGCAGCCTTACTGCTGCCAACACAGCACAGCTCTTTGCAAGCATCTGCACAAACAACATTCTAATACAAAGCAAGCAAAGAAGTTAGAGTAGTGTTATAGCTAAGTGTATGCTGACCTGAACCAAGCAGTCAAAACCTGATCTTCAGCAGGTAACAAAGGGAGTCAGGATTGTAGCATTGTTGCCTCTTTTTCTGGCAATACCTGTTACAACATTAGTTGCTGTGGAGTTCTTTTTGGGCTGGTATTAAACTTTGCTGGCTTTATGTTCATTCAAAAAAAACAAAAACAAAAAAAACAACCACTCATAGAAAAATCTTTTGTGTCCTCACTAGGATAAGCATTTGTGCCAGTCTGTGGGACTATAGTCTGGCTTTAGTATTGTTAACTTATAACTTTAAAGTAATGGATTTGTACTTTTATAGCACTTTTCTACCCTATCAGAGCACTGACAGACACAAAAAGTGATGATGCACTGGGGATAGGGGTCATTTGGGTGTATTCTGTGTCTTGCCCAAAGATACTTCAATATGCAGATTGGAAGAGTCGGGAATCAAACTGATCTGACCTTCCATTTAGAAGACAACCCACTCTACCTCTTGAGTCATAACCATCCCTGTGAAGAGTAATGTAACAAATAATGTTCCTGAGGGAATAATTAAGTTATACAATGCATTACTTTGTAGAAAAATAACTGTGCTTAATAAATACATTATATTTTTTGGTAATGACTCCATCACTGCAACATATCTGAATATCATTACCAAAGTGTTGTTGACAGTTATGCATGTTCCTCACTCATCTCCTGCCTTAACTTGTCGATACATTTTTATCTTACATAGTTTTAACCTTTCAGTAATATTCCTATATGAAACCTAATAAATTCTGTAGTAAAAGTAGAACTTGCAAACACAAAAAGTAAACAAAGTAAAGCCCAAACAAAAACAACTACAAAACTTTGAATATGAATTAATTCAAAAAGTGATGAGCTGGGATAAAACAACATGACCTCATCAATGCTGACTGTCATGCTAACATTTTAATGAAAGTAATTTATTCAGTTATTAAAAAATATGCAAAACTGAAGATCACCTGAGGAAATTAAGTTCATTCATACATGGCTCCATTTTCAATCAATCACTGTTGTAATTTTTTTTTTCAACGATAAGCTAGAACAGATGTATGACAACTAATTAACATTTAATAAAAATGATAACCTGCGAAGCCGTTCTTTATAATGAAATGCAATTATGACACCCCCACCTTATCCAGTCCAAAATGCAGCTCATAATCATAACAGCATCAGTATAATGAGCTCATATTATTCTATACACTGTAGTCAGTTCACACAAATTCATAAGGAAGCTACTTCCTTTGTTATACTTCAGTCTTTCTACTAACTTAATTTACAGAATTTTATCAGCGTGTGAAGTGAGTTGGTAGTGACAAACTGTCACTAATACCTTTGTCTGTCAGTTGAATTTAATTCCCCATTAAAGTGACTAAGTGTGAATTGCCCCGCTATAGACCCCAAAGGCTCATTGTTCACAGCCGGTCTCATTAAATCTGTCAAATGCCCATTTCCGTGCAGTTTCCTGCCCTCATATTTTAATGAATAGCAGAAAGATTACAATAGTGTACGATTATAGATGGCTGTGATGTAGGGTGAAACCAGGGGTCTATACAAATAACTTCATCATTAGGGCTTGGTGGTTACTGCATGGGGAAAATGTGAGACTTGAATGAGATGTTTTGCACCTTTTTTCTTCAGTGGATCTCCAAAATCAAACTGTACACAGTAAACTGCATGAAAGGACAAGACCTTTTATTTTTATGTCCACATTTAACTATATATTTCAAACTGTGTCTCACAACTGGTTACCAATTCATCATGTGCCACATACCTACATAGCCATGCACTGCATTTAAATTGTTGACCCTGTGCAAACTATACTTCACCCGAAACATTAATGTCTCACAATATAAACTGTTAATGGTTATTGCACTGCTCACAACAGGTGAGAAGCTTTATGCTTCAAACAAGGTCTAATGACCCCATAAGGACAAGACAAAGTAAAAATTATTAAAATGAGTGCAGAATAATACGGCATATGAGGCTATATCACTGGTTTGGGAAATATTATACATTTATATAGATTATACATGTGAGGCAAGGGCAATGTTTACAGTACATCCCATTATACATGATAAAACCAAATAATGTATTCATTACATCAGCTCAAACTTATTTCCATCATTTAGTTGAAGTCCTGGAAAAAAACATTAATTCTTACATGTTCAATGTTAGGGCTGCACGATTTTGCATAAAATGAGAATCACAATTTTTTGGCTTAGAATTGAGATCACGATTCTCTCACGATTTTCTTTTCCAGTATAAATATTTATTGCACTTATTAACTGCACATCAACTTCGTAACAGTTGAGACTGAACATAAAAACAATAAACATAAAAACAACAAATGTCTCACGTTTTGTTGTTGCTGCAAAATGTTGTACTGCTTGAAATTCAGTCTCCACCATTGCTCGACACTGCGTGAATAGAGCAGGTAGAGCAACAATAGAAAAATAGTTGCGGACGGCACTGTGTAGCGTTTGTCTAGGGTGTTGATCATTCTCCTAAATCCCTCGTTTTGCACAGTGTTGATGGGAGCCATATCTTTGGTCAGGTGATAAGTGATAGCCTCCATAATTTCTTTGTGCCTGCGGGAGGTCGACGGGTATAGGGAAGCGCTGTATAAGGTTCCCGTTATTGATGTTTGGGTGGTTGACCGGGACGGATTTTCTCCTGTCACTTTCTCCTCATCCCTGACGTGCTCTCCGTTGTTTTTTCCCTGCTAATTTTAGCATCACACGGCACAGCTTCTGTACCACGTGGTATAAGGCTCCGCCCTTGTCATTTGTTGAGCAGGAAGAGTGAGCGCTTGTTTTCATGCAGATTATGTCCCGGATCAAAATGCCGGGACGTCGTCGTCGTTTTTCTTTTGTTTTTTTTTTGGGAAATGAGATCGCACATAAGTATGAATCGAGATCGCGATTTCCTAACGATTAATCGTGCAGCCCTATTCAATGTGATTAATATCAATACAAATTAATACATATTTTAAAAGCAATATTAGCAATATAGGTAGATATTAATGTTTTTATATAAATACATTAACCAATTTTGATAAATAACCATTAAATGTGCTGACAGACTTGGAGATCAGCTCGCAACCAGTTAGCAACCCCTTGAAAACCTCAGAATGCTAGGAAAATACAGGTATTAAACAACCAGTGGGTTAGTGGTTGCAAGATGAAATCAGTCACAAAGACGGTGCTGCACCAAAAACTTCACTGGCTAATTGCCATGGTAACCAACTTTTCACTTTTGCTATTGTTTAGCCTTGAAGTTGGTGAGTATCTGCAGATTGCCTCTTCCATGCAAAAAAAAAAGACTACCAGAATATCAACCTCACGAGTTAACCCACTGGTAAGGACTTGGACTAATTGGTTTGCAGAAACCCAACATTCAAAATAAGAGATATGACTGCAAAGATTACTTGTAAATAGTGTTCTCCAGAATTTTTGAAAAAAAATTAAATTAAATTAAAAACGTTCCACATTGTACACCAAATGTACTTAGGTGGAAATAATATTCCTGTGCAACAAACCCATACAGTCTGTGTGCAAAATATTACAGTTAATAAAGTAATAAATTATATGGCATAAGTTAAATAACAATAATGTAATAAGATTTGTGATAAAATATCATGAGCCAATATGTAGCAGGCTAACTAATCTAAAGAACAACAGAATGCATTTCAACACAACGTAACCTTCAAAATACTCCTGAAAATCAGCCAATGTAGCAGATGGCAGGCATGATCCAAACAGCAAGAGCAAATAGAGCCAGAGGCTAGTGTGTATTTGTGTATTCTATTCTTACTCAGATGTGATGTTAGACTTTTGTCATCCTCCACTACTCTTTATGTGAAGTTAGCTACTGTAGTAGTCCTCTGTGACTGTGAAAGAGTCTCTACTTTCACCTTTTACGCAGCTCCTCTCTCTGTGTACAACTCCACAGGGACTACTTGTGGTGGAGGAGATTGCTGCCTTTGGCCCCTACTTTATTTAAGCTCATGGTTCAATTGCGAAACTTGAGGGCATAAATTTTCTTTTAAGCCATTAAAAAGGCAAATTCGCTTCCTGTTTTTCTCCTCTCCGTGCTCCATTAACTTTATATATACAATGCTCCAAGCCTAAAGAATCCTATCTAATGACCATAGGCACAGTGTTTGGGATGTGCATTCTCACTGTAATCTTCAAACATGGAAAATACTAATAAATATTCTTGAAGCTTCTGTTGAATCCCTGGCTAAAGTTATTCAGTACTGCTGGCCCATAAATATTTTTCTTCTTGACAACACTCTTGGTTGCATACCACTTTCTAGTAGGACCATCAATAAACAACATTGGCCTTGTGCAGGGGGCAGAGTTACAGTTTATTTGTCGACTTCCCACCACAGATGTGAGGCTTCACAGTCCTTTTTGAACGAGACATAAATCTAACAGACACTATAAGGTTGGAAGTGGAGATCATTAACGGCTTGTGCCGAGTGTCAAGTTTACCCGAGAAATCTTCACCTCCAAGGGAGACTTGGCCCACAGTGTGCTTTTTTGTTGAGCAGCATTTGTACCCTGTTGCTGCTGGCAGGGGACTAATATCTTGTTCTTGGCACGGCTGCATCCAGATTTTTATGAGGTCTTCAGCCTGCGAAGGCAACATCCCGCTGAACTGAAAATTACCTGCTAATGCACATTGGCTAATTTGGATCTGGGGAGAAGGGAATTATGCCGCAATCAGCTTCAATCTAAACCTCGCTATGTGTGCAAAATGATTGTACAGTATGGGCAGCTAATGGCAATTTACAGCACTACCAATATAATATCATTCTCCCCCCCCACCCCATTTTTTTTTTTTAAACCAGCAGGAACAGATGCCATGCACATGTGCAACTGTGTGGATGCCAATTTAACTATACTATCATAAATGACACTAAATATATTTATATATATTTTATATTTGCATCTGATGGGATATAAGTCTTTAAAAGAAGAATACTTCTTTAATATCCACACATTGGGTACTAAATGTTCACCAGATGTTGCTCCGTTCTACTCAATACATTTACTGTACCACACAGCAGTGTAACTAAAGGTGAAAATATCAGGCATTTTCAATCAGCTTAATGATAGCATATGGAATAGAAATTAAAATCAAAACACATACAAGCTGAATTGTTGCTTAGAGCTTTATAGACTTTCAGATTGGGGTTGTTTTCACCTCAACTGTGGCCCTTGAAGGAATCAATATGCACTTACCCAAGGACACCCTAACCTGTTATGCACGAGTACAGGGATAAGATGTGAAACAGGGTCTAAGCAGACAAGTCCAGTAACATTAAAAACAAGCCTTTCAGCTTCTTTTAAGTCTACCTTTATTACAATATGCATTAAATTTGACGCTAGTGGCTCAAATATATAAATGTATCTTTTTTCCTGAAAACATGCCAACATAGATGGGAGTTTATATTAGTCCAAACTAATTAAAATACTAATAATATTATTATGTTTTTAAATAGGTTTACTATTTAACAAAGGCTCCAACAGAAACTGTACTATTAGCCAATTTGTTAAGTGGGGAAAAATTGTAATAGATTTTGGGTGTTAGCGCAAACACACAGTCAAAAACACACACATGCACAAACACAAAATTCAGTGCACTGTTTTTGTTTACATGGAAATTAAGAGTGGAAGTAGCAGCCAGGTGCTGTTAATGAAATGCATTTGACTAATTGATCATTAGCAAGCATGACCATCTATATAAAAGCAGAGGTTTTGTCAGTTTATTGGTCTGGAGCATTTAGGTGTGTTTTAAAACAAAACTACATCTTCCCTAGAGGTGGCATCCCAAAAATTTTCTTTCAAGGTCACAAAAACTGCAAAAGACTAGACATGATCCAAATCACTCCACCCGTTACAGGCCACAGTTAGCATTTTAAATGTCCATTACTCTACAATAAAAGAGGAATAAAAGGCAATGCATGGCTTGCACAGCTTAGGTTTCCAAAGTTTCAAGACTCATGGAACAGTGTACTTTAGACAGATCCTTTAGAGACCAAAGTGGATTTGGAGAAAACCACCTCATACCAACTACCAAGTATGGAAGTAGAGGACTCATGATTTGGTGCTTGTTTTGCAGGACCTGGGCACCTTGCAGTCACCAAGTCAACCATGAACTCCTCTGTATATCAAAGCATTCTAGAGTCAAATGTAAGACCATGATAATCCAAGCACCAGCAAATCTGCAGATTTGAACGTATAAACATGTTATCAGTTGACTGTTCAAACGTTTAGAGGGATTCTGTGACCTGCCATCATACACATCAGGACTGACATTAATAAATATCATTGGGTGTTCAGTTTATGTTGAAAAGCACTCAGCTATAATACTCTGCATGTTGAAAAACCATCAGGAAATGACGGTCTACAGATGTGGAAAGTCTATTATAGAATTCCTTGTCCTGAGCAGTCGTAAAGCTGCTGCAGGTAAAATTACTGTGATAAAAGTATGCTCTCCCATTATTAGAAAAAAGAAACAGACAAAAAAAGAGAGAATTTACTTTATTTTTTAAATATACACATATATTTCATAACAAACGGGCAAACCAGGGATATTCCAAATCAACAAAGCAATTAAATATAATCATGACAAAAACTGATTATGCAAGTACTGAAACATACAAAATGTGCTTAAATCAAAAATAAATAAACTATTTATATATCAATTTAGTGCATTTTCCCTTATGGCCAGAAATGACTAAATTTGCAAATCATTCCATTAAATTTAAATCCTAAAGGTGACAAGGTGCTTTATATTGTAAGGTAAAGCCACTACAATAACCCAGAGCCCCATCTATAAGCTTAATAGTTAGCGCTATAAACCATTACATGTCTTAGTGATTTGGGTTTCAGTGATGAGCTTCTCAGTGGAGATCCCCTAATTGATGATGATATGTATGAAGGACATGATGAGACAGACAAGGAAAATGCAGTAATCTTTGGGTTATAACTACTTTTGTAATTTTGCACAAGAAAAGATTAAGATATGACAGAACTCTCTTCCTTCAACAAAGATGATCTTAACGAAACTCTCCAAACCAGATGAATACAAAGTAACATTTTTATTTTCCCAAATGTTTGGAAAGACAAGCTGTCATATACATTCAGCCCAAAACAGTAGTGTGTTTACTGCAGACCTCATTACTGAGTACCTGTTGACATCCTGATGGGTACTGCAGCCATGTGCTTTAATGACTTTACAATGTTTCATGGTAATGTTTCATTGCTTTGAGATTGCTTATGTTGTAAGTTGGGAGTATCAGGTTGTAAGTGTGAAAAATACTAATTAATATTATAATACAGCATCAACACCTTTGTGTTTTTGCAGGTCTCTCTACAGAGGCTTTATTAAAGGTTTGAGAGACTGTAGTGTGGAGAAACACAATTAAACAGGCCAGAAAATTAGTTCTGAAACCCAGAAATTTCAGCAACTGGCAAAGCAACTCTAGAGTTATTGGTATTGATCCAAAGTCTGTGTCAGCTCTTGACAGTTATATTATTATCGTTGTTTTTTCTACATTGTTTACATAGAGCATTTAAAAAAAAATGCTATGCCATTTAATAAACTGATTAAAGAATAACTGCAAAATCCTTCGACACTCCATGGAGAACCTTAAAGAAAAGAAAAAAAACTTTAAACTGGCGTGCCACCCACTTTTTTTAATCCATCAGAGAGAACAATGGATCCACATTTAATTTACTTCTCTTATTTTGAAAGTTCAGTCAGTGCTGACAACTAACAGTGCCCTTTGCTGATAATTTTCTTCCCAGATGTCTAGCGATTGTAGCAAGCATTGACCTCATCCAGCTGTTTTATTTAAAAAAAAAATCATATAAAAGAACTGCACTACAGTGACCACCAGGCCAACAGTAGTCTCTGTTCTGCTGTGGAGAGCGCCACTCCAACCAGACTCTGCAGCAACTTCAAGCTTCATATGCCGAGCTAGCCTTCAGAGCATGACAGTGACAAACGCTGTCAACTGCATTTGAAGACTTTGAAGTTGGAATCAAACTGAAAGATGTGGGACTCACTGAAGAGGCAGCTGTTCCCATGGGAGTGCTTCCTTTTGAGTACACACACACACGCACACACACACATACACACGCAGAGCACATGTGACTGGACATTGGCCTTGGCAGCGATCCCCACAGAAATCTGATGTTTATGTTGTTCCTTTCCCACATCGCAAAAGTATGACATCATAATTGGTCACTTGCAATGTTGAACCTGGACCAACATTAATTATGACAATCCAGGAACAACACCAGCAGGAGGATATCAGACACACACACATAAATATCATCTATTTCTGGCAGTTTTGCAGCATGAAAGAAAATTATTCAAATCTACACCAACATGTAATGGGTTGTTGCTTTGCTTATGCTCCACCTACCTAAAAATGTTTTCATATTTGAGTGTCTTTGCATAATCTTGCAGACAAACATAGAGAAGTATGGAAATGATTGCATTCATCACATGAAGCTTTGATCATAACGAGATGATGACATGATTAAAAAAAATATAAATCAATTCACAATAAGGCGTTGCATTTAAAAGTTATCTTCATATTTTTTCATACCCATCAAAGAGGTCAAGCAATTATTATAAAATCTTCATCTTAATGAATTCTGTCACCATCTCTTGCAATGCAGTCACTCCATACACATATTTTATGCATGAGCGCTGATATTTTGACAGCTATTAGCAGAGGTGATGTACGTACTTTACCCTGTAACTACAGATGACTTCTGGGAGTTCTCTTCATTAAAATGAGCCTGTGAGGGGAAATGCTGCTCGGTGCTCAGGAGATGCGCCACGTGGATGTTAAATAATATTGTTTTATTATTGTATCTTGCCACTGAATTATTTTGACACATTTCTTGTGACGGCACAGTTGTTATTGCTGACATCCATACCAGTAAAAACGTATTTTAGCTGGACTGGATTGTAAATAATTATTTGGTTGTTGAGGATAATTGTCACTTTTTTGTACAGCTGACTCCCATCAGCAATTAACAGCACTTAAGGCCAGAGAAAAGTGAGTCTTGTGCCAGAGAGACTTGTTAGTTTTTGCAGCTAGTGAGCTGTGTTTGTATGTGGTGGCTGATTGCTCCTGCTCTGTGGAGAGGAGTGTGTTTTATTGTCCAACCATTTTTTTTAAACTTTTCAGTTTATTGACCAACTCCTAGGCTTTGTTGTTTTCCTTCTTTAAAAGGTGAGAGTGGGTTTTCTGTCTCTTTTAGTTTGGTTAGTAATAGGGACATTAATAAAACCCTTTAATTTAATCATTTTGCCTCCCTGACTCCTTTTATTTCAACCCAGACACCTTTTGTTACTTTCCCTCATCCCCTGGACTTTTTAGGGGAACAGAATCAAAAACAGCATTTTTATGTAAAAGGTGTGTTCTTCTATCTGATGGGGGAGGAGTAGAAAGTTTCTAAATAACAGGAATTGAGATTCATAGCAATGTCCACATCACATTGGCTAATTAAAAGATCAAAGTGATGTCATCATGAACCATTTGCAGGTTTCTGGATGCTGTTGAAACGGCCAGTGTAATGAATAATTTCATTGCCTTGGTCTTTACTTGCATCATCTGACATTCTTTCCAAAGCGCCTTTAAAGTAAGGGAGGGTATTTTTGGGGAGGCGGGAAACCTCAGGAAGGAGATGATTGTATTTCCTCTTTGCATCTACTGGATATGATCTTCCCCAAAAAAATGTTTGAAGTGCTAAAGCTTCTGTGTAAGATACCCGCTGAATCTCCGGTTAAACTAATCCACACACTAATCTCCTGCACCAAAATGTCCCAAATTCATCAGAACACTGTAACTGCTTCAAGTTTTGCTTAAGTCATTATGATGTCTGATTTCAAGCCTTTGCACCCTGGGAACGGCTGTCCTTGCATGCATGTTCTGACAAAGAAAAATGACTCAATTAAAATCCGTGGTTTGTACTCTATAGAGCTATTAATATCTGCTGACCTGAAATTCTCCAATGGGTTAAGTGAATGTTTGTTAGAGTGGGACACAGTTCAAAGCAGGAGTCATTGCCTTTGAGAAGTGTAATTATGGTGCTTAACATTATTACGGTTTAAAAGTACAGCTTGCCAGCCTGATCCCATGTGGTCATTTTAAGCACTAAAGATATTCTAACAATAACAAATGGTCATTAGTGCGGTCTAAGATATGACATACAGCCTTTGTAATTTGGTGGAAACTTGTGAAACTTAAGCTATTCAACCAGCTAAACAGGTATTATTTTGTCAGATCTAACAGCAGATTTACAGAAACTGCACATCAATGTCTAACTGAACTGTGTTTCAAATCAGAACCTCTTTATATTGGATGTTTTGACACAGGTGTTGACAATTAAACCTTAATGATGGCTGTGGTCCGTTTAGGCAACATGCCAGTGAGCCAGCAAGCATGAGGATCTAATTTTGAAATGCAGCCACTAAAAATGTTATCGGTTCCACCTGTGTTTGACAAGCCAGACTGTCCCGCTGTGAGAAAAATAAATGGCTGGCCCATCAAACATCTGTTCTGCTAAGGCAGTCAACCAGTTTTAGTCTACCACAGGAGCATAATATGGCTGACATTAATACAAAACAAAAGTAATTGAAAATGAGGATGTTCTGAAGACAAAAAAGTTTATTTTTATTATTTCTGTGTTCCAACATCCAACACCAAGTCTTAAAGTCCTGGTTAAGTTAAATAATATCTTCTAAAAAATCCTTAGTGTTTAATAATACTTCCTAGATATGAGGTAAATGTGCACATCATAAAGCTCCCATACAAAGCTTTTACTAGTTCTGTAACATTTCGAGTCCTTACCAACCTTATATGGAAGCTGTGTGCTATGCAGATTATCTTTTATCCACTCCTATAATAACTCCACAGATCATTATCACTCGATTCTGCACCTCTACAGTCTTTCATCTCATAGAATTTGGTTTTATTTTAAATTAGCATAAATTAAAATTAAAATCATGTGTTTTAACACATCCGATTTTAACGTGAGTGAAGCCTGGAAAAAAAAAAGTGCCACATGTGGCAAGAACAAAGCAAAAGGTTTCTCATGACTAGCACACCAAATTAGCACTAAAAAGGAAACTGAATATTTCCTCACACTCAAATTCGTACTGGATCTAATATTTCTCCCGTTCACTGTTCTCGCAACACAGGAAGCTGGAACCACAACTTACGTATGAAATGCTGTCTGTACTATATTTCGAGCAATTACATCCCTGACTAACAAAGCAGATTTACATTTAGAAGAAAAACTATTTGCAATTGTACACTTTATCATTTCTAGGTTGGTTCAGTAATGTTGGAGTTGAGTGGCAACCCTGACACTCCTGCTCTGCTGATGATCAATTCAATTTTTATCCAATATAATACCAGGCACAATGAGATTTCATAATGGCTCTATCAGACTAGCATTAAAATAGGATGGCATGCTCCCTGTAAAAGGGAAAAATGGTGATTGCAGTCAAATTTGTTTGCCAGTTGCCTAGTTTAGGCCACCACTTTTGATCACAAAGTGGTGAATAGGTCACTTGGTTAGGCGCAATCTGTTTACAAGCAGTTGACATCTAACTGACTGCAACCACTCTCAATGAGATTGGCAAAGGTTTGCAAATACTACAATTTTTTTATGAAGACAGATTTCCAACACGCTACAATCAATCTGAGTCAGTCTGCAGTGATGAATGTAACTCCTCTGCAATGCATCTCTTTGCAATAAGAGACTCAACTCAACTGATTGACAGCCAATGGTTTTCTGGTCATTTTGTAGTTAAATTGCCATCATGTACAAACTAAATCACTATTTATGGAGGACATTCTGTTTCACATCGATGAGGACATCGAAGGCAAACTAGTAATGTGACTTTCTGTTTAACCTGAATTTCTGTACATTTAAATAGCAAGAGATTTGTGACTCTTGAACGCTTATCACAGTTCATCACTCTTTCATCAAGAACATGTTGTATTTACTTGACAGCTTGACCCCGGATGGTAATAAGATTCCATTTTACTGCCATTTTATCACCATTTTGATACCCTAAAAATCACTTTGAAGACAGCAACTGATTGAGTGGTCACAGACCTGGTCCCTCTCTTTAAAGCAACGATTTCAAATACAATGAAATCACAAATTCATTGCACGCAGTCACAATAATATTTCTCATAGTCAAACAATGTTCCCTCTAATTTTTCACGTGTCTGAGCGAACACACAAACTCCCTGAGTGGTTCCTTGGACCACTGTGAGCGACAGCAGACACTGTGGCCACGCCAGCATCGAATTCATCCAAGTTACATGGTTTATTAAAATAATCAAATTACAGCATTTACATTTATGTTAGACTACTTTTAAATAACTGTTTTAGCCCACTTACAATGAAAATTTAAAAAAAAAAAATCTTGTTCATGACCTGTGTAGTATGTTAACACTATTGGAAGTAAAAGTAACTTTTGCAAACAACAAAGTTTTTTGCAGCTGTTTACCGAAAAATGAAGCCAAGGCGGTTTTTAAAATAAACAACTATTTACAGAACAATCAGCTGTTCTGCATAACATTTGATGCCACACAAATGATTTGTGCCACTCCAAAAAATTATTTCTGTCCACTATGAGATAAAGGAGAACAACAGCCTGATACCTGCAGGCCTGACAACAGGAGATGTATCACTCCTGTAACACCTGTAACATTCAGCAGTCGCCTCATTGTTCTGACACACACAACAAAACTATTGACTACACTACACACTAACTATCTCTCACATCTCAAAACACCACCATCACTCCTAAAACTTCCCCCCTTCCTAAACATCTAAATGCAATGCTGCCATATCATTTTTTGATTGGTCAACATGGTACATTTTTCGACCAATACGAAAGGGTGGGGGTTTTTTTGGTTTTGCTTTTGCTCACAGGCGGAGAGTGCTTTCAAGCGCTTATCTTATAAAACACAGTTTTTACCGTTTCTTCCTGCAGTAATATTTAACAACGATAGTATTCAGGAAGAAAACCAAACATTGCATATATTTTTATCATAACTCTGGTTTTACGTGGCCTATCAACACAATTTAAAAACTGGTATAAAGTCCACACTTTTCCCGTCAGTTGTTCCGTCTGTCCTGCTCACATCTCCAATGGTTGTACACATTGTCATTAACGTGGCTTCACTCCACATCAGCCATGCCGCTTTGCTAGCTAAAACACTGGTCTCGGCACATAAGGACGCTGTCATAGCCTGTAAACGACGTTGATTAGCTGCATATATACGAATGTATATTGGCTGGACTATGGGATAAGGTGGCATCGTTCTAATCCCATACGGGAGCAGCCTGTCACTTACTGACTAACACTGCAAGACAGAATTGTTAAAGTATTAATTTTAATTTCAATTCAGGTTAGATTTTTTTTTTTTTGTGTGTGTGTGTGTGTGTGTGTGTGTGTGACGCAGATTTTCTGTAAATTTGTCTCTAACCACTTGTTTTCCTTAGTGTCACTGTAGTATAACTTATATTGACTTCTATTAGGGTTACGCTTGTTTCTTCTTTCTGAACTGAGTGGTTTGTCATATTTCAGGCCTGCTTCCAGAACAAAATGATTTGGTAAGCAACAGAAGTTGTTGAATGAACAGTTTACTAGGGATACCCTTGGAAAAACTTGCAGTCTCTTCTAATGGTAGTAAAACCACTTCTTTATTGACATACACTGAGGCATCAAAACTCGTCATTAAGGGTACAGGGGAGGCTGTCAAATGTCATCTTTATGGGTGTTAAAACTAATGATTACCAGAAAGGTCAGAAGAGGAAAAGAGAAGAACAAAGAATAGTTCTTGTGTCTTAGTAGCTTTACTCAGCATACAAACTCACCTCTAATAAGTTCAGTGTGTCTCAAGCTAACTGCTCTGACAATGTTCCTGGTAGTTAAGACTGATCTATAAAAGAGCTTTCATGCACTTTTAATGAACAAAGAGACAGAAAATGAGTAGAAAGAGAATTGACAAAAACAAATGCACCAAAGCTTATAGAGTGATGACAACAGACCCATTAGCCTTTGCGGGAGCTCTGTAAATGATACTAAAAGCTACTTGGGGAGCAGTTTACTTTTCCATTCTTCAAAAGGTCAAGTTGAAAATTGGTTTAGTTTAAATCATTAGAAAACAACTAAGAACATCTATGAGGTTTTGTGCTGCACTTATAGTGAATCAAGTTATCATGTTAATCACAAATTACAAATAATACCAATCTGTAACTAAAGATGGGTACAAAGTTATTTTCCCCCTAGGAAAAGAGGTAGTGTGGTTCAAAGATCCCATTTTGTGTTTATACAGTGATTCAAGCCTCTTGTCATTCACAGTGAAAGACAGTTAATGAATAAAACAGTAATGCAAACATGACTAAAGCTCTTGGCAAGCAACCAGGAGGATGGTTGGGAGAAGAGCTGGAAGGCTGTTGTTTTTAAAGTCTTAGGAAATACCACCACTCAGCTGCAGCAGATATGGTTTCCCACACATCCCTTACAGCATACCAACCCCCCGACCCTCAGCATCAGGCGACATCAAGTGCCTGTTCACCAAATCAGGCTGAAGTCATGTTAATCATCTACAAATATCTAGAATGTAGTAGTGTCTAACTGTGCCTTCTACACTGACATATGAAGCTTTTAAGTTGCTTTAACAAAGTGTGTGTATATAATAAAAGCAACAACAAGATCTCAGCTTTATTTAATCAAAACAGCAGTCACCCTCTTCTCCAACTGTATTGTTTGCAAATGTTTCTGCTGATAACTGTTTGACAAATTTACCCATTGCCCCAAATGTTATACAAGTACAAAATCAAATTACTGAAGCAATATAATAAGAATTATTGGATTATTTCACCACACTAATGCACTCACCTCATGCCTATTGCAGTTCACCTAAACAGCAACAGTTGTGAAACACTGTGTAGAAGAGCCATATCGTTTAGCCCTCCCTGTCGCCGTCCTTTAACAAAGTTCATCTATTTCCAATATTATTTGCAATCACATATAAAAAGCCAAAGCGGTTTGAACACAGCCAAAAGAGAGAGGATGTTACTGCGAAATCAATGGACAGGGCTTTATTGCTTCAACATATGGGAGTTTGGGAGTTAAATCTTGCTTGGTTGCTGATTGAATTTTACAGCTAGAGCCTTCAGGAGAGTGCTGAATGGTAATTACCCCAATGTAGGAACAACCAGAGTGGAAAGAAGTGCTAAAAAAGGCAATGAGAATGAATAGCAGCAGGCCAATCCTTGGGTGTATCCCATCTGCTTTGAAATGTGGCAAGTTTAAAAAAGGACAGGGGAAGCTATAAAGGACAAAACTGCAATGGAGACACATCGTGGCTTTGGTTCTTAATGGGGTTTTAGAGTCTTTGTGAGGCAGAAAGCTTAACTTTTTTTGTTCACAGTTCACAGGGGCTGGGAGATTCCCAATTTTCCCAGCAATTCTAACAGTTTAACTGTCCAGTTAATACCTTAGAATACAGCCAGACCTATGAATAATGCCATACAACCTGCAAACTAATCCCAAGAATCTAAAGTTGTGAACCCTTTCCTCCATTTTCCTCTTTATGTCTCATGCAATGTTTTTTAAATGGGAAAGTATAGAGTCTGCACAAAATCAGTGCTGACAAATTTAAAGACAAGTGGGAAAGACATTTGTTATTGCAAATTTGCTCTTCCTGTGTTCATCATAAGTGAGATACACTGTATTTGCTATTTCTATTTAACCAGGAACAATCAAAAGAAAGAAAACCATAGGCTTTAAAATTAAAAACAAACAGCAACAACCAAAAAAAACCCAGCAGATTTATCAGTAACGAAGGTCACTGGCTGCAGCCATAATTCTCTCCTAAAACTGAGGGCAGCACTGTCAGATTCTTAATAGGCATTTGAAGCTTTGGTCTCAGTTAATATTCAAGAAGTGTCAGTTTAAACTAACCAATACACCAATTACGAAGCAAAATAGTGTAGTAAATAAAAGTTCATTTTCAAAACATCAAGGTTATTGAGATGTCAGCATATTAGTTAAAGTGGTGGGACACAAGGACTCAGATTGTTTTGTTTTAATCAGCCTCAAAGATGCTTCCAGATGACAATCTAACCCTTTGGATGATAATCTAAAGCTTTTATATCAAACAAATGGTTTGAGGCAGTGATTTCTCCATTTAGATACCAAATCAAATCAGAGTTATAAACAAAATTTAAGGTTTAAGACTTTTCCTGCTCCAAAGAGGTGTGGAACAAATTTGTACTTGGATAAGTGCTGCCTGAATTTAGCACCTGGAGCATTACCTTTGCCTTGAAAAATGACCAACTGATTTGTCTGCCGATTCTTTAAGTACAAGATCATCAAGGTGATAAGAATGGGAGTCACAGATGCAATCCAGACCTATTGCAGTTGAAGCAAGGGAAGACTTGATTCTCTTCAAGACCCAAGAGCACCAACCATTTAAGGATTAGAAGTAGGATTTGTATTTTTCTTGCACTTAATTTGTACTGTGACATCATGGGCAACTGAGGGAGAACATTTAATGCAAATGACCCAAAGTGCTTGGGCACAGTAGTCAACTAAATAGTTACTAAAATAACAATGATCAAAACAATTGCTAATCAATTCTCTGACACATGATATCAGTTATCTAATTGCCAGGCTGTGTTATACATAGTTGTGATTATGTTTTTTTTTTTTAAATTATGGTATTGATACCTGCCATTTATTATCTAGTTGAAAAACTTTTTAAATACACTAACATCCCACATATATTTTTTTTCAGCTGCTCTCTTATTAGCAAGGAGTCACCATAGCAAAATATAAATTTTTTTGATTTGGCACAGATTTTTATGTCAGCCACGCTTCCTGAGCCACTAAATCTTTGTTTAATTTATCAGTCATCCAAGTAAAAAGTTTATTTAAGTAATTAAGAATTTCATGTTTTACACTAACAGGAGATATCTGGTGTGAAATCAAATATAAAATAAATAAATGTTAAAGCACAGGCAAAATTAGTTCTAAGGGAATTACGCAACACTTGGCCTTAATGAAAACATCGAATTTAATGTTGACTTTCAGCCTTGGAAGGATCAGTTGTACAGGGACCAGAATGTTCATACAGTTCAAAAATAGAACTTTAATTTTGATTTTTTTTTTTTTTTATTTTGGTCATCGTTTCATCTTACAAACAACATGCTGGTTGACTCACACACACCAAATGTATCACTATGCCAAACTGATCAACTCACTTGGCAAAGAAAGACGATTGACTATTCAAAGTTGTTGTTGTTGTTTTAATGCAAATGTAATAGTGGCAACTGTTTTCTCACAATTCATTAGTAATATGTGCTTTGATTGATAAATAAAATAATTTATGTTATGATGGTTCCTGAAGTACAGACAGTGTTCTTTGGTGTGAGTGTTGTGAGGAGGCTGGCCATGTAAACATCAGACACCAGTTATGCCCAAATCTTCTCTCAAAAGGCAATGGTTGGGGAAAGTTGGGGTTTTTTTTCTGTTTTTTAAAATCGTAGTTCTCCTTCACCGTTATTCTGTTATCTTTTATTTTCTGCCCTTGTTGAATCCCATGTCATTGCATATAGCCTGGTTAAAGATGGATGAACCTCCTGTGAAAAAGCAACTTTGAAGACGTATACCTCGCCTTAACTTAGAGTCAGACCTGGCTGAAATGCAGCAGTGTGGGATTACACAGGTCAGGTTGTGCTCTGGTACTGATGAGCACTGTGGAGACTATTTAGCGTACCCACTGGTATCTCCTAATACCAAATTCAGCCATGCGCCCTGCATGGCTGTCCACAGAGAAAGACAATTTAACTCATAGGTTTATCCTTACTTTAAAGGAAGCAGTTGTTAGCTATTCATCTCCTCTCAGTTGCAGTTGCCTGCCAATTGAGTTCTCAGTGATAGTATGTTTTGCTTTCAGGCCTATCAACTCAACTGGCACCCAGGCAGTTTGTGACTGGTATTACTCTGCGTGATCACAGCCTGACTCACACAGAGTGGAAGATCAGGATTCACACTGGGTAAACCACAGGGTGCAATAGTATTACAGTACTTGAAAAGTCTGGACATGCATGCAACATCTTAATTGTGCAGAAGTGTAGTCATGGATTTTGTGTGGATGTTTTTAATGTAATTTAAAGTTTATCAACAAAATGAACCCATGCACTCTGATAAAGTTGACAGAGAAAGCTCTCAGATTCTCTTCTGATGGCTGCTCACCACCTGAGGTTTGCCCAAGCAGCAAAAGCAGCAAGGTCTTTAAACCATTTGTTAACTTTCTATTCATTTCCCTTTTATATATGATGGTGGAATAGTGCACCATAACAGTGCTGACAGATTTAATCAAAACTGAAGAAAACTCAAGTAAAAAAAGTTTGTGTTTTTGTCAGATTATATTAGTTTAATCCTGTTGTATACAGATCTGTTACATGATCAACTTTTAATGGGCACAAGAAGAAAAAAATGCCTGTTTAAGTTGTTTAAGATGTTATAAGATGTTTAAGTTTGTCCAAAACACAAACGTTCTCTTTAAAAAAAAATGCAATGAAGAAGAACCTGCTATCAAACTCTAAGCTATGAGGTCTTATTTATTCGCCTTGAGTCATGCGAATAAAAACAGCTTTCAACAATTGGTTTTGATGGAGCAGTCAAGGTCCTAGCACTGAAGGTCTCCACACATCACATTATAAACCTCAAGGTTCTTAAATGTGGCCATAGCTTTCATTTTCAGACAACTGCATTGAAGGGAAAAAGAAATGATTGTCGGCGCCCACTTCACAATGCAGCACATAATGTGTCACAGGGAATATGAGTGGTCCCCAGTCTGCAATTTTCCCATGATCCTTATCTTTATTAGCTCATTATTTTCAGCAGAGCCAGCAGAGGCTGCTGATCTGTGGCATTTATGCAGGCAAGCAGAAACAGCCAATTAGTAAGTGCTTATCTCATCACAGATATGGGGGTGCAATAAGAATTAAATAGCAGGGTAAAATTTTGATATAAACACAACTTTAATTGAGCTACTAATATATATGCATATTGGTAACATGAGGTATTGTAGCACCACATTACCACATTTTACCACTGGCTACTTAGCCAGCAAAGTTGATGTCAAATATCTTGGCATATTATAGGATGTGATACAGCTTGCTTTTGGTGAAGGGCTTTGATAGAGGTATTAGTGATGAGAAGTTGCATGGCCTCTCAGAAAGTTACACAGATCAATAGAGAGCTGCACTTTCACTGCATACCGCACTGGCATTAAGGCAACCATGAATTTGTTTTGAGAAGTTGAATTTAAGATTCATCACATTACCGTTGGTATCAGTGAATACTTGTTCTGTCTCATTCCAATTTTTAAAGCCAAGCATAACTTACAAAATCTTCAATCAATGTGTTTTTGGTACATTCACAAGAGGGTTGTAGCAGATTGGAGGATAACACTTTATATAATGTCACTCTGGAAAGCTACACAATGCAGAATTGCACTTGTTATTTTTCTCAGTATTACTCATGTATGACTTGCAAAATCGGGGGTTTGGGGGGGGGGCTCAAGCCTAAACTGCGGGGAAGTTAAAATGTAAGGAAACCAATGCTGAACAATAATGATATTATTCAGGCTCAAACACTGATAAGGCAGTTTAAAAGCCATGCAGCCTCATGTGGAGTATTACATGGCAAACCCTGAGAACAAATGACATTCCTTGCAAACGAATAACTAGACAGAATAGAGTTCATACATACTTCACAAACCACCTCTAATATTCTGCTTTCTAATCCCAATTAGACAAACCAGAGCCCAGGCATATTATGTGATCCAGAAGCTGCGGCTGTGAGAGCGTGTGGTTCTCTGTGTTAGCACTATGATTACCTGATTCATCTAGGGTGTACTCTCTCCAAGTGTCTGCTGGAATAGGTGCTAATTCTCCATAACACTAAGTTAGAACAAAAATCCATCCATAAGAAAATGGCATATTTTTATCTAGCAGGATAGCGGTTTGCACTTGTAATGCAGCATAGTAACTGCAACTCTGGGTTCTCAAGCATCTTTGCTATCTTGGTTAAGATATCAGACCTGCTCTGATACTCTACTTTTATTCCCGACTACACAAACATTTTTTTGACAATGGCCTTTTTTTGTAGTTTTACCTCCGTATACCACCACAGTGGATTTTAAAATCAATCAAGATGTGATAGAATTATAGATTAACAACAATATTCCATTAACCATTTAGGATTTACAGCCATTTAATGCATAGTTTCAATTTCTTTCAAATTTTCAGAGGAACAAAAGAAACAGCTTAACGACTAGTTTAATTGTAAGATGAGGTCTTTTTTAATCACATAACAACTTAAGCTGATGAATATTTTGATATTGCAATATTTTGTTCAACATATATTTGGTAGCTTATGACTGGAACTCTTAATATGAGGCCTGAAGAGATGTCAATACTAGTGAAAGAGGCCATCATTTGGCTGCAGGAGTGGCAAAATCAGCAATCTGATATATTCTTTAAAATAATGAATGCACTGGAGAGCTCAGCAACACCAAAAAGCGCAAAAGTCTACAGAAGACAAGTAAAGTGGATGATTGCAAATTCTTTTTGCGTTTAGGAAAGACCTCTTCGCATGATCTAATCAAATCAAGAACACTCTCGAGGAGGTAAATGTATCATTGTCAAAGTCTACAATCAAGAGAAACCTTCAGAGGGTGCAAACCACTGGTTACACTGGAGAAAAGGAAGGCTAGATTAGACTTTACTAGAAAACATCTAGGAGTCTGCACAGCTCTGGAAAAAAATCCTTTGACAGATGAAACCAAAATTAACTTGCACCAGAGAGAGAAAAGTATGGAGAAGGAGAGAAACAGCTCGTGATCTGAAGTATAGAACATTATCTGTCAAACACGGTAAAGGCAATGTTATGGCACTGGCATGTACGGCTATCAGCAGAATCTCATCTGTAGTGTTCATAGACATTTTGACTGCTGAGAGAAGCGGCAGGATGAATTCTGAAGTGGGTACTGAGCTACACTCTGTGCTCAGATTCGGCTAAATGCTGCACAACTGATCAGACAGCACTTCACAGTGCAAATGGATAATGACCCACACTGCAAAAGCAACTTAAGGGAAAGAAATTGGATATTTTGAATGGCCAAGTCTATGACCTCATCTAAACCCAGTAAAGCATACTTTTCACTTAGTGAAAGCAAAAAGTGAAGGCAGATGTAATAAAGGCCTAGCAGAGCATCTCAGGGGATGAAACACAGCACTTGTGATGTTACTCCATATGATGTGAGCTAGATAAATTAGAGACTTCACAAAGTCATGACTGCAAATGATTATGCAATTATTAAAACAATGCTTTGATTTAAATTATGTTAGTTTGCCCAGTTACTTATGAGCCTCTGAAAATAGGGGAAAATGTATAAAAATGTCTGTATAACCTAAACAGTTAATACTTTTCTTATTAAATCCCTTGAATTAAAGCTGAAAGTCTGCAATAGTGTAACAGAAGTAAAACTCCAAAAAATAAATAAAATAAAACACAAGTAGGTCACAGGCCCGTTTTAGAACACAATACTCTGTCTACAAAATTTGTCCAAATTGCTGGTTTTCTATCACATGCACCTCTGCAATGGGACAGTTTCACTCCTACTTAAATCAGTTCAATTAATGCTTTCTAACTAGATGGCGTAACGTCTCAAGCTTTACTTAGCTATATGGCATGGTGTTTTGAATCCATCTGAGTGCAAACAAAACATGGGGGACTCACAGCTCAATACTCAAATACCTTGTATGCAAGTTTAGGAGCACCAGAACTACTGCAGTAAAGTGTCATGGCATTTAGGGCTAAGAGCATTTCCTGTAAATTTCTTGGCTCTCTTAATTAACTGCTTGAGAGAATTTACATTCCTCTTAGAGCCAAACATAAGCAATGTCTGGGCTTGTTATTTGGGCAATTCTGTGATACACAGCGTAATTGGAGGATTCAACCCATTTGCAAACATAGGAGTACTTCAAGAACAATCTCTCTATGGAAATTCATATGCAACCTCCATTTCTGCAAAGTAAAATCGAATGATTCACTGGTTGATTTTGCATTCATCTCATTAAATGTTGTGGAGCATCTGAGGCTAGAGAGTTTCCTTGACATCTGTCTTTGAGGGATTTTCATGCTAAACTGGCCATGAGACACTACACCAAACATTTATTGTAGAATGTATTTAATTGATTCATCATGATTTTTCCTAAATGACTGAAACAAAGTACCATAAAATGTGCAATATGTCTAATATTTCAGACAACGCACACTACATATTAACCAAGAGCTAAAACTTTAGTTGGTGGAGTTTTATTTTGGAAGTTAACACTTTATTACCGTGAAGTCTTTATTACTTTGAATAGGGGCAAAATCATTTTAAATTTAGTTAATCTACATAAATCAGTGAAACCAAAGTTTGTTATTAGATCACTTTGTCATCATCAAAATACAAATTTATCACTTATCACAGCCCCAGGTACCATTTTGTGGGGTTCCGAGCATTCGTAGTAATCAGCAGTGAATAATCAAAGCTCACTCCACTGCGTAACAAGGACTTGTGACTGATTTTAGAACTACAACTACCATACATTTCAGCTGCATGGAAAACAGAAGGTCTCCCACCTTTTTTACTCAGTATTAGAAATTTTCACCCAGGCGGTGGCACGTTGTTGCAGTGGTTAGCACTGTCACCTCTCGGCAAGAGAGTTCCTGATTTGAACCTCCTGGACGGCTAGAGCTTTCGTGTGTGCAGTTTTGACGTTCTCTCTGTGCATGTCAGGGAATCCAGCTTCCTCTCAAAGTCAAAGATGTGCTTGTTAGGTTAATTTGGGAGGTACGGACATGAGTGTGTAGTTGCTTGTCTTGCTGCATTAGCCATGTGATGGGCTAGTGACCTGTCCAGGTTGTCTCACCCAGTGTCAGCTGGGATAGCTTCCAGGCCCTCATGAGCCTTAGCTGTATAAGCAATGAAGAAAATGGCTGGATGGCTGGAGTTGTTCATGTTTATGAACAAACCAAACAAACTGCATCTCTGGATTCTCTGCTCTATTTGCAAGTTGAGATGAGGTAAATTATAGACTTGGTATATTTTTACAAGAAGCACTAACCATTTTAGGGATTCCCTTATAGACACCACTCAGGGTTTTTATAACGGCTATTGCCAACAAGTGACAACGAGTAAAATCATTCAGGTAAACTCAATGTACTGCATGCAGCTCTGAATAAGGAATGTGTGCAATCAAACAACTTTTTGCATGTCAAATGATGACTATAGCAAGAGCTGCCAATTGGCACTTGGGAAGGAATACACTCATGAGGGAGACACTCTGTCCCTATGTGTTTGGCCTGTGATTGGCTGGCATCAGTTTGACATGTCTTATTACTGGCACATCTGGGGAGCTGGCAGCATTGCGCAGACCCTGCCAAAAGATTATCGTAAACAGATCTCTGAGCCAGAATGGTGACACAACTGGATACAGCAGTAGATGGGTTTATTTATTCACCATGCACATGGCTGTATGTTTATATTCAGTGAGAATCAGCTCTGAAACCTTTAGAGAAACAAATTGGAATCTCGGCAAGATAACCTTTTTTGGGATTAAAAAAAACCCCCAACAAACACAAAGATGCCACGGGTTAAAAGTTTCACTCAATTATGTAAGGGCTAGTATTCATTTTTTGTTAATCTTTTGATATGTGTGGGAGGTGAGGAAAGAGGATTGGTTATATAAATAGATAAATACTGATATAACAGTCAAGGACAGGAGCTGTTGTTTTCAAAATTCAGGTAAATTAGAAACATGTTGTCTAGTGTCATTTAGAGCGATAGTCCAAGATTTATATTAACTACTAAAGCTTTATTGGGACTTTACTGATTACAGAATTGGCAAGATGAACATAAAAAATAAACAAAAATACTGATTATAAACTGAAGTACATTTGATGTCATTACATTACATGTTTAACTATGAAACACTGATTCTAAAAATAGAAACTCTTCCCAAAGCATCAACTCATTAAACATCATAGATAAACACAGAGGCTGGCTTGACAAATACAGTGTAAAGACGTGTTATTTCTTTTAAATGTTTTTGTAAACTTTCCAGAACATATTGGAATATATTGGAATTCCAGTATATTTTGCTCTACAAAGTAACAACCTAACTATTAAGCAATAAACAGGAACTGAATGTGCTGTTTTAGTCTTCATTTCAGACACAAAACAATGCTCTCTTTGTGTAGGGGCTTGACAGCTACGCAAGCAATGCAGGTTTTCACTTGTCCAGAATTCAGAACTGTGTGAATCAATAATGCATAGATTTTTTTTTAAATTTTTTTAAAGGAGTAACATCTTTTTTTTTCTTTCTTTCTTTCTTCTTTTTTTTTTTTTTTTTTTAAGAGACCCAGCCAGGAAAAATTATACAGCAGACAGACCAAGATACCAGATGTAGTCAGTCCAAACACAACATTGAAGAAAGAACACCGACACCACCAGCAGCATGATCTGCCATCAGTTAACAAGCATTGGTGGTTGAAACAACTTGCAATGAATACAATTTACCCTTCACTTCACAGTTCAAGTGACCACAACTGACAGCTTGTCCACCTGGATGCATCCAGCTACAAGGCAAATTTACACACAAACCAGAGACCTGCAGCAATTACAACCGGACCGAGCCCATCCCAATTATATCTAATTCATTCAGAGTCAAGCGGCATTTGTTCACCATTTCTCTCTCAGATACACAGGAATGTATCAGAGACAACCAAAAACCTAGCATGGCATGGTCTACAGTGCGTTTAAAAAGATGAAGAGAAGTGGCAGGCCTAGAATCCTACAGCAGATGAACAGCATCTAAAAGTTATGTCCTTAAAAAAAAAAATACAATTAAAATCTGTCACTGGATCTGAGTGATGCATTTGGCCCTTCAGTTGATCTACTGTTTGGAGAAGCTTCATATTCATAACGACACGAATCAGAAAGACTGCCAATCATCCCAAACAAAAGTGATGTACTATGCAGAGCAGGAGAGTAAAACTAAACAAAAAACTGGACAAGCAGTGCAATAGTTTTGTGTATGTGCATAATTTCTGGATATTTCTGCTCTCTCTATCTATATATATTAGAAAAGTGGGGGAAATATCTTAATTCATAGCTAGTGGGTTACAGCAGGGGTGGTCTGATTTGCATGAAAACCCTTTTGGACACTTCTTAACCTTTTGCACACTATCAGTGAGCAGAGAGAACAGCGGGCATATCCTGTGAGGATTTGGTTCATGTTAAGTGGGTGTCCTGGAGCCTTGGAAAGTCTCCAGGCTGTGATTTCTTCTGTTAGACAGTGGAATGAGATACAGCTTCCACTGACCAGAGGCGACAACAAAAATAACCTCAACTGCAGCTGGATTGTCTCTTTTTGATGGCAAGCACCCGAAACCTTTCATCACACGCACATTCCCCACACATACCCACATACTTTCAGCCGTTGGCTGTTTGGACAGTGGGGCGGTAGGTCCAGAATCTTATTACCTAAGAGGAGGGCTGAGCAGCTGGCAGCCTCTTGAATTCATGAAATCTCAATATCTGTTGTTTGTATAGTCTGTGACACAGGGCAGCAATGATTTTGGCCAGCTGTAGTTGACTATATGATAATATTCTTCTGATATTCCCCATACACTGCTTTTTTTTTTTCCTTTCTTTTTTTTAAAGGTAATATATGCATACATATCTTTACTTATATCTGTAGTTTCTGTATATGGTGTACCATATGAGACTCTTTTCTTATTTCTGTAATTACACGCCCTAGCAGCACATGTCTTGTCACAACAGCACACAATATAGTTGCTGCTGCTTCACAAAGGACCAGTTTAAAGGTTGGTGAATTTATTCAGAATTAGAAATAGCTGCTAGTGACATAAGCCATATTTCTGTATTCAGTAAATGCACTCATTATAGAATCGAATAGAATAAACCTTTATTATCCCACGAATGAGAAATTTGGGTGTTACACAGATAAATTTACAATCTACTGGCAATCTAACTTCTTGCGACTGTGATCCGTAAATGTGACAGAGCCGCCGCATACTGCAGTGCCAGAGCACATTTTATATCCTGCTTAGGCCAGCGTGGGACGGAACATTGGTGTTTGCTTTGTACTCTAAGGTGATGTCCAGGATTCGACAAAGGCAACACCAGTACAAGGTAAAGTCTTTTTTCCTGCCTGCTGGATAATGTCCAAGTCTCTCTGCCATACAAGTAATTAGTAAGTAAGTTGACATTACATTGCATATCCGTGTATCAGCACAAATCCCTATCCTACTGAGGAAAATGTGTAGGCTCTCAGCATATAGGTCAGGGTAGTCTTGAGTGCTGTGAAAGACATCTGGACTACTTCTTCCTGGAATTTCTTTTAATATTTAAGTTTAATCACAAATATGCTGAATACATTTAAGAACAATAATCTGCTACATTCAATTAGAAATAAATACAATGCTAATATATTTACGGATTTCTTTGTAGCATGTTATGTGACATTCACTGGAAGTCAGTAAAAATATTTTCCTGGGGTGTCTAGATGTCTTTTTAATTAAGGAACTCCACTGACCCATTAATAGGTTATAGATATAAACCCTGATCTGCCTTCTACATTCCAGTTTAGCTGAATTTTGCAAATGGTCAATAACTGCTGTTCTAATCAAGACTATTTTTAATAACTTCTCGTTATTTGGTGGGAAACTGTCAAAAGTATGGGAACATTTTCTTTGCCATTATATTCTTACTTGCTAATTAGCTGGACCTGTCAAGGAAGTTTCCAGCTCAGCTACAAGAGTTTCAATGAGTTAAAAAAGTTTAAAAAAAAGAAAAAAAAGAAAAAGAAATGTAAAGCAAACCCCATACTCAGGGGGATCATTTTTTGGCCAACATTTATAGCATAAATTTCACTCACCTTGCATGTGCATTTATCTAACAAGAGTGCTCTCAATAGATCACAGTGCAATTCAAGCACTAAGTTTTCTAAGGACATGCAGAGTCTATCCAATAGCTATTGGTTGGCACAGCAGAAAGGAGCAGGTTGAGTCTAACATTCATAGATCCTCCTGGGACATAAAAGAAATCACTAAATTAAGTAGATGTACCGAGACAGAATGTAGCTAAATGAAAATGTCAAAAATGAAAATAGTTATAGAAAACATCATCATAAAATATCTTTTGTAATGTACTAAACATCAAACATGGATGATATCTTTTCTGAGTAGAACAGAATGACATTTTCCTTTAAGGCTGACATGACATGAATGGTTTTGTGTTGTAGCTAACTGATGATTCATTTTTAGTCCTAAATCCTGGCTGCTAGCAAAAAGATAGTGACAAGAAAGTTCTGAGGTTACTTCATCTTCAAAGATGAAATTATCTACACGTAGTGCAAAACATGTTTGTCGCATAGCTTAGAGGCAGGATCTATCTGCTGAATCGATGAGGCCACCACGTCTGCATTTGTCCAACAAGTAGATCAACCAGCATCTTTCTGGGTGATCCACGTGTCTAAAGAGCTTGTGATATCCACTACATATCAAAGGTGACAAATATTCCCTGTCTAAATTATTCTTTTATTTCACTTTTCCCTCATTTGCAATAAATAAATAAAATACAGAAAAAAAATCTGACCTGCTTATGTAAATAGCTACTGTTGAGTGGAAAAGGTTCATATTGGTTATAATACTGACTGACCCCATTAATCTGAAATGCAGCACACCATTTGAGTCCGCTTTTAATTATTCAGACTCCAGTCCCGTCTGAGGTCTAGTTGCTACTTGGCCGGAAACAGCTCTCAGAGTACGCCGTTGCAAAATAGGCTTAAATCTCTACTGGCTAGCGTGATGGATGTCACAGTCTTCACTCACTGCGTTGCTTGAAAATGAGACACCAAGGCTTTAATTCTGTGAAGTGAAGAGAAGATTATTCTGAAAGATGTGCCGCATGAAGTGCTGCATGGCGTTTTTAAAGGCAGCTATGCACCAGCTTGAGTTCATTTCAGTTTTCAAAAACAGTAAATGAGAGCATGTGAGTCGGTGATGGGGTGGATATGATCACAGTATTACCATGCCAAAACTGAAAAAAATTAACACCCTGACATCTTTTTCTGTTGTGACCCTTCAGCATTTCTTATATCTACTAATGTGTGTTTTTGTGACTGATGTAATTTTAACTTTCAGTGCTCAAGCATCAAAGTACTAAGTTTTCAAAATCCAAGGAAAAATATTGTTATTGAAATTTTTATGATTTCAGCCATAATATAATCAATCCCAAAACAGCCACAATCTGGAGGTATTATATTTTCCACACTTGCACTTAGATCGTTAAATTTGGACTTTGCTTCACTTATCCACCAAATTACTCATTTTGTCCTTGTTGTGCTGACCTTCACTGAACAAAATGCCTTTCAGCAGTTGCAGGCAAGATTCTCACAATAATTTAATACTGGAAAATCCACTATGGGCACAAATGTGAACTATGCGTAGAAAGATAATATATGAAACATTTCCTTTATGTCCTGAAAAAAGGCAAAAATACATAAATGAATAAATAAATCACGTTTGCATATGTACAGCTTCCTCCCTACTCCTGCTCTATAAAACAACACTGAGTGGAAATTTAGAGGGAATGGACAAAGTAGGCATCAGCACCCAGATGATTGGAAAATTATATAAATGTGCCAAATTTGACAGACGCCCAATGCATTGCACTTGGATATACATGAGATCATTTATTTTACATTTCATTTTAACTTTTCTCCAGAATAACTGATTCAATCATCATACTGCTTCCCAAAAAGTCTGGGGTACCTGCATGAAAATTAAATTAGACCCAAGTAAATACAATGAAGACCATGGGATTGTTGATGCCATCCGAATTTAAGGCAGTAATTAAGGTCTAATAATGTTTGTTGTATGGGAAGGCTAAAGACCTGATTTTAAAAAAGGTACATTTATTATAGATGCTAGCGTGCATTATACATGTCCTCATTTCCTGCATTAATTTTTTAAAACATTGCCACACTCGTGGCTTATCAAAAAGCACATATTATTATGTATGATGCATGATGTTACTGGCATATACAAGGTAGAAGTGAGCATTAGGAGAGGGCCTGCATTATCCGTTCACCATTTCCACTCATTATCCTGATCATATATAATAATATGAGACAACCATCAATATTCCAGAACTAACTCTCCTTGGCAGGGTAAACACCATCCTTTGTGAAACACAACCTATTTCTAACTCTAATAACTGCACACATAAAATTACACTGCTCCATAATGCCATCTAGCCAGGTATAAAAACAGTCTCTGAGCTGGGAAGTACTCTCTCACCACTTCAAGGAACATTAAATACAGATGGAGGGTGAAGAAAAGAGAGCTCCAAAATAAGAAGAGGACAGGAGACGTGTCTGCTGTTTGCAAACGTCTCAGTTTTAAAAATTAAGACTCGTTTGGTTCATTTGTGGTCACACTGCCTCTGAGGTGGACTTTCACTGTAGGCTCAGGCTCCACACACAGCAACAAGGAAACAGGTGAGACAAAGATAACATTTCATTCAAAGCAAACATTTTTGCATTTTGATGGAGGAGGATTATGAATTTGGATTTGCACGGATTAATAAAACTACTTGCACCTTGCATAAGGATCCACACCAGCATTAATTGCATGTTTTTCTAATTGCCAACAAATTCAATTAAAACCCCCAAAACCAACAACATAGTAGTCGATATATCAGTACCTGTGGCACTAAGCACCAAACCAATATCGTTCATACTGGGAATGTAAATCATTACAACAGACCACAAAGGTACAGTTTAATAATGAGAAAAGGGTTTTATTTTTCTTTCCCAGGCAAAACAGCTGGGTGCTGTATTCAAACAAGATAAGTAGTTCATCTGCAGGGGGCAATTTTCAGCTGTGGAGTAACACATGTTTTTTGTGATAGCATGCTTTTATGCCAGCAAGCAATCAGCTTGGTGCATGTGACATTCATGGCAAATAAATACAGCTGCAGTGGTTGTGTTTAACGCATTAAAATATGTTGTGGGGTACAAGTGTCTGCACAGTAACAGAGTTGTATGATATCAGAGGTCTAAACTATAGCGTGCACAAACTGTGCAGTACATGTTTATCAGTATAGGAACAGGTTAGTGTTTTTAACTGACAATGTTCTGACTGTTTACCAACAGCTATTTGCATTACCAATAACAAGATAATAATTGTCTCAGTTATTAATCTCTGGCTCACTTCCACAGTGTCTCTTTTGTGCAGTCTCCTTCCCCTTAACCAGTTGGTTAGAGTAGATGGTCTTTATCCTTCAAGCTTGGGTCCTCTATTAGAGGTCTGAGAGCTTGAGGGTCCCGCACAGTGTGTTTGCTGTTCCTAGGATTGCGCTCCTATGGACACAGATCTTGGATGTCATTCCTGGATTCAGCTGGAGCCACTCACTCAGTTTGGAGTGCTCAGATTACCACTGTTCCCTTCACTTTCGACATCTTCTCAAGCTCCTCTCTCAGCCCTTGCCATTTCTTGAACTTCTCATGTTCCACGAGAAGTTTGAGTGATAGCAAGTGATCACAACATCAGGAAGAAGGAACAGTTGCAGCATATGGTCGCCCCTTCCCTTATCCTGGTTCTGCTGGAGGTTTCTTCCTGTTAAAAGTAAGCTTTCTTCAAAGGGGGTCGAATGACTGTTGGAGTTGTTTCTGTTTCTTTGTCGGATCTTTACATTACAAAATAAAGCACCTTGAGGTAACTGTTGTGATTTGGTGTTGAGTTGAATTAAATGCTCAGACATCCTGGGGGCATATTCTATTTTGACCTCAGAACTTCTAGGCCATACTTGGCCTGCATACTATGCTAGCCACCTGGTTATGGTGTTCCTGTATACCCTGCTTGCTAGCATCTTGGAACCTGCTGTTATGTGCTGTATTGTCTCAGGGGTATCTTTGCACAGCCATCACATGTCGTCTTGCCTTGTGTGGTAGACTCCAACCTCTATTGATCTTGTGTTCAGACTAGGAAGGAGGTTGAGGACTAGCGAGTGTCATCGGTCTCCTTCCTTCCACTTACCATACAGTCTCAGGATGCTGGATTAGGGGTGAAACCCTCCGTGCATGGTAAGGAGCGTTCTTGCCTTGATGTCAGTGGCTTCCATCTCCTTTGACCAGCTTATTATCACAGCAGGTTATCTGATGTTTGGCAGGGCATGGGTATTGCTAGATCTTGTTATTTCCATTCAGCTGACTCCTCAAGGCTTGCCTGACTCTCTGCAGGTATTTGGTGGTTGCAGCTTTCCTAGCAGCCTCTTCTTGGTTAAAATGGGGAAAATTTGCTCATGTTTACATGAGCCAATTAAAGATGCACAGCAAGATTTTGTACCATCTGGAAATTAGCAATGGAGGAATCACCAACCCCCATATGAAGTGCATAACGGTGATCGAATGGTGAGAAAGACATGGATTACTGTCTCAAAGTGCTGCCTAAAAAGAATTGCCTTTAATTTTGTCAGCTGCCTAAATTGCAAAAAGCTTCATCACCCATCTGACTGTAAAGTGTCCACTTTAACCAGGTGATGAAAGGCCTTTATAGCATTAAGACACTTAAGCAACAGTCTAACAGAGAATGCAACATTCTTTGTAAGAGGGACATGAATCTGACTATAATTTACATAACAGTGAAATGAAATGCTGTGCTTCCTAAGTATGGAGCGAAGTGGGAGCAAATATTTGTATCACCATTTATCATGCTATGCAAATAATATTTGAAGACAAACTATATATATTAAAGATATTAACTGTAGGTTTGTGATCCTCAGACTGAGTAGAAAAGAACAGCTCAAACAACAGATTCAAACACTTTTGAAACGGACCCATGCATACAAACTTTGGCACAATGTTTATTTTTTTTCCACTGATTTATTGGATTTTTTTGTTCAAGGAACCTAATGATTTTATACACACGCACACACAAAACGGCCAAATTCATTCCTGACTTTATTTTAGACGGATTTGTTTTAGTGAATTATTATGGATGAAGCAAACACAGACAGCTCCACTATAAAATGATACTATTACATCACCCCAATCCTGTACTGAAACCTTGTCAACTGAGGTCTTAAAATGTCATTCCTACTTGAATCAAAACCTCTATTGATGTAGACTAAAAAAAAAATATTTCTACAGTTCAAAAGAAAATGTTTTGAAAATCCATTTATATCATCCACTGTATATTTTATATATTCTTTATTGACTTCAAGCCCCTGTGGCATGGTGTCATTTTAATCTTTGTGCAGCTTTGTAAAACAAGTGAATGAAAGTATACAGTGTTCGAAGGAAAAATAGAAGTACAGAAACAAAGCTGATAAATAATAAACACAAAGAAACAAAGGTGTAAAAAAAAATATTTCTGCAAACAAAGGTCTCTCACAAATCCTCATTGCTTGCAATGAATAGGACGAGTCTGATAGGGAAAAAAAAAAACTAACCAAGCACATCTTAAGCTGTATAGTTCCAATTTAACTTCCCTTAGCCTGAGTATTGTCTGTGGTTATGTGAGGCATACAAATTGAAAAAAAATTTTTACACAGTTACTAAAAAGAAATGTGTAAACCACTACATTACTGAGCTACTTTTTCAGCCATTCTGTTACAGATTTGCTGCTGTGTTCAAGATCATTGTCCTGTTGCATTGCCCATTCAGACAGATGCCCTCACATTTTGTATAAAGAGGAGTTCATGATTGACTTCATGACTGCAAGGTCCCATGGCTGCAAAACAAGCCCACCACCATGCTTGACTGTTGGTATGAGGCGTTTGTGCTGATATGCTGTTTAGTATTCACCAAACGTGTTGGTCTCCATTATGACCACACATCTCCTCTTGGGTCTTGTCTGTCCAGAGGACATTCTTCCAGAAGTCTTGTGGTTTCTTTGGATGCAAATTTGTAGGCTTAAGTTGTGCGGACAGTGGGTTTCTCTTGACACCCATTCCAAATATGTCATATTTGTCTTTTATAATTATACTATCATGAGCTAAGAATTTAATGTGCTAACTGTGGTTTGTGGATTCTCAACTGTGCCTCTTGGGTTTGTTTGTTTTTTGTAATTTCTCTGATGAATGGAGGGTCTGGTCTTGGGACAAATTTGGTGAGACATCCACTCCTCCGACGATTCTGCCATTGTGTTAACACACCTGAATGCTTCAAAGCATCAAACAGCCATGTTTGCTTATAATAAATCAATCAAATTAATCTTGTTTGCATTACATAGCTTCTAGTTACCTTTTTATTCCCTGTGGAAGCAGTAAGAGTGTACTTTGTTTTTTTACAGGACTGCATAGAGTTCTGCAAGAACTTTTTTCATGAGTGTACACTCACCACCACTTGGATAAATCTGCCTGGTCTGATGATTCTTGATTTCTGCTGTGACATTCTGATGGCATTGTCAAATTTTTTTGTAAACAACATGACAGCATGGATCCATGCTGGCTGGTATCAACGGCTCAGGCAGCTGCTGGTGGAATAATTGTGTTGGAAATATTTTTTGACAGACTTTAGCAGCAATTCAGCATTGTTTAAATGCTACAACCTGCCTGAGTACTGCTGCTAATATGTCCATCACTTTATGACTACAATGTACCCATCATCTGGTGGTTTGCAACTGTAGCAGCAGGATAACACACTAAATGATTTCTGAGGAAGGGGATTAACTGTCGAAAGGCTCTTAAATTCAAAGAGGATTTTAATCATTTTAATAATTGTGATCCGTTTTGATTGTTTTGCTACTTTTGGACTAGCCTGTTTTCTCTTCAGTTTGATAAATATTGAAATTTCTCAGTTGTAACAATACCATTTTGAGGATGAATATACTGTAACGAGATGATGTACGTAAAAATTAGTTTAGGTTGTAGATTAACTTCATGGGGTCAGCTTTTACCAACATTAGCTAATCTCCCAGCAATTGGCTCGGTCTTAACAGTTTAATCTTACTCCAGCAATCACATTAAACTCATGCTTCTCAACCACATTCAGAGGGTGATTAGCTTTTAACAGCAGCTTTATGTGTCAGCGTTGCTCCTAACTGTAGAAAATGAACAGAAATAAATAGGACTCCTGCTGTGACAATACCATTTCAGAGAGAGAATGATTGCAGGTAAATGGTATATTAATAAGGCAGTATTATGCACAGGGGATTTCTGCTGCAGTGAGAATTTAGGCATGGTAGGCTGGTATGTGTGAAAGACTACAGCAGAAACTGTCACGGCCTGCGTCGACAGACCGTGGGGAGGTGGGGAAACAGGACCCAAACGCCGGACTCTTCAGTGCAAACAGTGTTTATTTACAAGGTGGTGAAGTAAGCAACAATAAATCCCCTAGTGTCCCAGACTCCCGTTCCGTGTCCTTATCCAGTGTCAGTGCTCTGTGTCTCCACTCCTTAGTGTTAGTGTGGTCCGTCTTTGCTGCACTCTCGTCCCGCAATTCTCCTGGGAAAGTAACAGAAGCAGCCGTAAATACACCACTCAGTAACCAAACTCTAATTCACTGACTTCTAACTGGGAAACTAACGGAAGTCTCACGAAACGATCCAGCGTCGGAGAGAGTTGCACCACACTCCTAAGTAGCTCCTCCAACGAGGCTTGTCTTACCAGACACACCCATACACAGACCCATACACATACCTGCAAGCAGGGAAACCAGGGACAGCCACACAATACATCAAAAGTACATATAACAAGTAACATAAATCCAAAAAAGTGGGCCCTGGGTCCCTCAGACCCAGGTCCCTGACAGAAACATGGAATTGGTTAAAGGCTGCAGTGCAAAATTCAGTCATTAGAATACCTTTAATGAATCTAATGAGGGACTGTTAAATGGGTCGATGATGACCGGGAATGAGCAGTCTGTTATCACAGCTGGTCTGCTCATTGACAACGCAAAAACGTTGACAACTTCCATCATCTTGTTTCATTTCAAGGAATTTTTATAGATTTTGAGAGTGATGCAATGCAGTTGGCACTTATTCACTACTCAGTACTTATTCAGCACACGTTACAATGGGCTGTTTAGAGTGGAGCATGCAAATGTTACTGTTAGGTGTTCTTGATGCCACTGGAGTTTAGAGAACCTTTGAGTTAAATTTGTTACAAATCAATTGTGCATTTCACAAATGAGAGCAGTACTGCAGCAGAGGTCAGTTTAGTAGGTTGGGATTTTTCTTTAGTTTTATTTGCTGTTTTTACTGCCTTACGGCACTGTAAAACCTACACAGGTTTTTCTTTTTTTACTTTCTTTGTTAAGAACATTGAATTTGTTTTATAAAATAAAATTGCATTTACCCTTATCTTCAATATAACAACTGTATGCATTTACACACACACTCAAATATACATAGCTGATATATCTATATGTGTGTGCCTAAGTAAAGAGAAACAACAGCCCAGCATTACTTTAAGAAGAAGGTCAGTGAGTCCAGAAAATCGCTAAAACTTTGAATGTGGCCCAAAGTGCAGTCGCAAAAACCATCAAGGGCTATGACAACTGGCTCACATGAGAACCACTCCAGGATAGGTAGACCAAGAGTCACTTCTGCTGCTAAGGATTGCTTCGAGTCACCAGCCTCAGAAATCACACGTTAACAGCACCTCAGATTAGACCCAGATAAATGCCAGACAAAGTTCCAGTAGCAGACACATCTCTACATCAACTGTTCAGAGGAGACTGCAAAAATCAGGCCTCAAACAGCTGCTAAGAAACTTCTACCAAGGAAAAACAACAACAGATTTGTTTGGGGCCAAGAAATACAAAGAGTGGACATTAGACCAGTGGAAATCTGTGCTTTGGTCTGATGAGTCCAAATTTGAGATCTTTGGTTCCACCTGCCGTGTCTTTGTGCGACACAGAAAAGGTGAATTGATGGTCTCTACATGCATGGTTCCCACTGTGAAACATGAAGGAGGAGGAGGTGCAGTGAGAACCTACAACGTAAATAGTCATGAATGAAATGATTATGAAATAAAGAAAAAACATTAAATGAAAACATGTGTCCGAACTTGTAGTGTGAGGTTGGTAGTGCATGTGTGTGTGTACCCCAAAACTGGGCGAAAAGAAAACTGGAATTCCAGTTATCTGTTACAAGGATGTTGGGTTGTCGGGTTTTACCAAGTCTCTAGACTTGTGTGGCTGGGGCTTTAGCATTTTAAAATCAGATGTTACACACAAAGCCTCAATCAGACTCTAATCAAGGGAAATTGGACATTCACACAGTACCAACTTCTTAATTGTGATGCAGACCCAGCCTAAAGCATACCCATTTGGGTGTAGTGATGGATGCAGACCTAAACTTAGAAAAACACATTAAGAAAATAACAAAATCAGCTTACTATCACCTCAAGAATATTTCAAGGATAAAAGATCTGATGTCTTAACAAGACGTGGAAAAACTAGTCCATGCATTCATCTTTAGCAGGCTTGATTACTGTAACAGCATCTTTACAGGTCTACCTAAAAAAAAAAAAAATAAATCAGTCAGACAACTACAGCTCATTCAGAACTCTGCTGCTTGAGTCCTCACTAAGACCAAAAAAGTGGACCACATCAGTCCAGCTCTGAGGTCTTTACACTGGCTGCCTGTCCGTCAGAGGATAGACTTTAAAGTTCTGATGCTGGCCTATAAAGCTCTGAATGGTTTAGGACCAAAATACATCAGTGACATCCTGACCCAGTATGAACCTTCCAGATCCCTCAGGTCATCTGGATCCGTTTTTTTTATCAGTTCCCAGAGTCAGAACCAGACACGGAGAAGCTGCATTCAGCTTTTATGCTCCTTATACCTGGAACAAACTCCCAGAAAGCCTCAGATCAGCTGAAAGACTCAGTTTATTTAAATCCAGGTTGAAGACTCACCTATTCTCAGCTGCATTTGTTATAAAGCACCAAATCCACACTTTTAAGCTTAAATTTCAAAACTTATATTTTAACTACTGATTTTATCTACTGTTCTGATTTTATCTACTGTTTTTTTTTATCAATTTTAAATCATGCTTTTTATTGTTTTTGTTTTTTAATGTCTCTGTAAAGCACTTTGAATCACCTGTTGTTGAATTGTGCTATACAAATAAACTTGCCTTGCCTTACCCTTGCTTTGTCTATTAGGGTGTTTTCACACCTGCAGTGTTTGGTCCGTTTAAATTCAACTCTGTGTCATTTTCCCCCTTGGTGCAGTTCATTTTTGCAGATGTGAACACAGAAATTGCAATTTCAAGTTGTGAAATAAATGAAAATTCTCCATGTTCTCCAATAGCCCAGAACACTGTTGTTGCATTATATAAATTTTAGCTGCTCAGCACTTTTTGGACTCATTTGTATTTTCTTTCCTACTGAACAAAACATTTTCATTGACAGGTGTGGAATGCAGTGAGGTCAATTGAGCATCCAGACTCAGAGGCTTGAATTTAAATTTGTGAAAAATGCAAAGTGGGATTGTTTTGGGGTAAGTCCATGAAATCCAAGTTGCACAGTAGCTTCATATTCAGTGGTATGCTACAATATGTGTGCATGATGGTGTATTATTGAAAGCTCACTGAAGAACATCTGAGTGCTATATAAAGGCACATTTTTTTAACACTACTTGCATAAATGGAGAACCAGCTTTAGGCAAATGGTTGTGACTTATAATTATCATTATTGCTGTTATTACAAATTTGATCTTAAGACATAAAATGTAAAACCAAGACTACTCCGGAGTTGAAAAAAAAGAAATAGTAAGAAAAGAACACAAGTGCCTTTAATCACAGCTGTATGCAAATTGTTCTGTTTTTCTGTTAGTGTTAAATAAATATGTAAATAAATCTCACTCTATTTAAAGTATGTAAATGCTTCCTGTCCTTACAGCTTTAAATGTCGGAGCTAAAGTGAAAAACAGATTTTCCTCTTCCAACTTTTCTAAGCTCTTTTGCTAATTACAAACTTAGCTTTGAACTTGACCTCTTACATAATCTTACTGCACTCAAGTTAACAGTTCTGAATAAAGACATTTGTGAGAGCTTGTGGCAGGAGAAACTGTGATATCCTAGCATAGAAAATTAATTTAGCTAATTGACAAGTAGAGGAAAACAAGAAATATCTTCTAAAAATCAGAAAGTGATTTTTTTGACCAGCTCACTGGGTAAAACAGAATTAGTTAATGGATGCAATTTAATATGAAACTGGCAAGGGACATATTAAACCAGCAATAAGAAGTTGGTTGAGGTGTGAGGTTTTGGAATTTGGGATGTTCTTACTGCCCACAAAGGCCCGTCTAAAGGAAGGTAGGGTTTGCTAGCGAGTTGGCACTGGATTTGAAGTCTGAAACATAACTGATCGGGCAGTGCAGAGCAAAGTGGAGAGAGCAGTTGGAGAGCTGAGATAGAAAGAAGCAAGCTAGCGAGTACATATCACCACCTCATTTTGCATTTTCAACTGCTTGTAAGCTTCCCAGCAACTGTTAATTCATCTACAGACAGACTGTAATGTCCCTGTTCAGGGGCCACTCTGTAACAGGGTCTGGCAAGGAAGGAGCGGCCAGCAGGTCCAGCAGGCATGTGGTGTGGAGGTTAGCCAGACAACTCAGAGGCCAGTCAGTTAAATAGAACAAAAGACCTTTAGTCAGCATACTCGGCTGTAATGGCTGCTGCTGCACTCATCCTAGGAGACTCTCCAACTACTACAATAATAGGACAACACCCCTAGCAGTGCTATACCATAATATGGTTGTTTTGGGGTTTTTTGTTTGTTTTTGTTTTTTTGGGTTTTTTTGCGGGGGGGTTGCCTGTCCCGTTTGGATCTTTAGCCATCAGAACTGTTGCCAAGAAAGATGCCTGGCGGATTTACTTTACCAAGTGTATCATCATGGCCTTGCCATATTGGTCCATTTGATTGACATTTATTTCAATGATGTATTTATTTTATTTTCGGTTGTTACAGACTGGACAGACATGACTGGGGATAGACAGGGAGAAAGAAAGAATGAAAGAAAGAGGGAGTGAAAGGAAAATAGAGGGGAGAAGAGATGGTGATAAAGGGGGGGAAGAAGATAAAAAGAAAAACAAACAAAAAAAGAAAAAACACCTGGATCACCTGGATGGAGAAGAAAAAAACAGAAGAGAAAACAAACAAAAAAGAGCAACTTAATAAATACAACACTATCGCAATAAAGTAGCTAACAGTAAATAACAGTAGATACTAAATATTAAATGCTATTGTGCAGCACGCAAGATCGACAGCGCACAATGTGCTTTGAGGTAGCAGCCAAGAAAGGTGTAGTTTGTGTCTGTGAACACCTGTGTGTACACCTGTGTGGATCAGCACGCTTGTATTCAAAAGGTTTCTCCATGTAACGATCTGCTAGGGAGTGTGGGGAACCATAGCCCTGTCCCCCAGGGCATGAAGCAGGTATGGAGGAGATCCAGGCCCCAGACATCCAGAAGCCCCAGAGTACGAGGACCCAAGGAGGACCACCAAAGGGGTAACTGTGCCACCCTCCTGGGAAGAGCTGAGGAGAGCCCAGAGGCCTGAGGGCACCCCACCCTCCGGAAGGGGCCCAGCCGGGCCACAGGCGCCAGGCCCCACCAATTGGCCACCAGGAGTGAGCTGGTACATACATGAGTGCCCAACCCCAGAGCATAATAAGGTTGTTACAAGACGCCAACAGAGTCTGATGTAGGGAAGCCAGGACTATATTCCTACAGTATTCCAACTAGAGCAGAGTTGGTGCTTGTAGAACTGAACCATACATACACACCAAAAAACAAACAAACAAACAAAACAGACAAGGTACAGCTTTAAACTGCACTTCATTTCAACAGCAGAAACGGTAACACTAATCAACAAACTGTCAATTGTTCTTCTTTATGAGTTGATACAATACAAGGGAAACACCATCCTCTCATGTAGCTGCCTGTGCAGTTTAGATCACAGTGTGGTTAAGTCAAGTCTACACTGTCTACAAGTGAAGTGCAATCTTACAGTGGTATTACTAGGTAGTCACCCCTTTGGATGGAAATTTTCCAATCAGATAAAACTTTAAGTGTCTTACTTTTTTCCTTTCTCATGCAATACACAGTCTGGGTGCTCAGCTAGATAGACTGAGTGGTGTACTGTACAGAGAGATGGACTCTTTGAGCAGAATTCTTGAGCAAGAGAGCTCTGAAAAACCTCTATATATATAAATAATGTTCTTCCTCTACACCCCCCCAATTTTTGCACATGTCGAGGAGCGTGTCAGGCTACATTTCACTGTGTGTTATACTTGTATAACTATGCATGTGACAAATAAAGAACCTTGAACGTTGGTAAATCTTGCGCCACATTCACGTGAACTGAAGCACGATTACTGTTGTGAGTGACAGGTGTCCAAGCTAAAAGCAACATGTTTTGTGATTTTATTTTATTTTATTTTTTAAAAGCCCATACTTTAAAATTAATACTGAATAAAAGAATAGATACACACAGCTAAGCCAATTTAAATTATAACATGATTATTTTCATGTTAAAAACTCCCTTCTTAATACTGCATGTAATTCAGCGATTTATTAAATGTCGGAAGAGGAATTTTAACTGAAAAAAAATTAATAAATGATCGCCTTTTAATTCAGAATCTGTATTTAAAGCACTACTGAGTGAGTCTGTGAGAGTATGATTAAGTTACGCACCAGTTCACCAAGTGTCAACGCACTTGCATAAAACAAGAAAACAAAAAAACAAAACAAAAAAAATCCACATAAGTCTGTAACAGGTGGCCTCCTTATCTCACACCACGGTGTAAGTAAATTTCACACCACGTCATTTTTTATTTATTTATTTATTTTTTTATCCTGCAAAATTGGAAATGTATTTGTTTAAAAAAAAAGGCACCCACAACTTAGGGCAGTAATTGGATTATCAGCTTACATTTGTTAGGGCACTGCGAGGTAAAGGGCAGGCAGTGCTTTGTAGTCTTTGGGTCCTTTGTTGAGGGTGACAGGTGGTGAACAACAGCTGGCTTCCCAGGCTGCTCTGCTCTGGTCAGAACTGTCTTGGTCCAAAATTTCCCATCTGCCCTGTCATTGTGCCAGGCCAAATACTTTCCTCATCCACCTGCCATCACTAACAGGTTGGTTTTATTCAGTATAGCTTCACCACAAGCTTTTCTTTTCATAACTAAAATATCAGTGTTATGACACGGTGAGGTCAATAAATTCAAGTCCCTGGTCTCAAATCTCATATCCAACTACACATGGCCTCTTCCGAAGACAAGCAAAATACCACCACAATTAAAGTCTAATAGGTCACCAGAATTGTTGTAATCCCTGCTATTCAGTACAGCTTTTCAGACCTCATTAAAGTCCTTTCTGTTGACATGCGTAGTTGATATTCCACACATCACAGAGCAGACCAATGAGCCCGGGGATAGAATGTAAGAGAGCCTGAATGGGTTGATCAGTTGCTCATTACACAGATCGGAGCAGAGTGTGCAGCTGTAGGTAATGTTTCTGATTGGAGAAAGTGTTAGTTTGTGGCAGTACTAGCATTTCCAACACCACACACAACATCATATGAAGACATCCCTTGAAGGCATCCTCCAAGGCAATTTAAAAGTATATCTAATTCCCACCTTATTACCATTACTACACACAGCATCACTAAACATCTGACTCTAGGTCTGCCAACCAGCTGTACGTGGTATCACCTCAACTGTCTGATCAACCTTGTCCTGTGCTGCAAGTACTTGTTAAAATATTCCCTGCACCTCACCTCACCTCACTTGCATAGTCCCCGGTTGATGCTATGACGAGCCCATCTGTTGTGGCAGCAGTAATTTTTGGACTGAAGGCTTAAAGCACTCAAACCTCTTAAATGTCATTCGGATTCAAGGAATTTCTTCAGTCGTTCATCACAGGGTTATTTTTCATAGGTTTTAAAACAGCTCACCTGAATATACGTTAATCAAGAATGATTGTATTTTTTGCATTTTTTATTGTGTTGAACAGTATGACTACAAACATTTTATGTTGGGAAGTTTTTAAGGTTCTGGAAGCATCATGGTATATAAGAATATTATCATTCAAATTTCTGCATAAGTGGACTATTATTTAAGTTTATAATGGCTTTTTTGTCAGGGGTATATACACTCACCACTCACATCTTGCTAGTCAACTGTCCATTTCAAGCTTTGGGGAGACACCCTTTAGGATGGACACAGTGGACTGACATATCTATTAAATGGACTGATTCTTTTATAGCTCTTTTTTACTCTCAGTTTTCTACTCTTTATACAACATGGCTCATTCCCAGTCATTCATAGAAGCACCTTTTTTCTATGTTTAAGTGGTTTCTATCTAACATTTACACTTTGATGGATGCATCAGAGAGCAATTTGTGGTTGGGATCTTGCCCAGGTATATTTGATATTTGGCCAGGGATCAAACCACCAACCTTCTGATAAGTAGATGACTTGCGCTACCTTCTGAGCTACACACTTTGCCATGATAATGGTTGGGCTTTCAGAACTGCCTTCATTCTTCATGGAATAGATTCAAAAAGGTGCTGGAAACATTGCTCATTAATTTTGGTCCATTTTGACATGTTACCATCACATGTTGCAGCTGCTGCAGTTTTGTTATCTGCACATCTAAAAAGGTGCAATATTGGTTCTATATTGGATTATGACTGCTGACTGTGGAGGCCATTTGTACAGTGAATTCATTATCATGATAAAGAGATTATTTTGAGATTATTTTAGCCTTGTTAAATGGTGCATTATCCTGCCGGAAGCAGCAAAGATGGGTACACTCTAATCATAAAGGGATAGATATGGTCAGCAAAAGTAGGAAGGTAGGGGGTGGTTTGAATAATCTTCAGCTAATCCTGAAGGGCCCAAAGTGTGCCAAGGAAATATCCTGCACAATATTAGCCCATCAACACTAGCCTGAACTGCTGATTAAAGGCAGGATGGATCTTGCATTCATGTTGTTTACACCAAATTCTGATCCAACAATGCAACTGTTACAACAGAAATCAAGACCGAGATCAGGCAGCGTTTTTCCAATCTTCTATTGTCTAATTTTAGTCAGACTGTGTGAACTGTAGCTTTAGTTTCCTGTTACTAGCTGACAGAACTGGCACTTGGCGTGCCACCCATCAGCTGCTGATGTAGCCCAACTGCTTCAGGTTTCAATGAGCTGTGCATTCAGAGATGCTCTTCTACATACCATGGATGTAACAAGTGGTTAAGGCATTGCCGCCTTCCTATTATCTTGAAGTAGTCTGGCCATTCTCCTCTGACCTCTGTTATCACCTTTCTTCTCCATTCTGATGAACAATTTGAACTTCAGCAGGTCTTCCAACCATGTCTACATGCTTAAATGAAGTGCAGGTACTGTATCATGCTCTCAGTAGTGACAAGGTCACTAGCTGATTTTTTTCTTCCCTTTATTTCTGAGCAGTGTGTTTTTGGGTGCCTCATTATTTTTTTCATCATAAGATTCCTGAGTGGAGGTACCATTAATACAAGTCCCCTCTCAGCATGCTTTATAGTGCTCTGAATAGGCAATAATATATTACAAAAAGCCCTTTTCACAATCAGCACTGTGTATTTTTTTATTCCAATTTTAAAAGATTTGTGCCTACACGTCAATTCAGGACTGTTAGATCCTAAATACCCTTTTTCTGGTTAACCTGGAGATATGCTTGAAAAGAAGTAATTTGTAGAATGTGAATATCAATAGACCAAAGTATATTTTTTTCTAGGACTATGACTACAGTACAAGGAGTGAACAATTTATTACTACAGAAATAGAAGAGACACTGTAATCTTTTGGGTATAACAGAACATTATTGGACAAGCTTTCCTGGAAAGTATTCAAAGGACTGCAACTTAGAAGCCAAAAAATTCAAGTCAGAGTGTACCCATTCTGCTTCCTAACCTCCATGTTGATTTATAGGTATGAGACAGGCAGACAATAGACTGCGAGATAACTCATTTGGACAAAATTGTGGATTGGGCCAGGGATCGACTGGTGGATACCTGTAAAACTACTGGAAATATAAGAGGTCGTGCAGCTACATAAGCTACATAAAGGTTTCCTACAAAAAATGTATTATCAGGTTAGTTGTAACATCTAATTTTAAAATGAACCGAAACTGATATTAAAAGACATCTCTGTTCATGACCATATAATCTGTTCCCAAACTGTAGCAATCAGCATCAGCCCTGGCACTGGATTTTGTTCTGGGACGTAACTAATATTCATGTTTTGGTCCAGCCACAGCACTATAACAACAAAAATCACAAAGTGTTGGGCTACAGGCCAAACCAGCACTGTTTGGACTGTTTAAGGTTTTAAATATGCTGACCAGAGTGTTTTTACTACGTTAATATAAGCTTGTGCTGTGCAAATATTTAGATAGCTGTTGATACACTAGCATTTAGACAATCTCAGACATTTAATTTTACAATTTGAAAAATATCCGTAGCAAAACTTTAAAGCCAAACTGAGGCATACCAATAAAATGGCAGAGAACATTTGGGTCAGTAATTGACCTTTTGAGATCGAATTAAGAAGACCGAGCCGTCATGCCTTCTGTAATTTGGAAACATTAAAAGGAAGGAATTTTTAATCCTAAAGAGATTCAGAGAAGGTCAACCTTGTTTACCTTGCTTGTGTTCAACTTTCCTTTTGGAGTGTTTATTTTCTTTATTACTGAATGTCTGTCGTTTCAGATAATGGTGTGAAACTTTGTCCCTTCAGTTTACTGGCTGCTTTGAACCAACTTTACTGGCAACGTCATTCAACAGCACTCGGTACCAGAGTCACAAATCAGACCACATTTATTTACAGTACTTTGCCAAGCAGCTATACTATTCTCAGTGTGCCAAGGTCAGGCACAACTACTTTCTGGTTAGTCTGTGGTTATGTAAAGTCCAGCATAGAAGATGTAACTTACACATAATGATGATGATAATGAGAGATTATTGATACTTCATGCTCAATTTAATCATGCTGTGAAGCAGCCCATAAGAACGCCATCACATGCCCCATATGACTACTCTTGGCAACAAATAACCCAAAGTTTCCTGTTCAAATGTTGAACTTTTATCTGTGTTTCATGTCCAACAGATAGGCCACTTACACCATTTAAAAAATGTCTCAATCACAATAATGGAGAAAAGGAACCCAAAATCTCTCACCAAGCCCCCCACCCCCCCTTTCCGATAATCTGTCTGTATCAGAAGACAGAGTGTGGTCAGCTGGGTGCCCGTGCCTCCAACTGCACCACTCATCGATTATGGAAGGTCGCGTCACTAATGAGCGAAGGTCAACCCCTCTCTTCATCCATCACTGTCTTCCTCACCATCCTTCCTTTCCTCAGAGTTTTCATTCCTCTGTGCTCCCCATGCCTTTGTCTCGTGTGAAGCACAATGTGACGTGAGCGAAGGGCATGTCAATGTTATCAGCATGCAACAGACGACAGCTTTGAGGGAGACCGTGACTTTCGGCTGCTGCCCCAGTGGCTAATTACCCAAACCCCCCTTCGGGTGGACCCCCTCTGGTCACTTTGCAAAACAAACTGCTGAGCTATGGGTGGCCATTTTGCATGTCTTGCCTTTTCTTTTTTCTTTGAGACACTTTTAATGTTGGACATTATTAAATGCCAAGAATCTCATTAGAAATTATTCACAAGGGAAGCTCAGAAACACACGTTCATTTCTTAAAAAGAATGATTTAAAAAAAAAAAGTTGTGGGGTTTTTTGTTTGTTTCCAAGAAACCTTGAAACTATAGAGACCATTATGTCTTGACATGTTAGCTCCCATCTCTTTAACCTCATTAACCCGTACTTGTGAGCCTCACTTCCCTCCCTTTCCACTCCGCAGCTTCTGAAAACAAAATACACTTTAATACCCATTTTTTGTCCTTCCTTGGTGGAAATGGTAAAATATCAAATTAGTATATGTTAATGTCTGAATCCAATTCATGCACTAACATCCACAGCAACAGTGGTTACAGCAACATGTTTCCCCATGTTCACTGGCTGCTTATTGCTTATTTATGCTTATTGCATAAATAGTATAATGTAAATAGGTGGCACGGTGGTTAGCGCTGTTGCTTAAGGTTCTGAGTTCAATTGCACCATCAGGCCAGGGTCTTTCTGTGTGAAGTTTGCATGTTCTCCCCATGTTTGCGTGGGTTGTCTCCGGGTAGTCCGGTTTCCTCCCCCAGTCTGTGTCTATGTGTTAGCCCTGCTACAGGCTGGAGACCTGTCCGGGGTGTATCCTGCCGCTCTCCCTAAGACAGCTGGGATAGGCTCCAAAAGAAAAATGACACCGGAAACAAAATATAATAAAACTAACTTAAAACTACTCAAATAATGCAACATTTGTATCCTGTAGTGTATATTTAAACATTTCTTTAAATTTGAGCTTCATTTGTTCAGTCATTAAAGTAATAAATTACATAATGCAGATTATAGTCTGTGTATTAAATCTGTTAATAGTTAAGTGTGGAGAAGATAAAATATTCCCCTAACATTTTTCAATATCAAAAAATATTAATAATTAAACCTTCATGTCTCTTTAATAATTAGTGACACAATCAAAAGTCAGTTCAAGAGATCAGTAATATCTTCCCCACTCGCTGTCTGAGGAGGGTGCACAGTATCCTGCGGGACCAACATCACCCTGCGCGCCACCTTTTCCATCTGCTGCCCTCAGGGAGAAGGTACAGGTCTATACAGGCCAGAACATCCAGACTGGCCAACAGCCTGTATCCACAGGCTGTGAGGCTCCTGAACTCTCTGCCCCCCTCTCACGGACAATAACCATATCCAACTTCTTAATAGCAATGAACTGGTCTGCATTGGTGCATCATATCTTTATTCTCTTCCCCCTCCTGCCCCCCCCCTCTTTCTTAAATAGATAACTATCATATCTGATATCATATCTCACAGTACAATAATATTGAATGGGTTGCATTGTTGTATTTTGTCATGTTTCTCAGGTCTTTGTCTGAATTTCTACGAACATTATTGCTAAGGATTGTCTTATTGCATTGGAGTCACACTGGGTTAAATATGTACACTTGGGTTTTAAGGGGTATTTATTATTTTCTTCTTTTTTGGGTTGTATGGAAGCCCCAAACGCAATTTCATTGTTCTTGACAATGACAATAAATAAATACTACTAAATAATTCCACTCTTAACCATTTATGAGATATAGTATATACTCAGTGTTATTGGAGCTTTATGAAATAGCCAATGTGTTTAAATAAATAAAAAAAAATTATTAAACTTATAAAATTCCTTAACATTTTTGGGGGGGAAGGGGGGGGATATGTTATTTACTTCACCAGAGAAAGAACTAATATAATTGGAGCTACTGATCAATACCAATAACTCACTTCACCAGGTGAGACCCAGAATTTTTTTTTTTACTTCCCCAAAGGCAAAAACATCCTTATTGGCAGGAATATTACACCTCATGCTTTATGATTAGTGCCACCCTGCTTAAACAGACGATGAGTGGGACAGTTTGTCAATGTTGGAACTTCTTGTTGAAAAAAAATTGTGTATCCCTTACAATAGTGTACTGATTATTTCTATTCAAATTAAAACAGTGTACAACAGCACACAAGCAACAATAAGCCCCTAAAAATGAAGATCCAAGGACCTTTACATTGATCTTACTGCTCATTTGACAGCTAGTTCACGCTGATCTAGACAACTATCTGGTTGCACTATGAAGTTACCTTTCACCAATTAAGATCTATTCACAGCTTGAAACAATATAAATCAATGAACAGGCACACATAAAGACCAATCAAAAGCTACAACTCGACTTCCTTTGTTCTATTTTAAGGCATTTGCTTTGGAAGGCAAATAGAAGCTTGGATCAGTAGCATTTAATCAATATCTTGAGTGACAACAAACAAGCTTGCCATACAAATGATAAAAGTTTTGTTTCTAAATTAGTGTTTAAAGCAGCAATAGGTCATTTTCATGGTAAATGGCCTGTATTAGTATAGCGCTTTATTAGTCCCCAAGGACCCCAAAGCGCTTTACACAACCTGTTATCCACACATTCACACACTGGTGATGGCAGCTACATTGTAGCCACAGCTGCCCTGGGGCGCACTGACAGAGGCGAGGCTGCCGGACACTGGCGCTACCGGGCCCTCTGACCACCACCAGTAGTCAACGGGTGAAGTGTCTTGCCCAAGGACACAACGACCAAGACTGTCCAAGCCGGGGCTCGAACCGGCAACCTTCTGATTACAAGGTGAACTCCCAACTCTTGAGCCACGATTGCTGGATCGTGGCTCAAGAGTTGACCAGAGGCTTTGATAGAAATATGAAAGCCTGTGGTGATATTTAATCACTGAGCTGTGCAGCTTGCAAGTTTCATTGGTGCTTATGAAGTAATATTCTGTGAATATGGACCTATAGGGCATAATTGTGTGTGTAATGTTAAACACATATTTCATTGAAAAAATATAGCAAGATATCAAGTTGGATAAACTAATACTGCTTACTCTGATAAAATCCTTTCACATTTAAGACAAAGGGATAAAACATTAAACAAAAACACCTTTTTCCATCCCTTTCTTTCATATTTCCATGAAAGCCTCTGGTGATATTTAATCACTGAGCTGTGCAGCTTGCAAGTTAGTCATTTAGTACAGTACATGAGTCACGTCATGTAAATCAATCAAATCTGAAGAATTTACCAGCTATCTCAGAATCAATGGATTGTCCTTTCACAGTCTGTTGCTCTGTTGTCCGTTCGGTTTGTGACAATTTTCTTTGCCAAGTCTCTTTTACTCACTTTACTAAAATTTGGAGCGGAGCATGCACTGCTGCGACACTTGTGCCGAAGGCTGAGTTTGCTGCTGGCTTACACTCAGATCCTAAGATCCTCTGTGATCCAGGTCCTTCCATGTTCTGAAATTGCAAGAATTTTGGAAAAATCTCTTCAGGACCTAAAGATGTTTATATTCTGCTATACAGAACATGTAAACACTGATGTTGTTTCGCATTTCACAGTAAAAAATTCACAAAAAATATTTTGACACACAACTAATTGAAGCTACAAGACAAGCCTGCTATCAATATTTAGGTAAAAAGGAGACGAAGTATGAGATGAAGTTCTAACCCGGCATCAGAGTGGAGAAGAAAGGCAATTTGGGCGACACTAAACGTGCCGTGGTTGCTGGCGCCACATGGGCTGGTCTGAGTATTTCAGAAGCTGCTCATCTGCTGGGAGTTATCCACACAATTATCTCAAGGGTTTACAGAGAATGGTCTGAAAACTGAAAATATCCAGGGAATGGCAACTGTCTGCATGTCAGAGGTCAGAGGAGAAGACTACTTCGAGCTGATAATATGATAAGAGGTAACACAAATAACCAATCATTACAACCATGGTACACAGAAGAGCATCTCTGAATGTGCCACACATTTGACCTAGAAGGTGGGCTATAACAGCATAAAACCACATTGAGTGCCACTCCTGTATGAATAGGAAACTTCTCATCAAAACAAGACATTCATATTTGATGTCAACACTGCAGGTTACCTGGGTGTAATGTTTTCCTGGTCTGACTCCTACCTAACTATATAAAGAGTAACTGAAGGTTAAATGCAGCTAATATGTCCTGTTTTAAGCCAGGCACTTACACCTCCGCTCAGCTGCGTCTCAGCCACCATCGCTCTGGCAGAAAGGGCGCTAGAGCCAGAGCAGGGGAGAGCTGGAACAAACCATTTTGGGAGGGAGGGGGGGTTATCTATACTTTTGTTGTTAAAATGTTACGTCTCAACCAAGTACTGTATGCTTTTGATATTTTTAGTAGTGTGTCACACAAACAGCAAATATTGTCAAAAGAAGAGCTGAAGCACCCCCAAAAATGGGCTAAATTCGCCCCTGCTCTAGAATATAATGTGTCAAACCTTTATCGGAAAACAAACACTGATTTCCTTTCTGATCCGATACCAAGTAATATTCAGGGAGGTATCGACGATACTGATCCGATACGATACTTTGTACAACTACTTATTTTATTTATTGTATCTCAAATTATAGCATCATAATGATTACAGGACATCAGATTTCTTGTTCTTATCACTTAATAATGCAGAATTCATCATATAGAAATTTAAAAAAAAAAAAACTGAAGTTGTGCGCTATTTGAACACCTTACCAGCCTGCAGCACTAAAGGACTCCATGAGAGACGTCTGTCTCGCCCTAGCAGCACCTGTCCCTCTCCTTTTTAGTTCGCCTCAACATACACTACGCATATTCTGTGATATGATTTACTCTGAGGTGTTTGACAAGGTTAGTGATGTTGCCACAACCATACATGCCAACCCTCCCGATTTTTCCGGGAGAATCCCGAATTTCAGTGCCCCTCCCGAAAATCTCCCGGAGCCACCATTCTCCCGAATTTCTCCCGATTTCCCCCCCAGACAACAAAATTGAAAAACCATAGCGCAGAATTCAGCGCGGCCCAGCCAATTCCAGTTTCCAACAATGGAGGCAGCGACTTAGTTTTAATATTACTCTTATTTCTCTTTCTGGGTCGCAAAAAAACTTTTAACATATTTTCAGGTGAGAATGTAGCTGTGTAAACTTCAAATATCTGAGCCGACCGACACGTCGTCTTCAAACCCCGCGATCTTTCGCTACTCGGGTTAAACATGATATATAAGTCACTTTGATAACTTAAAAATGTTATTGTTTGACTTTTTCGGTGTTTTATTTGTTCGTGAGTAAATCGGTTTGGCTGAGATTAAAGATATTAGATTAGATTAAATTAAATAACTTTATTAATCCCTCGGGTGGGTTCCTCCAGGGTTTTCACACAGTTGAATAAACCTCAAACAGAAAATGATTAAACAGAGGAGTTTACGTCAGCGCCCGGTTATATTTTAGATAGCAAGGAGCAGACAGCAGAGTTTCACTCCACTGAGGGAGCTCGTGACGTACTACCCGGCTTTCTTTAGACCGCGAAGGCCGGTCCTCAGGTGGAAGCAGCCTCTGAATTTGGACACCCCCGCTGTTTCCGGGCCGGCCAATAAAAACGGTGACATTTAATGTATTTTATCCGATAAATAAACACTGTAAAATGTTATTATCACCCCCCACACCCCAACAGCCCTTTTGAATGTCTCCCTAATTCTGAGGTCTCAAGGTTGGCAAGTATGGCCACAACACCTCACTTTTTTGCCACATGTATCGCAAACCACGTCTTAGCTGTTTGTGGAGGTAAAATACGTTCGCACATGACTCCAATTACGCTCAGCCATTGTTGTGAGTGCGCACGCCAGCGGCTGCGAGACATTTATACAGCCATATTTCGCACAGTTTCTTATGAAAGGCAGAAGAGGAAGTAGTTCCTTTGAATGTAGACAATCCAAATGATATAGTTTCTTTCCACTGTGTTCCTGTTAATGATAAACTACAAATTTACCCTAAATTACTAAAATATCGATATTTTAATGTGAGAATCGATTCTAGAACATAAATGATTGGTATCGGAGGAATCGATATTTCAGGATCGAACCGCACATCACTAAAAACAAAACGTTTAGTTGTTTTCAAAGATTTTAGTTGGGACTGGTCTTTAAATTTAATCTTGCATTATATCGCTCAAAGTTTACAAACTGCTAAAAAACTGTTGACTTCTACAGAATCTTCAGTCAGGCTGACAGTGTTTGGTAATTCAGTGCAATGTGTTCACAGTAGTTAACACACCTGAAAGCACAACTGAAAAGCTGATGCTTTCTACCGTTTTCTCTTTCTTTTGTTTAGACTATGAAATAGAGTAAGAAGCAAACCTGCCAAGGGAGTTTTTTTCTGCATTCCTCCAACAAAGCTCGAGTATTACCCTTTATCCAGAAAAACAAACAAACGGGGTGAAAACATCCAAGCTGTAGCCACAGGGAGCTGTCATCTGGTCAGACTGAGGTAAATGCAAAGAAAACACTTAATAAGAACTAATGGCTTCTTTTACACACTCTCCCTTTTTGTGTAATTTACCTCCCTCATAATGGTCACAGCTGACAGCAGCAGTAAAGATTAGATATGCTTTCCCCTCACATGCCCGCACACATACACAATGGCAGAGAGTGGTGTGTGTTTGTATTGTATTTTGTACATTTTTAGGCTCAGTAGTGTCAGAGTTGTGCTGGAAAGGCACCAAATTGTTTTTAGGATTGCACGTCTTTCCAAGGGTGGTGACAGGGTTACATGCTGGCTTCTACATTCTACTGTGTAAAACCACATTTACCCACCCTGCTGGTCCAATTGAATTTTTTGGAAAATGGAAAGACATTACGCTTTACAGATGGTGGTTGTCATATGTGGAAGTAAAAAGTGCAATGTGCCATTCACAAGTCAAGAAATAGTTACATAGACTGTAGAGATGTGATGTGTACTGTCTGTAGCCTGAGCCTTCTGTTTTTTCTTATGCTAATCTTCCATTCATCGGTTAGCCAGAAATATGAATGTGAATGCTAGTTATGCACTGTGAGGGATGTGTAAACAGGTCAGTGTTTGCTGATATGTCAGCAATGATAATTCAAGTAAATAAATAAATCAGCCTCATATTGTGGCTGCATTTTCTCTATGTTGTGGAGGAGCGCATCTGTCTCCAGGTAGAGAGGTAATCAATTTATGCAGGGTGTTGAGTTTTCAAGTTTATATCAGACATTTAAATTCAGAAATGTCCTCTATAGATTTGATGATTAAAAATCCATATAACCCCGCGTTATATTAAAAACAACACTTTAGGATATCAGGCCAAGTGGCTTACCAACACCAACATCAGACTGATTCAAGTCCCACTTTTTATTTGTGACTTTGTAGCTGTTTTTACCACATATAGTGATGTTTTAAATTAAACAAGCTTTAGCAGCCATTTGAATAAGTGCATGTTACATTTGTTTGAAATGGGTTTAAATTACCTGAAACCAACATTTTCCCCCCCACATAGACATTACCAGGGCAGGTCACTGAGGTATATTAATGGATCTACATACAGAGTATGACACCACTCGCAATTGACTTTCAAATTAATTCGTAGTTATTTATACACCATGAAATCACAGCATTTGCCTCAAGGTTCTCTATATGATAAAAAGATTGTACAGTATTACACCAGATCATCCACTGTGAGCTGGCACTAGGCAGTGTTGGGAAAGAAAAACTTGCTTTCAACAGTAAGAAACCTCCAGCAAAACCAGGCAGGAGTTCCATTCCTCACTCATTTCTAGTGGACAACTGCCTTGCTCTCACTTTGAAAGCTTAGTTGCTGCTAATCCGCTAGGTTAGGCCCTTCCTGTATCAAGTTTATCAACCATCCTCAGAATAATTCAGCTGCATCCCCAAGCACGGCCTCGTCACACAGTCTGACACCAACTCCACTATATTAGACTACAGTTGGCAGCAGCAGTCCTCCTTCTGCTCTAGGAAACCTTTACCAGCTAGAAATCAGACCTGTTATCAGTGACTTCAGCTGGAGTGCATCTGGCTCAGTAGGGATGGGTACCGGTATCGGCACCGGTTCTGACATAAACGGTAGTAACCAGACCGAAAAGCAGCACACATTACGGTGCTTCATTTCGGTGCTTTTTTTTTTCTGAGATATCATACACTTTGGATTCCAGCCAATCATTTTACCTTTGCAAGCGTAGTAGGCGGGCCCAGGTACGTACGTTCTTTTAGAGCAGAGCTACAGATTAAAAATGCCCAAGGCGAAGCGGTCAAAGTCTGGCTGTACTTCACAGCAAAAGATGCAAACTCAGCAGCCTGCAACAAGTGCTTTAAGGTGATACTGTGCAAAGGAGGTAACACCTCGAATCTGAAACACCTGGTGACGCATAGCGTTTTTTTAAAAGCCAAGAAATGCACTGATAGCTTGCTGCGAGACCTCACACCAAGCACATCTACTGCTGGTGTGGTGCCTGTTATTGACCCGGAGATAGCAACATGAACCCGAAGAGGAGCATCCTGGCCCCTAGCCCTGCCAGTGTAGCAGAAATGAATGACGGGTGATGATGGCAGCAGCAGCCGTTCTTCTCTGCGTGAGTAGCTTAATGTTGTTCGTGTGTAATTTACGTTGAGTAGGCTAACCACGTTATTACATTAATGCATGTAAGGTGAACTAGCAAACACCGCCGTAGTTACATTTTTTTAAATTTATTTATTTCACACTTGGTACAACAATTCAAACAAACCAACCACACTTTCTATCAAAAAGCACTACAACCATGTGTGAAAAGGAGCAGGAAGAAGAAAATATTCTTATTAAACTCTGCCCCCTATCTACAATCCAATTTATATTAAGAGTGGGCACCAAAAATCAGGGAACAAACTAACATTAACATTTATCTCCGGTCCTAACCCAAACCAAACAACAAATTTACAATCAGAATATACCACTCCACATAGTAACAAGGAGAAAAATCAAATTAAAATAAATAAAAAAAAAAATTATAATGGATCCTTTTTCAATGAACTCCAATTTCATTCACATTCTTCATATTGAGTTATCATTTTAAGCATGTAACACTTTTTAAAACAATGTAAATTTATACAATTCTTTAAATTATAATGAAGTGAGTTCCACAGTCGTATACCCCTAACCGTTGGACTCATCAATCTTTGTGTAGTCCTAGCTAGCTGATGCTTAAAATAAAATTTCCTTCTGCCATCTTCTCCCCCTGAGCACAATAAAAATACTCTTTGTAACTTAAAGGGCAAAATATTATTTTTAGCCTTAAACATAATTAATAGTGTCCGTAATTTCACTAAATCTCCTAATTTTAATAATTTCGATTTTATAAATAATTTATTTGTATGTTCTCTATATTTAACATTATGAATCATTCGTATCACTTTCTTCTGTAATAAGTTTAGAGGTTTTATAGTATTCTCATATGTAGTCCCCCAAACTTCGACACAGTAACTAAAGTATGAGAAAAACAATGAAAAATATAAAATGCGCATTATTTTATAGTCTAATAAATCTCTTACATTTCCCAAAATATAAATGTTTTTAACCATCTTCTTTCTAATATACTCAATATGTGACTTCCACGTCAAATTTTCATCTACTATTACACCCAAAAAACGAAATTCAGCAACTCTATCAATCAATTCTCCATCATGCGGCTGTCTTCTTGTTTGATGGCAGATGCTCCCTTCACCCTGGCCAATATGGCTAAAATGACCAAAGAAAAAGTGGAAAACAGCTAAACATGAGAGGTTTTTGGACAACGTTGGTGTGTTTTTTCCATTGTTTAAGCACTGCTTCCAACCAAGAGTGATACCATATATGCCCTATAGCTGCAGAAAAGGCTAACATTGTTAGCTTTTTACAAAAAAACAGCTGAATATGAGAGGTTTTTGGACAAAGTTTGTGTTCTCCATTCTTTAAGCACCGGTTCAAGAACTGTTTAAGCTCCTGCACCATTTCAAAAGTACCGGTTTGGTACTGGTATCGGATAAAACCTAAACGATACCCATCCCTATTGCCCAGTCACCAGAACCTTAATTAAATGTTTACCCAGGAGCAACGGTTGTTGTTTTTTCCATGGTTAAACTGAACCAAACAGAAAGTGAAGGACTTCACTTTCTGTGCGTCACTTCAATCCCATGGGTCACACCAAGTCACTTCTATTCATGCATAACATTTAAAAGTGTTTTCCAAGCAGAATAACCTTAGTTGAAAAATAAATCATCATCATTCACATCTGTTAATTTCTTTTCAAATTAAGGAATACCTTTTCTCTGCTACTAGTGCCAGCTTTTCATCAACACTAATGGTAACAAAGCTGAGGCCTAAAAGTGGTAAAAAGACCTTGAATTCATAAAGCAAATTTTAATATTGAGAAGTTATAATAACTGAAACCCTAATTGCACCATTAATTCTTTTCAATGGTGTAAAACTGGTCCTTTTAACTCTTCAAACACTGTTCTACGTCATCTGAAAGTGCCAAGTGAATGGAGCTGCTATTCAGGTAAATATTCATTTGATTATTTGTGACACTTTGGAGCTGTTTTACTATGGCCTGAGACTAATGGCATCGAGGCTGCAGATGACAATACGGGTAATTTGGACTCTTATTAGTTACAGATAAAACCCTCATGCGGAGCAATTAAACTGAATATAAAGACAGAGTCAAGGGTTTAAGCTTTATCAGAAGTTTAGTTCATACAATGACCTTCAGTTGCAAAAACCCAGAAATGCCAAATGTTATTTAATTAGAAATTGTAAAGTTAAATAATAAAACAGTTTTGAATTGAGCTATCATCTTATTGAAACTGCACCCTGCACTTTATCATGTTCACAGCAGAGCTTTTTTTTTTTTTCTTTTACAGACTGGAGCAAAAATGATTATCCTTACTTCACTAAATGATTTTCCAGCACACAGGATTTATATATGCTCCATTACTGCCATCGATGCGTTGCTTGTTTGTTTGGCTTTTTAAATCCATTTCATTTTTTTTGTTAAAGCATTTGAGCCACATCACTTCTGTCAAAACAGCTGAATTGAGTAGCTGCATCCTTTGACAGTTAATGAGTTAAGCTGGAAGGAAAAGCATGCTCCCAGCCTCAATAGATTTATTGATGCAATAAAGAGGCATACGAGATCATTTTAAGGTGAGTTATCATTTGCTTTTCCTTCAGCTGTTTATGCAGTAAATACTTGATGTCTCTACCAATATAACTGAACAGGCTGTTTGGGCTGTTAAAAGGGTTACATCTCACGCTGGGTGATAAAAGAATAAAGATAATTATCGTGAAATAACTTTTCCTCAATAGAAATATGAGACACGGTCAACATAAAGCCAACAGGAGTCATACATCCTTGTTTTGACAGACAACACAAAAGGCCAATGACAACAGGAATAATGCCATGCCAAACCAATCTTGCTTGGAATAGACTTAGAGCTACATCAGGTCACATACACAGTGTATGAGGAGCACTGGGCAGCAACACAAATGCTAATACTGGGCTACTGCAGTCATAAAAACCAGTGCATTGGGAATGTGAGTGAGATAACAGACAAAATGATCTTCATACCTGACAAAAATAGAGATTTGATTTATAATGTGATATATATCTATACTGACTGACATTAAAAATTCCATATCGCCCAGCATCCTCACATCCTCAAAATGTCAGGTTTGTAATTAGCCGGGCCTTTTTAGTGTATTTAAAGTGGCTTCAAGATTCAAAAGTACACCTGGAGCTTTAATTTTCTTAAACCCATTCATCCTATTCTTTATTAGAAGATGAAACCCTAAACAAGACTTGAACAAGGATTTTATCTGGCAACAACCTTCAGTTCTACTTATGAGCTCTTCAATATCAGGCTACAGGATCAAAAAACAAGAACAAAATTCAATGCAAATCCTCTGTTCTAAAATAGATAAAGTTTTCTTGACATTCTATAGATAAACTTATTGGTGTTTTTCCCTGTGTTCTTTTCATGTCTCAGTGTTATTTTTTATATTGATTATTTCTTCTTTATTTTTCAGTCTTCCTCCCTGTCCTTTGTTTGGATGCTTTCGACTCCTCATGAAAGCCTGATGTGAAATTGCTTACAGAAAATAAATAAATGTCATCAGGATTATATGTGGACCTGTGAAAAACTAAGCCTTACATCTTTCATAGAAATTAAGAGGTAAAGTAACAGCCAGATGCTGATAATCAAATACACCTGATTAACTGATCATTGACAAGTTTGAACAGTCTGCTCATCCACAGCATCCAGAACGACACAATCTTCAAAGGAGTGGACGCTCCAGCAAATTCAGGTCAGGCTGTGCAAAGCTCAGAGAAACTACAAAAAAACCCAAGAGCTCCTTCTCAGACTCTACAGGCCTCAGTTAGCATTTTAAATATTAAAGTTCATGACAGTTCGATTAGAAAAATACTGAGCAAGTGTGGCTTACTGGGAATAGTTGCCAGCAGTAAGGTTCTGCTAAAAAGAACATGGCTGCACAGCTTAGGTTTGCAGTGTAAATTATCTTGATTTAAAACTCCAAACACACAATATACTGAGGGCATAACACATTTTTTTTCCTCTGTGACTAGAAAAAAATGCCTAACAATCATTTGTTAATGTTATTACCTGACACTATCATTAGAAATGTTTCTATCCTAATGCATGGTATTGGTCTACAGCTTAGCTGGATGTCTTCTCAGAAAAAAAACAAACAGCAATAGCGTAATTAAACATCTGCATAATTATTCGTTTGTGCAATATCAAATTATTCTCTGCTATTTGTGCAATTACTGGTTGTGTTGTGTTATTAATATGAAATGTTAGACTGAAAAACACTGCAGCTCCATAAGCAGTTTCAGCTATGTTTAATACTGTTTTCCTCATTATGCTCAAAGCTGCAGGGTGTTGTCTGCTGCAATAGCTAATAGAATGCCATCTTGACTTCTTAATGTTTTTTCTTTTTTTCTAACTTTGAAAGTGCTCAGTTGGAGGATTGCAGAAAGAGAAAGTGGAGTTTCACCTATTATCACTTACGACCGCTGCAACATTGTGGGGTGCTCCAAAGTTTGTATTGTTGACTGCGAATGAGCTCAAAAAGGAATAACAACCTGCCTCTTCACAGTGGAAAAGATAAAAAAATAAATGAGAATATGAGAAAATATGAGAGACATACACAGAACCTGGTTCAGTGATATTTGTCTTTGCTGTAACTGAACATTCAGGATCTTTAACGTGGTTTCAGCAGGGTCGAAAAGACAAAGTCATCTACACATGCTGATTAATTTCACAGATTTGACTCTCAGCTCAAGAAAAATTCTTTTGTTCAGATCCATTTGTCAGACTCCACAGGCCTGTCTACTATTCTGATACAGAGATAAATGAGAAGTGCAGTTATGTATATACTGCACTTATTTAATTCTTGCTTGGAGGCATACAGTGTACACACACATTTTTCATTTTCTCTTCCTTTTCCTCTTTCTGTCTTTAAATTTGAACTAATGATGTTGAATTTACACCTACATGATTTTAAAGGCTGAGTTAGACTTTGGAAATTTTGAAAATGAAAAACAAAAACAAAAAGCAGACCTAACTAATTCCACTGATAATGCTTTGAATGTAATATTTCCTGAATTTGGCTTAATGTCGTGTGAAAGCGGCAGCCTTGATGCTAATGGCTCAAGATAACTCAAGTGGACACCATTTAAATGCACATGTCGACTCAGATATTTGGTGGGCAGCTGGTGAAAATAACACAAGGCAGGATACAGGAATACTAATATCAGGAACCTGATTAGCTGTTCTCCAAAGACAGCAAGGAGGAAATGGCCCAGTGGGTCTTACTGTGGATCCTTACCAGCCTTCCACTCCCCCCTGCTGTAAGAGAGGTCATATGGCATTGATGCATGCCAACCTCTCCAACTGCTATAAATTATAGCCAATTAATCATATTTTATTTTCTATTGCTATGTTGTCTTTCAAGAGAACTAAAATGAACAAAATAAGACTAGCACTAATTTGCATTTTGCAATGATGCTCCTGTTTTGTTTTGTTTTATAAATCAATGCACTTTCATGCCATCCTAAAAGCCCAAACCCACCTCCTGCTAGGATATTATTGATTGAATTTGGAGGAAGACAATTCAGGTCACATTTATTTAACATAGCACCAAATCAAAGCAAGAGTTACCTCAAGGCACTTTATACTATAAAGACCCGACAGTATTAAAGAGAAAACTCAAGCAATCAAACAACCCCCATGAACAAAGCACTTTGTGACTGTAGGAATGAAAAACTTCCTTTTAACAGAAGAAATCTCCAGCAGCACCAAGGTTCATGGACGAGCAGCCATTTGCCATGTCACCCCAACTGGTTCAGGGTGACATTGAAAACCTAAGTAGCTCTGCAGTCTGAGAGCAAAGTGCTCTATTATGGCACTATGAGGTATCCAAGATGGGATGTGACCTGATTATTCAAAACTTTGTGAGTAAACAATTTCAAATTAAATTCTTGATTTAACAGGTAGCCAGTAAAAAAAGGGAAGTATAAGCTGTCTTTCTCATCCTCGTTAGCGCCCTCTCTGCAGCATTCTGGATTATCTGAAGGTTTTTCAGGGAACTTTTAGAATAACCTGGTAACGAATGACAACAGTCCAAACTAGAATGCAATGGAATCCAATGAATGCATGGATTATATTTTCAGCATCACTGTGAAACATGATGTTTCCAATTTTAGAGCATATGAAAGAAAACAGTCCTATGTAGCTGTTTAATTTGTGCACTGAAGAACATTTCCTGGTCAGAAATTACTCCAACATTTTTACAGTGTTTCTGGAGGAACAGGAAATGTAAAAAGTGCAGCCGCCAACACAGAGCCCAGTGACTAAGTTTCAAGTGTGTACAAGAAAAACAGAGTAGATGGGAAAAGAAGTATAATCAACTTGCAGGAGGATATAAACATAGGATATATAAGTGACCGTCTTTACTAACATCAAAGATGTAGACATGATATGTCTATTATAAGTAAACTACTCTGAATAAACCTATGTATTTATTATCATTCTGCCATCATAATATATCTAATATTATACTGCCAAAAACACAGACGCATTAAGATCTGAGAAACTGCTAAAGTGCATAGGTGTCCCTATGAGCAAACTCCCTTTTAACTGAAAAAAGAAAAAAAAAACTCCGGCACTGCCAGGGATCCATAGCCTGATGACTCAGCCTGAGATGAAATGAGAATAGTGCAAATAAATGTTTTGAATAACAAATGCATTTCTTTACTTTTCATTTTGTCCATCTTCAGTTCAATTCTTGGTGTATCTATTAATTTTTTTTTTTCAGATTAGGAAAGAAAGGTGGTTTTCAATGCAGCACAATATACTTCTTTGCGACTAATTTCACACTAGCGACTGGTAGCAACCTCACTCCCAGGAATCACTTGTCAGCTAGTCACAGAATATGCGCTTTTCTCTAGCAACTGGTGTTGCTGACCAGTTGCAAGACCTGCATGCATGGGGCTTTGGAAAACAATTTCACAGCACATCCAGCAACTTCCAGGGAAGCAGTGAGTATATACACATATTTCTCTAGCAATTAGTGGTTATCAGAGGGTTGCCAACCGGTAGCCAACTCACATTTTATTTAGACCTGAAAATTGATTACACGCCAAAGAGTCTCTACCCTTCTACTCGGATCTCAAATAGATGTTTGTTCAAATGCCCAATAATAACAGGAATATGCATAGGCTTCTGTTGTAGAGGCTAAGCCTACGCTTGAAGCCACTGAGGTGGTCGTTAACGGGGGTGACACGATGTCACTGGTACGCATGAATTAAGTTAACAGTCCAATAAATCCAGCAGTATGTATCTTGTCCTTTTTGGTCTTTATTCCGTATCGACTTAGCATAACAGCGCAACGGTCGCAAACTGTTTGCCTTCTTAATGACATACCTGACGCAGATTACGTGCGTCTACCTTAAATACCTTTACATTACATAATCAAAACAGAAAAAGGTGACCTCTAGTGACCACATAAGGTATTAACCCAAGAATGGCTCCTACACCAACAAAGATACTTTGCCTTAATCTAGGGTGATAGTGGGTATGTGCCTGCCACAGCTCATTTTGAGACCAGAAAAAGTCATCTTATACAAAAGTAAATTACACTCAGAGTTGATCTTTGATCTTGACAATGGCAATAATACGTTTTCCAGCCTACAGAGTCTAATATTATCTAAACACCAACTACAAGTAGGTACAGCTTAATAAAGCAATAAAACAAAAGAAGTAGTTTCCTATATAAACCAAGTAGACCACTTGAGTTTTAAGTATATAATAGTTAAGATAAATAAAGATAATCACATACAGTGAATCGCATATCTACAGCTTGAATTGTATGTAACATAATGAACAAATGACCTTTAAAATGTGGTACAGTTTAATGTGGCAGCACTGAGAACGCAGCCGCTCTGTCTTTTAGATGTAATTATGATATGCTGAACAGTACAGCATTCTGTCAAAGTCCTTTGAGCTATTTCTTTCCCTTTAATAGTATGCTAAATATAAACAGTGTGGTGAAAATATTAACATGGGTTCCTATGCTATGACTTGACAGATGGTATTTGGGGATTTTCAGGAAGGCATGAAAGTAATTATCTGAATTGCTGTATGCAGCCATTGTCATTCTAAAAGCCAACACAAAGTCCAATAATAGCCCTTTACAAAAGACCTAATCTTGCAATGAAATCCAAGCCCCAAAACAATGGCAGTTGTCTACAGGAAATGTGCTAAGGCAGTTCTGTTGATAATATTTGACTAGTCATATTTCCACTATGTAAACAATCACAATGCATCTGCCAACCACTAACAAACAACAAGCGTTGCCACAACAAAATAGGCTCCTTCATAATTAATACCAGTGCAAACAAGCACAAATGGCAAAAGCAGCAGCATCCAAACAGAAATTAGGAGCTGACGGAAGACAAAAACAAAAGGTGACCCGAAAAGTAAAGAAACAGCCAGTCAGCTGTGTCAGCAGGAGATTAAACAGTGCACAAATAAACAAAACCAAGACACGAAACAACACAAATGAAGAAAAGTAGCTGGATTACTTATCTTGCTGAAAAGTGCAGCAGTCCCTGGTGTCTGAGGTGACAAAGTTTGGTCAAAAGGTGAGAACGGTAAGACAGGTAACCTCAGCTTTCAGGTTTCAGTGCACCTTTGAAGAGGAACTTCACAGCTGGACTGATAGCTCATGTGCAGTTAAACCTCTTTGTGTCTCTTTAAGATAACAGGTTTAGCAGTAACCAGTAACAGATAGTTAAGGTTCTTGTTTACACCACATGTTTGTTTGCTGGTTCTATGTTGAAGCCAGGGAAATAGCTCGCAATCCTGACTGTAGCTGAACTTTGCTGAACTTTTCTTTGCTTTTGAGGCCTAACATAAAACAGCCACTCTTGCTTCACACAGTGTTACTAAAGTCAGCATGGGGTGGAATCTGGTGGAGGTGCATGGGTCAGGTGATGGGGAAACAGGTGCTCCTGATTTTTCATCAGGTGTGCAGTGAAGCAGGAGGCACGAGGTAACAACCAAAGTTACCTTTAGATTTTCCTTTTAAGTAAGGAACGTACTGAGCACGCTTCAAAGTTGTCGTAGTACACTGAAAATAAAGTAGAAAAATAAAATAAAGGTCAATAACAGAAAATGTCCCTCTCCAAAATTAACCCTTTAAATCCAAATGTATCAGATTTTATAAATAATTTTTTGAGACTTCTACATCATCAGTCTGAATCCCAGTACCAGATAAAAAATAAATTACAAAAAAGGCAAATGTAGCAAATATGATACAAATTAAAGCTAATACATGCAAAATTATGATTTTATTTAAGAGTTAAGTAAAATCTCTTTCCTCAGCCACCTCCTCCATTTTATCTGTCCAGCGTGTCCTGGGTCTACCCTGAGGCCTCCTCTCAGTAGGACATGCTTGGAACAGCTTATGCAGAAGGCGCCTAACAGCATCCTTGCTGATTCCCAAGCTACTACAGCTGGCTTCTTTCAACACCTCACCGCATGTCCAACAGATAGGAAACTTGTCCCTAATCATTAACCAGGTTAATGATTAGGGACAAATCAGGCAGGCCTTTCTTTACAGTCACAAGTCCTCTGATCTCAATGTCATTGTCCACATGAGAAATGAGGTCTCCCAGTAGGACAATGGAGTCATGAGATGCAGCATCCAGCAGCACCCCACCCAGCTGAACAGACTAGTTACTCTGAGCTGTCATTCAGCACATATGCTCAAATAAAAGTCAGGCCCCAGTCCTGTACCAGAAGGTGGAGGGAAACATCCCCTCTCATTCACTGGGATAAAAGTGGATCTTTGCTACCAACAGAAATATGCACTGCACTCGACTCCTAGAGTGCCTCTTGGTGGTCCTACAGGACAATAAATATGTTTCTGTAAAATATAGAGGAAGTATTTTGGGGGTTTTATTTTGTTTTGTTTTGTTTATTTTAAGGTAGCACTTTATTGATCGGGATTTGGACATCTACATGAAGTGAGACTTAAATGTCAAGATTTTTGCCTAAAGTAAAGCACATTAGTAATGATCTCCATCTGGGTCTGTTAAGTTTGGACAAACATTTAGATTGTCTTGAAATTATTATTATATGTAAGGTAAGTTATTGTTTTCAATTGATCATTATTATACTCATTATTTGGGGAAATTAAGTATCATTTTCAGAGTTTCAGTGAGATTTCTCTGTCTGGTTCTTTTATCTTTAAACATGCAGGTTACAGTAAAAACTCAGAATTATGATCAGCTATAAATAGAGTAGAATTCCAATACATTAAACCTTGTAAGAGAAACATTTTTTTGTTGATGTTTTTAGTGTGAGAGCAAATTATAAGTATATCTTAACACAAGTTTACAGCAAATTTGGCAACAACACGTTTATTAATGTAATGTAATGAATTAAGGAAACAAAACAGGTTTGTGTTGTAAATCACTGTATCCATGGCAATGTTATACTTCCTGTTCACACACATACACAGTGGTGTGTGCTGGGAAAAATGTCTTCGATTTGTATTCGAGCCCTTTTCAAAGCAGAGACATCTGCTTTACATCTATCAAGAGGCAATATGCAGTGCTGCAAAAAATAATTTTCCCAATTCCTGTTTTCTGCATATTTGTCAAATGTAAATGTTTTACATCATTAAAAAAAACTTAAATTAGGCAAATACAAAATGCCTTTTTGATATGATTATGAAATCTACTGGTCCCAATGCAAAAATAAAAAAATTAAAATACTTTCAACCTGAGATAAAATTCCTCCTTACAAACACTTGACTGCAGTTCAGTATTTCAGTTCAGTTATTTAAAAACTTCATTTTGTTATTACTCATGTTATCTTTGTCTAATATTAAAAATTGTTGACTTATGACTTGAGGATTGATGACTTGAAACATGCAAGTGTTTCAAATAAGCAAAAAAAAATAAAAAATCAGAAATCAGGAAAGGAGAAAATATTTTTCTGCAGCACTTTATAAACCAAGTGCCTGACTATATTTAGATGCTGCATATGTCTCTGGCCATGCTAGAGTCACAGTTGTTCATAATTGTCAGAATTCGTGACCCTCATTCTTCTGTGCCTTAAAGAAACAAACTTCATTCAGTCAAAAAGATTTCAATGTGAAAAACACACCAAGACAAGACATTAAGCAGAGCTAAGAAGGCTTTGAAAAGGGTACTCGATATAATGTTTTTCTGTATTAAATAAACATCATATACACTCTGGTATTAAATTGACATGCTTATGAAGTGCTGGGAAAAGCTTACAGGGTGATTGTGTTACCATTTGCTAAAGCCAGGCTTGCTGATTGCCAGTTTTGAGTCTTTGCTAAGCTAAGCCAAACAGCTGCTTGCTGTATCTTTATGTTTATTATACTTATACTTATATTATACTTACATATCTAAGAATTTAATGCGCTCATCCAACTACTGGCAAGAAACTGAACTGGCATAATTCTCAAATGACAAGCAATTTCTTTCTTGATTTCTTTCTGTTGACATTTTGTTTCTGTTGTAAATCAATTGAGCTGAGTTTGCTCTTTGCTTACAGGCTGAGACTGCATGTAGTCTTTTTGATGGTAACCACTGTAGGAGATAGTAGGAGTTTGCTGTTATACAAGATCAGTTGCAGCACGCTGTCTAAGCACTGTGTGATGCTCTGGTAGAGGCTGGAGATGGTCTGTAGCTCTCAGCCCACCACAGAGGAGGTGGGAGATGTTGCTTAAGATGGAGTATAGTTTAGACTTCATCCTCCCTTCTGTTGATGCCTCCAGGCTGGCCAAAGATTTTTTGTTTTTTTTCTGACTGGTTTGTTTATCCTGCTTGCCTCCCCCGCTGTGGCGCTGCCTCACCAGCATACCGCTGTACACAACACTGACTGCTGCTTACTGCAAAGAGAGGATTGCGAATGCCAGTCTAATCAAAGGAAGAGATGTGAAAAATGGTTTTCTTAATAGTCTGCCCACATGTCGTAAGCATTCAAGGCTTTCTGCAAAACTGGGTTTTGTAGAAATCTCTCTCAGGATGATTGCAGGAACAAAATCTGACTGCGGTAGAAGAATGTATGCACATGCTGATGCAAAGAGTATATTGACTGGTTAAACTGCCAGCAGAGAGGGTAAGGTGTTCAGCAGACCATACACAATGATTTTCAGGTATATTGCTTCAGAATATTCTTTCGGCATTCAGCTCACTGTGCATACCAAACCAGCTGCATATCTCTGACCTTTTAAGCAAACTTTTACTCCATCTATTGTGCAATGACTCGGTGCTTTCTCTTTTTTTTTAATTTATGTGCATTACATAAATTTGAACAGTTTATGAAATTCAGATGTGCTCCGTCACCTCATGCTGTTAATGATGAATTATTGACCATCTGTGTGAGAAGCTTTTGAAGTATAAAATTGGTGCATAATGAGAATTTGGTTTGGAGGCACTTTCAGCTCCACCTCACCCTTACTTGATTACATGTTGAATATTGATTATGCAAAGTATTTTAAATGACATTAGAGTTTAAATGAGTTTTCCAGAAATTAAGCTACACCTAGATTTGCTTCTGTTCCATCATTAACACAAATGTGATCATTTGTATTGACTTTACAGTGCGTGCTTTCAACTGGGTTTTATATCACTTAAACAGAGCTATCACAAGCTTTCTGTACTAGCTCATTTGTATGAATGTGCTGCAGTTTTGCATTTTCAGAGAAGGTTAATACAGAAGTATCACCAAAATGGGGTGGAGATCAAAGCAAAGTCATAACAAAAACAAAGTACAGAGTCTTCTACTTCCATGGATTTATACATCAGGACATAAAATAATATGATCCTTATTAGGTCTTAAAATTCAGTAAGCACAACCTCAGATGATGTAAAGGAACCTTTACTGATTTCATATGAATTTTAAGGAAATCTAGTAGTCTGGGGCTGATAATCAAATGCACTTGAATAACTGATCATCAGAAAGTGTGACCAGCTGTATAAAAGCAGAAGTTATGGCAGTTTGCTGGTCTGGAGCATTCAGGTGTACCTTAACACAACGCCAAGGAGGAAAGACATCAGCAATGATCTCAGAGAAGCAATTGTTGCTATCCATCAATCTGGGAAGGGTTACAAGGCCATTTCCAAACAATTTCAAATCCATCATTGTGCAGTGAGAAATATTATTCACAGGTGGACAACATTCAACCAGCCTTCCTAAGAGTAGACATCCCACTAATTTCATCTGTAGGTCATACTATGCAACCCTTAAAGAAACTGCAATAAACACAAGAACTCCACCTCAGACTCTACAGACCTTAGTTAGCTTGTTAAATGCTAAAGTTCTTGATAGTGCAATTACAGAAAGACTGAACAAATATAGTTTGTTTGGAAGGATAGCATGGAAAAAGTCTGTCATCTCCCAGAAGAACGTGGCAGCATGACTTGGCCTTGTAAAGGTGAGCCTGAACAAACCACAAGATTTCTACAAGGGGGGTGGGGGGGTGGGGGATTTGCCATCACAGAACCTGGGGATGTTGCAGTCACTGACTCAACCATAAATTCCACTAAATACCAATTCTATTTAAATGTGAGGCCTTTTTTCTCACAGATAAAGCATGACCACAGCATGAAACAGGACAATGATGTCAAGCACAGCAGAATATCTACAACAGAATGACTTAAAAATGAAAAAAATCAAGGTGTCGCAATAGTCCAGACTTGAACCTGGCTGAAATGCCGTGGGAGGAACTTAAGAGAACTGCAAACATGAATATCTGCAATGTTGTACAGAAAAGGGGGCCGAAGTCTCTCCACAATCATATGAGAGACTGATATAGTCATACAGAAAATGATTATACAAAGTTACTTCACTTCTATTTATGTCATCGCTGCTAAAGATGGATCTACAAGATAGTGAACAATGAGGTGTACTTAATTTTTCACATATCACTTCAGGCAGTTTGCTTAGTTTTTGTCAATGATGTAATATGCAATATTATTGTAAATCTCTGGTTACATTTACCCAAGTTTAAGACTTGCTAACAGTTAGTTGTTGTTGTTTTTATTATGTCCTGATCTGTAAAACCTTAGAAATGGTACTGGATGCCCTTTCTTTTCACTATGACCTAATGTTTATCTATCCATCTATATCTCAGGTATCTTTTATGTGAAGTCATTCATAATTTTACTCATTAGCTCACATACATCTATTTGTTCCAGCATACCACTTTGAAGCTCAAAGGACCACTCAGATAATAAGCCTGTAATTAAACCTGGCTGCAGTGGTGTTGCTTGTCCGTGGAGGGAAACAGAAATAGTAGCAGAACTAATGCCATTTTTATGTTGTGTAGAAAGAGCTCCAGATTAATATGGCTGGTTTTACTAAGAAGCAGTGACAGTCAGGACAGTCCCTTGGTGTGGACCAAATTCTATCTCTAAGCAGTGACTAACATGAAAGAGTCGTCTGATGTTCTGACCTGTGACTTTGTGGTGTTTTAGATGTGGGCTTTCAGTGAATCCGACCATGAAAACAGTATTGTACTGACTCTCCATCACTGTCTGTCCAGTGTTTGATTTTCTCATGTTTGGATCTCTATCTGTGACCTTTGTTTTCTGTGAAGCACCATGTGAAAATGCATTTGTTAAAAGTGGGTTAGAAATAAATGGGACCTGACAGCAGCTGCAACCAACTTTAAGTTGTCATATGAAAACACATCTGTACCATTGCATATTGAAATGGCTGGCTTGGAAAATAATAATAAAAATATAACGGCAAGTCATTTTCACAACATTATAAATAATATAATGCTGCAAAATATGTCTGGACACCTAATAATTGGTTAAAAACCCTCTGAAATGCAAATAAGCATTAGATTTTCCCAACTGATGTTGCTGCAGCATCTTAAACGATGCATCTGTTATCAAGGTTTTCTGTCGAGCAGCTAATGAATCAAAGAGCCACAGAGAAGCAGGAAAACAAAAAGGCACCTGATGTTTAGCAGGTTTTCCCACTTATTCCCAAATGACTTATATAGCATATACTGACCGGCATGACTGACTACCCTTATTGCCAGAGGAGCAAGACAGTGTGGGGGTGAGAGGTCAGACGTGATGTGAGAGGGAAATGTTTATGGCCCTTCAAACCAAGTTAGGCCTAATAGCCAATTAGTGGTTCAGAAGGGAGGTGAATGTCAGCTCATTGTTTTGAGGTCTGTCACACCAGCTGGATAATACAGCACCTTGGCCTGGTGGAAGAACATTAAAGTTCAGTTATAGCGCCTGCTTTCAGTTCCGCCAGAGCCAGTCTAAGACAGCCATTCCACTTTCCATTAATCATCCCACTGACACTTATACTTTACTTTTTCTTACATAGAATTTAACTGGTAGCATTCTGATAATTCATGCAGATTGGTGTGATAAAGATTCATGGCAGGACACACACCACTGATGCACGTGATTTTACAACAATTAAATCAAAACATCTATGCCAGACGAGTTATTCTGGATTCTGATCTCATGAGGACTCCCCAAACCAAAGCTTGTTCTAATCCTTTGAGTTAATAACAGGAAACTGAGGCTGAAAATCGAAGACTGGAAACACGCTGCCTGGTTGGATGAATCGTGATTTCTTTATTTGGATGGTAGGGTCAGCGTTATTTGAAAATGAAATGATAACAACATTTTGGTTCTTTAGAACAGACTGAGCATCATTTAAGTGTCACAGCTGACCTGAATATTGTTGTATATCATTATGACCACAGTAAACCCCTGTACTGATGGCTGCTACCCACAGGGTAATGTGACACGTCTCAAAGCTCAAATCATCCGGATTTCTTGAGCATGAAAGCAAGTTCACAACACTCAAATGGCTACCAGAGTCAGCAAATTTCAATCCAACAGAGCACCATCGGGATGTGGTGAAATGTGGGATTTGCATCATGAAAAATCGCCAGCACCTATATGATGTTGATGAGCTGTGGTTTAGCTCACTGAGCTAAGAATGCATTCTGAAAGCAGGCGGCATGGGTTTGAGTCCTACCCATTTATCTTTGTAAAGAGTGTTTGCCCCATGATCGGAAGGGCAGGGGTTCAAATCCACCGAATGGCTACTTTGCGATACCTTTCAGCAAGGTACTGTCCCTACACACTGCTCCCTGGGTGCCGGATTGGTAGCTGCCCACTGCTTCACTGAGTGAATGGGTTAAATGCAGAGGACAAAGCAATTTCCTGGAGGATTAACAAAGTTATTAACAAAATTAACAACAAAGTTAATATATAGATGAAAATCTCTGAATCTATGCAAATAAAAGGTAAGTCAGTTCTGAAGGCAAAAGGAGGGGGGGGGTCCAACCCAGTCCTAAAATTACACAAGGCCATCAGAAAAACAGTGAACACACTGATTTGGCAGTTTAACAAAGTAATTCATTAAGCAAGTTTAAGTATTTTAAATACCAAAGTATTAGTGCATAAAACACCGCATAGAAACTAAAGATGATGGATGACATGATAGTAACTTGGTGAGCAAGACAGAATGAAATGCCAGCACCAGCTTTATATTTCAGGATCACAGAGCCCAGCTGTTCCCTGTCATAAGTTTCTTTTGGTGCACAAAATAAAACACTTCAGCTTACAAGGTAACAGATATTAAACATGCATTATCGTCCACGAAGATGGCTTGAAATTTTGACTGATTTTATATTGATTGAGGCTAGGCTAGCATCCAGTGACTTTTTATCAAGAAGGAGTTTGGGGGTTTTTGCTGTATTTTTGCTACGTTGTGCCACCGTTTTGCAGTTAACAACATCACTGACACTTTTACATGTCTTTGTAGCATGTGGACAGTGTAAACGAACATTTGTACATTCTGTACTGTGGCAGTCCAGTTATTTCTGTATTACTGTGACTGATTATTAACCATGCTCATGGTTGGGAATTAAGTGTAGGTTGGTCAGTAGGCTGAAATAGCTTCTTGATGTCATGTTAAGGCATCCATATCCATATCCCTCACTTAATTAGTCTACCCATTGTCTCCTCCAGTGCCACAAATTGATGTCTACCGAGTAATTTCCGGAGCCGCCTATTATGCATCAGCAGGTGATACTTAATGTTAGCGAGTTCTCTTAAAGTACTGTTTTGTTTGCTTGCAGCTATATATAAATTCTGAATGGCTCATTTTCCCATAAATGCTGTAAAAGAGTGAAGAATTCAATAGAACAATAGCAGTTTCGCACCTCCTCTGAAAAACATTAGATAACAAACAAAATGAACACAGAACCCCAAAACTTTTGTTTTCTGCAATCCCTATCTGTAACATGGGTGTTAGTTGTAAATGTCACTGTGGATTATCACTGAAGTAATAAATATTAAAAGAAAGATATTTGCTTACACTGACGAAACATAAAAAAGGAGATTAATAGAACATTAATGATCCCCATGGAAAAAGTGGATATTAGCCACATTAACGGTTTTACTTTTGACATTTTCAGCAGCAATCCCCAGGTATCATTGCATTATTCATAGATTCAATACAAAACACGTGAAATTCACATGACTACGTAGACCGTGTGTCTTGTAGGCTATTAAGCCATGGCTTATTGCCTTATAATGGACTTCTTAAACCATTTCTCTGTTGTTAGAAATATCACCTTTCAGTAGGGCGAGGCCTTTTAATCACACTCCGGCAATGCAGTCCATTGAAATGGAGGGCCAGACTCTCCCCTTCAGCATGCCAACTAGCTTATTGTGAGTCAGGTTTGTAAGTGAATCCATGGGTGGTTGTTCCCTTAAAAGATCCATTTGAATTCAAAGCATCTCAAAGCATGGCCCTCAGCTATATTTACAGCTTGGATAGCGATCAAATGGGATCCTTTGGGTTCAATAAAAAGGAGAAGAAAACAGCATGTGAAAACATATGAGGGAATGAGTCACTTATTGAGTTTCATGCTTCCTACACATTTTCTGTAACAAAATATATCAGAATTTGTTAACAGCATTATGTTTTTGGGTTAAATGTAAAGCTTCGCGTTGATGTGGAAAATCTTCAGTATGCAGTTTAGTGACTGTACAACAGTAAGAATGCATATTTCAGTTTTGAAGAAAAACTACATCTGGCTCGAGTGCAAGGAATCTATTAGGAATCTATTACTTCTTTTCATTGCTTCTTGAGTCTAATCTATATACGGTTTTCTACAAGTCAACAAGTCAGCTTTTCTCTCCTAACAATAAAGTCATGAAAGAAGTATTTCTATATTTTTTCCAGATAGGTTCTGCTTATTTTGCTTGGTGTATTTTAACCTTGAAATTAACCATTTCTAAAGGCCAGAGACTCCAGGATGATAGTAGTGAGATGTGACTGACAAAGTGGCCGCTGAGTGAATGTTGTTTGCATATGTGAGGCTTTAATTCAAGTTTCAAGAAGAAAAATGAAATAATTGGTGGATGTGTTTCTGAGAGCATTTTATTTGATTTCTTGCCAAGAGTCAACTGAAGAAATGCTATACAAGCTAGCTGTCTGTTAGCTTAGCATAGCAGAAATTCCAAATCACACATTAGTATATTAGTATATGTGAAGGGGCAAACTCCTCAAGATGGGTGGTGACCATGGTGGCCATTTAGAAATCGGCCATCTTGGATACAACTTTTGTTTTTTCAATAGGAAGAGGGCCATGTGACACATCAAACTTATTGGTAATGTCACAAGAAAAACAATGGTGTGCTTGGTTTCAACGTAACTTTATTCTTTCATGAGTTATTTACAAGTTTCTCTTTGTTCACAACCATTGACATATCAAAGAGGTTAACACGTGAGGAGCGGATCGAAATTGTATTGATTTCTGGTGAACGCAGTAACCGGGTCATTGCAGCAGATTTCAATGCAAGACACCCTACGAGACCACCCATCTCCTGTGCTACAGTTAGCAAACTGCTTGCTAAGTTTTGTGAAACTGGTTCAGTGTTGGATTTGCCAAAATGTGGACGCAAGAAAACTGTCACTAATGAAGAAACATCAGTGGCTGTCCTAGCTTCATTCAGCAAGAGCCCACAGCGTAGCACTCGCCGCTGTCACTGGAGAGTGGCATTAGTCGAACATCCCTTCGGTGGATATTAGCTACTCACAAATGGCACCCTTACAAACTCCAGCTACTGCAGCATCTCAACGAGGACGACCCAGATCGGCACACAGAATTTGCAGAATGGGCAAAACAAAAATTGGAACAGGACCCTCAGTTCACACAGAAGATTTTGTTCAGTGATGAGGCAAACTTTTATGTGAATGGTGAAACAAGCAAAACCACCACTATTGGTCTGACACTAACCCACATTGGATGGATCCCTCAAAGACTGTTGGGCCAACAGAAGTGATGGTTGGGTGTGGTATATGGGACAACGATAGTGGGTCCATTCTTCATCAATGGAAACCTCAAGGCCACTGGATATTTGAAATTGCTACATGATGATGTGTTTCCCTCTTTATGCACTGAAGCTGGCATGTTTCCTGAGTTTTTCCAGCAAGATGGTGCACCACCACATTATGGGTGCCAGGTCCGAGCATTCCTAGATGAACAGTTTCCTGGAAAGGAAAGTCATGGGCCAGTTGAATGGCCCCCAAGGTCTCCCGATCTGACCCCCTTAGACTTTTATCTTTGGGGTCATCTGAAGGCAATTGTCTATGGTGTGAAGATACGAGATGTGCAGCACCTGAAACTACGGATGCTGGATGCCTGTGCTGGCATTTCTCTTGCGGTGTTGCTATCAGTGTGTGAAGAGTGGGAGAAGAGGGTTGCATTGACAATCCAACACAATGGGCAGCACATTGAACACATTTTATAAGTGGTCAGAAACTTGTAAATAACTCATGAAAGAATAAAGTTACGTTGAAACCAAGCACACCATTGTTTTTCTTGTGACATTACCAATAAGTTTGATATGTCACATGGCCCTCTTCCTATTGAAAAAACAAAAGTTGTATCCAAGATGGCCGACTTCTAAATGGCCACCATGGTCACCACCCATCTTGAGGAGTTTGCCCCCTCACATATACTAATGTGCCACAAACAGGACTTTAATATCACCAACCATTCCCATATTATTACGGTGTATCCATATAAATGGCCCACCCTGTAGATCCTTCATTGCATGATGACTCTTGAACAACTGACACTGGCCTCACTCAACCATTTGGGAACACATTGTCTGTTGTGCTGACTTGATCTTTGGGTGAATGGGCAACTTTTCATGGCTTAATTATACTCAGGATTTCTGGATATCTGATCAATTTCTTGTTTTCTGCACTGCTGTTTAAAGAACTATTAATTAAGGTGGGGAAAGCTAACAAAAGCCTAATAGCATATTGCTTCGAGATCAAATTTTGGCAGATGCTATCTGTTTTTGTTTCCCCATATTGACCGTTTACCTGCATGCAACTAAAGCCTGTTCAGTTGTGACTGATCAATAGGTGTTGTATATTGTTAGGCACAATAATAAATTTACAATATTAGAAACCCAATAATTTAAGAACCTGCTATGACCAAGCACTTGGCAACACTGGGGAGAAAGAAGCAGAAAACTCCCTTTAAAAAAAATTCAGCAGAACCAAGCTGAAGGAGGGCAGCCATCTGCTGCAACCAGTTGGGGTTCAGAGAAAAAACTGGAGAGAAAAGATGAGAAAAGGAAACAGGGAAGAATACAACACACAATAGAATTCTTGGCTCAGGTAACTGCAGGCATGCAGCCCTACAGAGACTCACACCTGCAAGAAGCTACTGGGAGACCGAGGGCAAGGAACAGACCATGAAAGAAGAGAAAAGACACAGTGCTAATGGCATGCAACAGTGACATATAAATGCATGCAGTAAATTATTACGGAGAAAGCTTCCAGTCTGCATGTTAAGCTAAGCTAACCGTCTGCCAATTATACCTTAGGACTTGAAAATGGCATCTAGAATTGAGTTTGTTCTCCCACTAAGCATTGTATGAAAGATTGTTGTGTTTTCTATGTTTTCTTGGACTAAAGCCATTGAATCTGAACAATTTTTATTGGGCCTCCTCCATAATGACTACAGACCTTTATACTCCTCCACAGCAGATAGTGAGAAGATATTTTCTCACTCTGTGATTTCTTCTGCCAATGCCATGAATGACAAGAGAGTCATTACTGCATGAGGCGTCAGGTTCCACCGAATCACTTCTGCAAGGCAACAGGGAGCATAAAGTCACAGATTTATTTATGGGAATAGTGTGTGAGGCAGAGGTGAAAGAGCTTGCACAGATAGATAGAGAGATAGATACTTGATAAAAATTCCAAACTATGAATGACTTAAAAAATTCAACACAGCTGAATTATTGTCAGTCCTGAGAGTGTTGCTTAAGTGTGCACTGCTGGTTTTCTACTCTGTTTATAGGGTGTCTCCCTCTTCTTATCTCTGCACATTTGCAGGTGCTCTGTCAGAGGCGGATCTCAGTATCTACTAATCTACCACAGTGGCAACTCGAAAGCCGGAGCAGCAGAGTTGAGGGCACAGCAGCACCACCGGCACAACACAAGAAAGCCGCTCTTCTCTGGCAAATAACCAAATGATCGATGCAAGATAATAACAGATCTGAGTAGTTCTGGAACCGCTTATCTAAAAAGAAAATACGGTTGCTGTTGTTCTGATTTGTTGTATTGACATTTTTTTTTTCCTTAAAAGGCATCATAAAATGTCAAAATGTATTGATGCACCTCAAAATGTACGGTTTTGACAGTGGCAATTGCCTCTTGGAGTGAAGTTTGAAAAGCTGAAACCGCTAGGGAATGCACACTATTTTTTTTATAGAGAAATGGTGGATTTATATCTAACCCCATATCACCGTTAGACATCTTTCAGAGATAACTGTGATATAACACTTATTGTTTCCAATTATGTATGAAATATCTGAGAAAATCACAAAATGTAATAAGCCCAGGTACATGCACCGACAGTAATTAAAGAACCTCACGCTGATATTGAATTACCAGCTCTCTACAAGAGGCTCTGGGAGTGAAGGGAACAGCACGAGTCCCTTTATGAACCGTGTGCAATGAGAACATTCTTCTCAATCAAAACAAAAAAAGAATGAATGCGCTTTAAAGTGCTCTTCAACCCCTCCCTTCAGACCCACAACCTTCACTGGATTTTACCACGGCAAATTGCAGAGGAAAGCACCTGGGCAGAGGAGCGTATACAGCTTTTATTAATCTTTCTTTTTCTCAATTCTTTGACTCCGACAGCTTTTAAGTGAATAGTCTGCTCAGGCCTATGTAGCCTTGTGAAGTCCAGACATAGCCTGCTGAACACTGTGACATCTCCACTCCCTTCAGCTCTAGTGCTGTAGCCTTCATCCAATTTACCATGAAAGGAATCCAGACAGTCCCATAATATGACCCACGGCTGCCTCGATTGAACACGGTCGACACTCTGGGCCCAGGCTTTACACACATAACCAGCCCGGCTATCTACAGAGGACCAATGGCTGCCTGCTACCCATTGATAAGGCCCATTGCCCAGGGAAAGAGTGGACACGTCTATCTGGCGGCATTTTACAGGAAAGAGTGCCCCCTGGTGCCTCTGAGCATGCTGCACACTTCCAGAGCCAAGCCAGTAGTAAACATATGGCCTTTAACTATATTCGGGGGTGGTGGTACTGTCGGACACAGATTACAGCAGCGTTTCCTCTGTAATTTCATGCAGCAGCAGTGCTTGTTTTGGGGTTTTTTTCCTTTTTGGGCATGTGTGGTTCCACATCGATTCCCGTGTCAGTCACAGTTATCTTTCTAATGCAGGCGACTGCAGTGAGAATATTTTAGCTTCATTTTATCACAATAAAAACATGACTTGTCAGCATTAGAGCTGTGCCTCTGTATGATGGAAATTAGGAAAAAATATATACATATAGGCACTTTTTGTGCCGCTTACACTGCAGTTGTTATGTGACACCACACCCCATAAATAACAAGAGCTCAATGCCATGCAGTCTATCGTTCTCGAGTCCTCTGGTCCACATCTCTTTCCTCGGAGAGTCAAACAGACATGCATAAAGGCCACGGCTTTAATGTATTTTTTCCAGACTCATAACAGCTGGGAAGAGACCAGTGTTTTCTGTAACTAACTGGTTTTATAACACCCGAGATAACAGAAATCGGCAGCAGTTAATAAAACCTGTGTCCCTTGAGAAATATGGTAACTAACCAAAATACCTCAGGCAACTTAAGCATCTTTGTAGCCATTTTGACAGTTTAATTTGAACCAATTTGAAAATGGCTCAGTATTGGAATTTGGCAAAAAAAAGTTGCATCTCCCCTCTCCTCTTGTTTCTCTTTATCTATGAGAGGCTGAGAATAGACACAGAACTGGAGCAGTGAAACAGATATTTATACCTTTATTTACCAGTCTGTACATGTGTGTGGATGTGAAGGCAGCTTCTCGACTCTCGTGTTGGGGATGTGCATCATATTTTGGATAGTGTGACAAATTGGGGCCCTCGGCTCCATGATAGCAAGAACCAGGACCATTGAGCTTGCATTATTCATGAGGACTGGAAATGTCGAGCTGTGATATGGTGCCGACTAGCACCGCAACAGCCGGAATAATCTCAGACTGCATGAGCACAGGGAGTCTCCCCACCTGAACCGAGGCTCTGGGGGAAAAAGAAAGAAAAAGAAAAAAAAAAAAAAAGACGCTATTAGGCTATGACAACACGGGTTAGTTACATTTAAGTTTGATTTCCCCCACAACAAAAGGGCTTTCTTTTAAACTGGGTTTCTAATAAAATCATTCTTCATTTCAAAATCTGAGCAATTACAATCAATTTAACATATTTTCTATGCATTACAACACTCACTTTAATGTCTGAGCAAACTGAGTTCAGATCTTAACTGTTAGAGTGCCCTCTTGTGGCCATTAGGTACATTGCTATTACTCGGTTGGATCCGCTTTGGCCTTCAGAACCATTTTAATTTTTTTGTGGATCAGATTAAACAAGGTGCTGGAAACATTTCTAAGATTTGGTGTCATGATAGCATCGCACAGTTGCTGCAGGTTTGATCTCCCATTCCACCACATGCAAAATGTTCTCTTTCACTTTGAGGTCTGGTGACCCATTTGAGTAGTGTTTTGTTAAAAAACGAAAAACACCACCAAACCCATCTTCTGATGCATGACACAGCTGGATGGATGGATGCATGCTTTCATGCTGATCTTACCATTCAAATGTCACAACAGAAACCGAGCCTCATCGGAACAGGCAATGTTTTTCCAATCTTCTATTGTCCAGATTTATTGACCCTGGAATGGCACACAGTGTGGTCCTCCACCACTATAGCCAGTCTCCTTTAAAGTTCAATGTGTCTGGCACTCACAGATGCTCTTCTTCACAGCTTGGTTGTTACAAAGTTTTTTTAGTCACACTTGCATTCCTATTGGGTCAAAACAATCTGGCAATTCTCCTCTGCTCTCTTGCATTGCATCAATATTTTTACTCGGAGAACTGCCACTTACCAGAGATGCCATGTGGCTGATTAAATGTGCGCAGTTGAACAGCTGCAGCTAATAAAGTGTGTATATAGCCTCTGAGTGTATATTCTGACAATCCTATACATATTTCTAATTCTTATCTTGCCATCACACATTTCATGAAAACTAAACTTAAAAGTAACTTAATATCACTGAAGAATGCATAAGAAATGAACAAAGTCACTCTGAGAAGTATCAAACTAAACTGAAAACAACAAAAATAGAACTGAAGTTAAAACAGGACGCACAGCTAACATTTTCAAACTTCTGAACCACCAGAGTCCCTTCCAGTCCCCTTGGAAAATAACAAATTTTATATAACGCTGCCTGCCATCGTTGTGTTGCTTCATCTTTCCATTTTTCCCCAAATCAGGAAAAATATAAATCTCCGCAGTTATCATGAACAACGAAGGGATGAATTAAATGTCTCAGTTTCAAGAGAAATAAAATAATAATAAAAAAAAAAAAAAACCCGCATCATTTCCACAACACTGGTCAGATGTATTGGCATCAATTTACTTCTCTTATTATGGGAACTGTAGAACTTTATTAGAAAATGAAACGGCTAATTGAAGAAACGAATGAGGAATCAAGTAAATTAGAACACCAAGAGAAAAATTAGAGTGGGGACTTGTACTATTCTCAGAGTAACAAGATAACACAAGATAACACAAAACAAGTACATAAAAGCAAGAGGAGACTTCAATATCTCTTTTATTAACTCTTGACACTCTGTGGTCAGATAGAAAAGGATGAGCGTTACACTTTTCAAGTTGCTTCCATGACTTGTGCAAACACTAGACGGCATCTGGAGACAAAAAGGGGAAAAAATCCTTAGAAAGAAAAATGAAAAGAAAGACATTTAAATGCAGAAGAAATGAATAAGTGAATTTAAACCTAGGTGTTGATTCTTTATGCAGTTTTATTGATTCCCAGCTTCATATAAACTGGATGTTGAGGCATAAACATAGTACATTTGAACAAAAATATAACCAATATTTACAATTATTGTATTAAAAATACAAAAAACAACCGATACGTACTCCACCAATTGTCTTTTTAAAAGACATACAGGTCAAAGTAGTACAAGAAAGAATGAAGAAAAGAAGATCATCACCAGCTAAATGTACATTTCTCACTGACATCACACATCAAACGGAGTAGCAGTTCTACCTACTACACTTATCTTTACGCTTGTACATTGTTGTGCAACGTTTTGTTTTTCGAACTAGGACTCGGCCCGCTAATATGCACATTATCTTCAGAGTTGAATGAACGTGAATGATGCATGTCACCACTGTATTACAAACAAATTATTAACAATCCATCTGCAACCATTACAAAAAAAAAAAAAATACAATAACAAAAGAAACCCTAGGGAAAAAATGATTAGAGCGAAGTCACAGAACACAGTGGAAAACACTGCACTCATTCAAAGACTGATCAATGTGATCAGTGCCACTCTGAAGAACAACAAAAAGTTTACGTTTCACAAGAGGATTCTTAATCGTTTAAATTGGCAGCCTTGGATTAAAAACAAAACAAAAAAAAAAAGTACTTCATTTGTCAACTACCTCACCGGAGTCAAAGAAAAGAAAAAGATCAAAACTTTCAGTCGCTTCCATTGATGCTGAGATATGATGTAAAAGTGGACGCAGGCATTAGCGATATACACACAGCATCCACTGAGCTGATGTCTGTAACAGATGAGGAGAGTTTCTGAGGATGTATCTGGTAGCATAACAACAGAGGGAGGGAGGCAGGGTCGCTCTATGCCGAGACAAAAAGATCTACTATACTATAACACAGTCTGATAAAACCACCTGAAGCCACAAACAAAACCAAAAAAAATGCCCGACTTCCTGGTTCTACTAATAATTACTAATATATCTAATAATTATATTTATAATTATTATTATATTATATTTATATATATATTATATATATATATATTAATATACTATATACATACATACAATACATAAATAATACATACATCATACATACATATATATTATATATATATATAATATTATTACACACAACACAAACAACAACTACACACACCACGAAATAAAACAACAAACAAACAAAAAAAAGCCAGGGGAAGTATCTTGAATAAGGCATTTCATTCCACTATTGCTTGATTCAAGGCTTGCTCTTGAAACAAGGTGATTCACATTGGGGACAACCGCCGAATGAAATGTTTGCAATCATGGCATCATAAGGCGCTTGGACATTCATGAGATGTGGCGTGTGTTTGTGTCGGGAAGAAGCCAAATCTGAATCAGTGGATATTTTCATTTGGAAGGGAAATGGGTGTATATTCAGACTATTACAAGATCATGTTGCAAAGGTAGAGTCACACTGGCAGCTTTTAAAACAAAATCAGCCCTGCTGCTGGTCTGTGATCCTTTCATCAGTAAAAATAATGGAATGAAAGGCAACTTTTCTAATATTAGTGCTCGATTGCTGCTCAGTTTGTACTATGATTCTTAGATTTCTCGATTTAGCTCGCTTGTGTGCCTCTGATGCACTGTAGAGACCAACACAGTTAAGCCTCATGTGATTCCCAGTGGGTCATCTCTGTGCTTTTTCCTATAATCGCCATCAAAAGTCTCAGTGTAAAACAAAGCAACTAGATGATACAAAGACTGAGATATAACCAGACACACTCTGCTGATATGCTTCACTCATACCCTGTTATCCGGGGGGGTGGGGGGGTGGCAGCAAGCATCTGGTAAAATCTGATATTGTGCTGAAAGTGCTAGCTTTTGAATTAAACTGTGATTTTGTTTATGCTTGGGTATGCAAAATGTATTGTGTGTGTGTCTCTGTCTGTTTGTGCATGTGTGCACGTTGGTTCTCCCACCTGAGTCCTCCTCCTAGCTCTTTGATTTAAACCAACAAGTGATTAGCTTTCATACGTGACATGAGATAATACTGGATTCAGAGTTCAAACCCTCAGCAACAGATGGGTCATTTCAGTCCAGGCAGAGAAATTATGGGCTGACTTGATTTCTCTTTTCGGTCCCCCAGAGTGCAATCAAAGAAACACAACTCAAACAAACCAAAAAAAAAATCTAGTGGGAAGTTGAAAATTAAGAGTCAAGTCAACCGTTTCTCTCCGTCTTCAGCATTAGTCTGTTTTGTAGTTTTATTTGTTCTTGGGTTGGGTCTTTTTTTTTTTTTTTTTTTTTTTTTTTTTTTTTTTAGAAAGTAGAAAATGAGAAAGTGCAGATGAAGCTCAACACGTCATGATGCTGTGGTGTCAACACTAAGGTCTGGGATTTTATTACTGGTGGCGGCGGCGGTGGTGGTGGGCAGTCTTAAGAAGTCAGTCCTGTTTGTAACAGTAATATTTATGTGGTTTTGTGTGTCTGTGGCTTGGGTGAAGCCCCCCCAAAACCCAGTGCCAGTCAGGGTTCTGCAGTCTTATTTTTTCCAAAGTGCCAGGCATTTTTTAAAATCGTCTTTGACCTTCTCTCCATCTCTTCTTCACAGTATTTTTATCTTTTTTGTTTTTGTTTTTGCATGCAGGGTCATTCAACCCTCCATGATGCTTTAAGGCGGAGGAGGGAGATGAGCAGAGGAATCCACCAATAAGGAGGGAGAATCAAGTGGAGGAGGCAGGCACGTTATGTCACGGATGAGTCTGTTTGCCTGTCTCTTTAATCCTGTCCACCCTGAACAAGGGGCACTTCAAGTTACTGCAAAAAGATGTCCACTGTTGTCCCTCAAACCGCTGACACTTGTTCATCCTCTGTGGAGAGAGAAACAAAGATAGGCATCGGTTACCTTGAATGAATGCATGAGCTAGAATGTAATAAAGTTGAAGAGTTAATGAGGTCAGCAGTGGCAATGTGTAGAATGAAAACCTGCCTGAGACACCGCTCAGGAAGCTTTTACTTAATGTAATGCCAACAATATTACCAAAGAATGCCATCATTTTTCTGATCAGCTTTAACTCACATCAATCTGAAGTTTTCGAGGGAAGTTTTCAAAGCTTGACTAAACTTGTTTGATTGGACACAAACACCGCAGTACAACAGTGCTGCTCAGTCATCTGAAGGCAGACTGTGGCGTTTTCGAAATGTAAAGCAATAAAGGATTTTCAAAGCATTTTCTCCAAGTGCATTTGGCATGGTGCTCGGATAGTTTTGCCTGAGATACTGCCCAGATAATTAACAACTTGCTGATGCCAACTCTGCCATGAGCCATGTTAGATTGCATGGCAGATGTCACAGATACATTCACTACTCCAACACTTCACTTTGCTGCAGATGCTGAAACCTCTGACATACGAAGCCAAAAAACAGCTTTAACATTTCCATGTGCTTTATTTAAGCTTCCAGTTGGAAATGTCCTCCACTGGAAATGCACTGCAGTATCTATTTTTAACAAGTTGGAGATGATTTGTTGACATCGGGATTTTTTGTGTATATTAGCGGCAGGAAATTCTTTTTACCGTTTCTCTCACTGTTTTCCTTCCAATGGCCTTCTTTGAGTCATCACTCTCAAAAAGTTGGAAAAATGTTTGTAGTTTTGGTCTGTTTCAGTTCCAGTTCTTGATTTCTTGCATCAAATCATGGATGAAATCAAGGACAGGCAGCTTGTGGGTGGGAAAAGGTTCTAAAATGTCAATTTTGGTAAAATATTTTCATGTTGCGTGTCAAATTTCTTTTTGTGGCTGCTTTTAGTGTGTAAACAAACAGCTGTTTATTAGGCAGGCATACTGAACTACCTAAACTAAAACCTTTTTACAAGCTTGCACATCAGCCTTTCTTTAAACTAGCCTTTCATGTTAGTCTATACATTTATTACTTAACAAGTGCACATCTATCCACATTTTGATCTTTCTTCGCTACACCAGACCACTACAACGACACACAGTATGTTCAGAGTCACTGCAGGCGAGTCAGGGGTGTGCTGGTGCAGGTGAATGGAGGTGCATGTTTTCAGGCACTGACTGCATGGGTGAGAGGATCCTAACACCGTGTCTGCTGATGAATGCTGTTTGGACACGGTGTGTGAGAAAGTGAGAGAAGAAGAGCAGAATGCGTGGTGGCAGAGAAGTAGTGAGTCTAATCCAGTAAGTATGACTCATGCATGATGACATATTGCGGGTAAGAGGTGAGGGTCCCACTCCAAATCAAGACTTTCCAGATCAAATTTAATTTCCAGTGACTTTTGGAATTTGGAGTGGGACCGGTGCTACTAGTGCTGTGGGGGTTGTATGCATCTCTGCTGACATGCAGGTTCACTGGTGTGGAGGGGGCAACCTGATAAATTAGTTTTTACCTGCCTTGGGGAGTCGGGCCCTGCCTGTTAACCCCCGTACACACACTGTCATGGTCTGGGAGTCTCTGGTGTATGCTGTGCCACTGGCTTCCTCAGAGCGACTAGTTTGGAAGACAAGGACTCACCCTCCTCTTCCTCTTCAGGCTCTTGCTCCTCGGCGGGTGAGCGAGTGCGGTGGAGGCCGCCTGCCCGGTGCTTGGCCCCCTGGTGGGCCTGGTGGGAGTCGGGCGACTGGGTGACCATGCGCGAGCGCTGCAGAGCCGTAGTGTAGTCTGGTGGCCGCCGGCCTGAGTGGGTCGCTGTGGACATGGGAACAGACTGGGCTGAGTGCTGTCCCTCAGCGAGGTCAGAGATGGTCAAGGCAGTGTAGCCGGGGGGAGTCGGGGGAGGCTCACGGTAACGGCCCTCTTTTCGGGCTGAGGGGATACAAAAGAGAGACACGTGATGATGTGTTTTATGAAGCGTTTTTGGCAGCGACAGCAGAAGATGACAAATCAAAAATTAAGGGAAAAAGAGGATGAGATGCAACATTTAAAGATGCTGTCATTAAATGTTACCATCTCAAATCTGGACTGCTCTGCTGCACAGAAGAAAAACAATCCTTCGATAGGATGTAGGATTACCTCATAATTTTGGGATCTATGCCCATTTCATTCTTTTTTTTTGCCAAGAGTTAAATGAGAAGCAATCTGGGAACCCAACAGCTATCCTCTAATGATTTGGCCTGTGGGTTGACTGATATTTGGGCCCCATTCAGCGCAGCCAGTGGACATCGCAGCCAAAATTCTGGACCCGAGTCACTGTTCAGGAATGAACAACAAAACTGTGAAAAGCAAAATGCTAGCTGATGGTTTCCAGATACATTTCCCTCTTGGTCTTTGCAGGGACAACCACAGCCTGCCCAAACATCATTGGTTAAAATGAGCTGGATTACAAACTAAAGCCACAAAGACATTTGTTTGTTTAATCCAATGTTTCTCAAACTGTGGGGCAGGCCGCAGTAATGAGACACTGAGCTGCTGCAGGATGAATGTATAAGGTTTAATATTTATATTAGGACATGCCAGGAAAGAATTCAGCACCACTGGAATCTGTACATTATTTTAGGTCTAAAATGTGTTATATAGCAGGTACGTGTAGGTTTCTTTGTGAGGTGCACAAACTTGAGGAGTCTCCTCATGACTGTGAGGTAACAAAGACTTTAGAAAGTCACTGCAATCAAGTCAGTAAACAGTCCGACTCGTAATGGTGCATAAAAAAAACGAAACAAAAACTTAGTCACTCACAAAGGCCGCCTTTATTTCCGACAGTGATGGGTGATGGAGATGGTCGGCCGAGCTGCTTTGCCTCCTCTGACCCGGTGGATGTGATGCTACTTGTTTCTGGGTCGGTGCTGACGTCCTTTCCTCCTCTCCTCTTTATGGTGCCGGTATCCCCCTCGGAGTCCTCCCCCCAGTATGCTGCTGAGGACGAGGAGGAGCTGGCAGATGCCCAGCTCCCCCTTGCCTGTGCTGCCCACAGTGCAGCTGATCCCCCTAATATGGCATCTGGCCCGCCAGGAGGGAGCCCTCCAATGCCGCCTCCACTTCCACCACCGCCAAAGGCCAAAGTTTCCCAACTGCGTCCTTGCTGCATCGTCTGGATATTGTCGTGGGAGCCAGAGGAACAGGATGTCCAAGAACCGCGGCCGCTGTCTGCAGCATCGAGGGAAACACGGTCTCCCTGATCCTGAGTCAGTTCCTCTGAACTGGGTGAGGAGAGTACTGTATGGCCGCCAGCATAAATGCCCCGACAGTCCTGCATTGATGAATATGACCTAGGATATGATGTTTAAAAAAAGAATAAAAGATGACGACGCTTCACCTCAGAAGGGAAAAAAAACAAAAACAACAATGATTCACTTATCAAGTTCTCAGTAATCCTACCCAAGACTGTACTGATCGGGGTCAGTTGTGGCTCTTCGTTCCAGCCTTGATCCTCCAATGTGAGAATCCCCGACTACTCCGGAGTGACGAAGTCTCCTCTCCTCCTGGGCCATGTCGAAAGAGGAGTTACTAACGAGACTGGAGCGAGAGGAGATCTCACTGTGACCAGAGTCTGAGTAGGTGTCTCCCATCCTGTTGTAACCTGGAGGAGCGAGGAAGAAGTGGAAGACGATACATTTATGTACTTGCAGTAGATCAGAATTTACAGTTTTTAATTCATAGTCATTGGTAAAAGTAGTGCGTGATTATGAGAAAAGCATTCAAATTCTAAGTGCTTATCTCTGTTTTTACACAACTTAAACCTGGCTGACTAAACTAAATCCATACAGTATCTGTTTTATAGTATAAATTAACTCTTATTCACGCATCATCTGTCAACTTTAATATCATATTGGTCTCTCATACATCATGCAGTACATAGCGGCAGCCACTAGGTGGCAATTGTAGCTCACCATGACTGCAGTCTGGAGAGTGGTGTCAGAGGGAGGGAGGATTATTGGCTTACCCTTCTTGGGCGAGCTCTGGGGGGAGGTGGGAGGGGAGGAGAGCTGGGAGGAGGCATTGGACATGGTGTCCTCTGGCTGCCTCCGGTGTCTTTCGCTCCCCTCCTCTGAAAGAGCGAGGATCTTCTTCAGAGACTGCGGGGAACTGGTGCCTGTGGACATTTGCAAAAAGATGAGCAGAATTAACATGAGGAACACTGCCAGACCCCAAGGGTGCTGGGACGCTAAGCAGCATTGTCTGGGATTTTTTTTGCATTTGCTTATTGCCAGCCAGCCTCTTGGTGGCAGCACTGTCACAAAGAAGCTGAATCAGCCATTGTCTGCAAATAAAAAGATGAGGAGGACAAGGTAATAGGAGCATGTACAAGGACAAGGGAACAGAAGATCTATACAGAATGCTGTTCATGCAATCATGCACCATTACTGTATCCACCTGTACGGAAAGCTAAACCAATTAAAAAATAAAAAGATTCACATCCCAAGAATTTTACCTTCATAACTATCCAATGAATGTTCACAATCATATAAAGCTTTATTCTAGAATAACACATATCCTATTCTCTCAATGATGGGAGGGGGAAATACCATTAAACTCAAATGATACTTGAATACTGACGGTTATGTGTAATCTTCATCTTACCGAATGGTGGCAGATCCTTGACTTGCACTTTCTTTCGAGATGGGTAAAGGGCCACAGCGGGGACCTGGAGAGCTTGGTTTCCTTTGGCCAGCTGACCCCTTTGTTGACTCGCAGCTCTGGGCACAACTGGAGAAGTGTCTGGTCGTTTCCCACCTGCATTTTTGGGCACTGAGTAGTGGGAAATAAGTAAGTATTCTGTATAGATATACTTCAAGTTACATTTAATAGGTAATTGTGTTAAAAAGGGCTTAGAAGGAAGAAATTTGCTCTTAAGACTTTTGTATCGATCAAAACTGAGCTGCACGGCTCACAGAGTCTCTCTGACCACTACTCCCCAGTGCAATGACAACAAAGGAGGTTTGGCATCAACAATGAGGAAATTGGCTAAGTAACTCAGATTTTTATTTCATGCCAGTGAGTCCTTGAGGATCTGATTCTGAGCAGTGAAGTATGTGTGAGGGTATGAGTATGTCTCAGGAGAATTGCGCTCAAGCTTCGATCTTTTGTAACTTCATATTTTCCCCTATTAAACTCCCCAAACCCCAAAAACTGAAAGAAAGAAGAAAAACTGCAACAAACTCACATGTGCTAATGGAGGGTTCACACTGTAGGGAGAGTGTCTGAAGACTCTCCTCATTCGTTTCCAGGCTGAGGTTGGACAGGTACTGTTTGACCTTCCTAGCCATCTGGGCATCCTCGTAAAGCTTTTTGGCGTTTAGGAAGGAACTGCGTCGCACCCGCTTCTTGTGCCCACCTGTCTGTGTGACGTCAAGCACGGCGGCGTTGGCGCTACCCTGACTTAGCGACCTGCTTGTGCACATGAACATAGAGAGGAACAGAGACGCACAAACAAGAAGACAAAAAAAAAGGTGTGGCTTCAGACTGTAAATGACTTGATTTTGAAGTAAAACTGTATATTTGACACTATGAGGCCGCATAGGGAGCGTGGTATTTAAAACTCGAACATGCAGAGACCAGCTTTAGTCATTTCTCCCAACTCCAAAACATTCCAGACATTCCAGACGGCAGAGGGAGAGGTTGAGCGATGACGGCTGCAGTCAAACAACAGGGCAGTAGAAAGAGGGGCTAGCGTAGTGCAGTCATAGTTTACATTTCTGTGGTTTGAGTCAGAGCTGGTAGTAGTAGTAGTAGTAGTAAAAGCATGTTTTTTTGCACATGGTCTCAGCCAAACAGCACCCTGGCAGTCGCCTGTGGTGTTAGTCAATGAGAAGCCACATTTGTTCGCGATGGTGGAAATAAATTTATCACGTTTCAATAAAAAATTTCAAGTAGTACCTTATAACAACAACAAACCACATTTCAGAGATATTATTACGAGACAACAATCTCACAGCTACAAGGCATGGATGTTGTATTTACGAGATTAAGGTGCTAATCATGAGCTGCAGATGTCAAACCGCTTTCTTTTGTTTTTGAGTGAATGAAATGTAAATCTGCATGTTTCCCATTAAATGTTGGCTGTGCACAATGGTGTCCCATTTGACCACAAGAATGTAAAGCATGTTGCAGAGTATTTCAGTTCCAGAATCTCTGGCTGTTTGGAGCTTTGATAAGCAGATCGACCATCAAAGACAGGCAAAACTTTAAAACAGAAGCTGCATGCATTATGTTGGGAAACAACATATCAGAAAAAGGTCACATTTGCTACTTGGTAGCTGGATATAATCCTTTTATTTGTCACGCATGTGTTTATCTCATGTCGTAAACAGTATTCCAATTATTCCCATTATTTAGTGATTCTCAAATAATTCACTATAACCTCATGTTGGCATATGTGACCTTTGTTCCACTGAATATCCATAGGTTAGCGTCAAGCAGAGTTAGAAGGATTTAACTCAAAACGGATTTAACTCAAAAAGCACGCAAATCTGCAGGAAAAAAAAGGGTGCATGGTGCAGAGAGGGCAAAGGTTGTAGGGTCACCAAACTTACCCTAAACTTCTCCATTTCTTCTTCCTAGAGGGTGTGTGCCATGAGCAGAGAAGCATGGAGGGCAAAGGGTGGATGAGTTGAAAGAGAGAGAGGAGACAAAGCTTAGGACAGGAAAGACCACCAAGATCACCAAAGAGAAGCAATTTCACCAACAGACCCACATGAAAGTCAGCAGAAAGGAAATCAAATGGTAACACTCGACTAAGAGGAGACATGATTAGACAAAGAGACTTTCACAGAAGCACTGAGCACATCTTATGCCAACAATGTGTACAAGGAAACAGTTGCTAGACGAAGCAGTTGTCAAAGAGAACAGCTGCTTAAAGGAAAAGCGTGAGGCAGGAATTGGACTCAATCTACGTGAACCGGCTAACCCCACAGAGCTGGTTAGTCAGCGTAGTGCCGGCTGGTCCTACAGGGAGAGTGAAGGGTCCTTAAGAATCTAAAGATCAGACTTTGTTTCCTAAATATCTTACCTTGTTCGGAACATAAGGGCTGGGTCCATGTTGACAGACGCCATGCGACCAACATGGCGAATTTCTTTGGCAATCATCCGCAGCTTTTCAAAGTTCACCAGGCCGTCCACTTTAGAGTCATTGCCTGAAAAAGCCAAAGAAAAAAACGATCAATTACAGAGTTTAAAAACTACAGCAAGTGACAGAGGACTACGGCGATAAATATGGCTAACCGTGAAGCATTTTTACCCCTTGAAACAATTAGATTCTGTTTGTGGTTACTGCATTTATACAGCAAATCAACAATTTGTTTTGAGATCACTGGTGGTCTGTACATAAAGAAGTTGGTCAGAGAGGTAAACTTAAAGTTATGGATAATTCCATGTATAGCAGATGATAGGAAAGCTAACTGCAATATTTAAAGAACCACACTGAAACCAAGAAGCAGTTACCTACTTATAGTTGGCTTTCACATTGAGAAAAGCTTACATGATAAACAGCCAGTTGTCCTGTGTTTCAATAACAATACACACTTTTTAAGATTAGAAATATATATAGTATATAAATGGGTTGTATGTGTGTGCATGCCTGGGTGTCCGACTTTGCAAAATGGATTGTTATTTAGTTTGCTTTTAAATGATAGGTGATAATGCAAAAGTGTTTGCCTGCAAACCGATAGTAAGAATAGTTTTTTGTTTTGTGTATGATTGAGCGCTAGTGTGCACTGCTCTTGAATCTGATGCAGTGCAGTGGTGATTAAACTCTGTGGGCCTGTGTGCATATTGGCAGTTTTTGAATAGATTTTGAGCTGGAAACTATCAGCAGTATCTGGCAACACTGGCTCCTTTCAGAAAAATTGTGCAGAATCTGCAGCTGTGTGTGTTGTGTAGTGTCTAATATAGTAATGTTTACCGAGTGAAAGATCTGAGCCAAACAGATATAAAATAATGTAAAAACACTAGAGTAAATCTGCCACACAGGAACTTTGCAAAAATACTGCCAATCACAAAAAATTGAGGTAATCCATAATTATTTTATAAAGTCGGTCGTTTCATTTTGTTTTACCTTCATGTAGAAAGGTGAGGTCCTTCTTGATGACAGGGAACAGGGGGATGATTGGTGGCTGGAGGTTTTGATTGCTGAGGACATTCCTGTACTTGGCCATGTTTCTTGAAGGGTCGAAGAGGTCCTGCAGGTCCCCGAACAGTTTCTCATATTTGCTTGGCAACTTCTCCCATGTGCCTCTTAGTCTGGAGACTGGAGCCAGGTTCAGACCACTATAGGGAAAGCCGTGGCAGTGAATATATAATCAGTACAACAATTTGTACAGACATCACAACACAGAAGAACTTCTGTATATTAATTTGACTTAAAAATATGACCCAAAATGTAAAAGAAATCAGTTTATTGCACATTCATTGTCTCACCTGATGATTGCGAACATGGAGCTAAAGTTCTTGCACTCGCGACAGTGCAGGGCTATCTTGATGAAGTGCTTGATGATCTTCATGCGTTTTAGCTGGTTCGGTTCCCGCGTAACCTCAGTGGCCACCCAGAAGGTCTCGTGGTTAATTGCCTCCTCGAAGCGCTTGAGGCTGACAGAGCCAGTCTTTGAGCGCAGCTTGAAAAGGTCATCGATGTATTCGGTGGGCTCGATGGCGCAGAAAAGTTCAAAGGCCCGCATGGAGAGTTGCGTGGCCACCTCCACGGTGCTGAGCTGTAACAAAGAAATCTGTCCTTCTCGAAGGAGGTCCTGGGCATCCTCATCGGAACATAACGTCTCTGTCTCCATGTTGCTCTTTAAGTAGTATCTGATGGAGGAAGATGGATTGCAAAATACTGGTTAAACATTTGCCATTTTTTCTCTCTGTATCTATGAGAATTTTCTGCTCGGACTGTAAAAAGCTTAGTATTTTTTTTAATGCTGTTGATAAAACAATGAGTTTTAATCCACTGGGATCTTGAAAAGATGAACTGAGGTCAATCACTCCATCCCAATTCATTCTTATTTATCCTTTCTTTAAAAAGGATGGTTTCTTGGATTTAAGATGTTTTGTCCTACTTAAACGGCAATAAAAACTATACTGCACATCACCATCCATGTAAAGGAGACAAGCAAGGAATGGTGGAACTGGCCTTTTCAAACCCGTCTTTATTCCTACTCTTTACTTTTGATGTTGCAGTTTGAACATCAAGATAAAGAAGTCATTACCTGCCACTCAGCTGAATCCTGTCAGCTAGCTTAGAAAGCTGATCTGGTAACCGTCTCTGCTTGATGACGCCCTCAGGTGTGACAGACACCTCGCACAGCGAATAAGCCTCCGGTGCAGCAGTCAGGGCGAACTCCCTGATAGCCTGGGCCACCACTTCTTTAGCGGTTGTGTCCTTCCCGATCATAATATACCGAGACTGCTGGTCCGCCTTGAAGACTCGCAACACCTGGTCTGACATATCTGGGAGAGACAAACAATGGTAATTGTGGTATATGTTACCATCATTCTCCTGAAATCTGAAGAGCTTGAATCCGATTAAGAAACAGTGATTGATTAACTGATTGACTGTCAAGCTTTATCAAGAGCTTATCACCAATCCCACGCCCGCAAAAGCCACACCAGCATCTTGCAGATCAGATAAATCTCCATGAAAACATATGAGCCCAGAGGAAATATAAAATTGCACTGCTGTTTTACTGAATTAGCTTTGTACTACTATGACTCCAGATTAAGCGACTGCACTCTAACAGATTAATGTCTATAAGTCTGACATAAAGGTTGAAAGCACTGCCAAAGATATGATTTTTCCAGGAGAAGCAGGATCACAAGGAGAGACGATACTTACTCATTATCAATGGGACTGAAAGGATATAAACAACATAATGGACAGAAGTTAATATAAAGACCATATTACTGCATTTTTCTTGTTTATTTTGTGCTATGTGTGAGCAGTGGAGGAACAACTGTTTAGGTAGCTATTTTATTATGTTTAGTCATCTGACGCCATTTGAGTGAGCGGTTCTTTGTTTGTTCCCCACAAATGACATAATGGCAGAGTATTTTTGAACATTCTAAATGTGTTGATGCCACAAACTTCCCGAGCTCCATGTAGTGGTTAAATACACACCAGGCTGGTTGTTGAAGTCGAGGATGCGGTGGTGTGACTGCAGGAGGTCTGGGTTTGACGACGAGAGGTTTCCGCTGACTGGCAGAGCTGGTGGGATCTGTTTGGACTGCTTCATTCCCACTATGCTGTCATCCTGTGATTGGCCCACGCAAACGTCGCTATGGAAACGAGAGGGCGAGCAGAGGGGAGTCTGTTATAGATAGCAGTTCTGTTAACAACAGGCAGAGGGCGATATTTGTGTTTGGAAGAGAAGGAGGATGGAAACACATTTGGCTGTGCAGTCCATATGATGTATTCCATGTTAATTATCCTGGAGTTTCACAGCAGTGAAAGCAAAGGTTATATATGGCTCAGCTAAAAGACGTTTTCAATGGTGCCCTGTGGGAAATGGACACCTGCTCTCATTAGGAACTAAATTTATTTGAACAAATACCTTTTCTTTCTTATTTGCGGCATTTCAAAGTAATTCTGATTCAGCCTTGCATTTGATTGGCAGACTGATAAAAATGCAGGTGCACGTTGCATAATCGTTCAGAGCAACATGTCAAAGTGTCAGGAAAAATCAGAAACGAAGTTTCTGCATCTAATCAGCTCCAATCAAGAGGCTTTGATTTCCTATTGATATTAAAATCACAGAGTTCAGAGTCTACTGAATATAAATGCTGCACAGAGTCCTAAATATTTATTTCTCACTGAAATCTAGACATGCAAAGCTGCTTTTATTGGTAATTAAGTCGTGACGGTTAAAAGTAATGAGGTCTTCTTACTTGTATGGTTTAGGGGGCAGGATGCTGGTGAGCGTCTTATCAAAGATTTTCTTCAGCTTGTTGCGTCCTCCCACTGTGTTGGTCTTTGCTTTCTTGCTGACCTTTTCCAGACTCATCACCTGCTCCACATCCACTGCCAGGTCGGGGATCGAGTAGCGACTGGCCTTCTTAATGTCCCCAATCTTTGGAAGGTGGGGTGCCCCATTCTTTCGATCATGTTCCTCCTCACAATCCAAATCATGGTCGTGTTCTGGCCTTGTTAGCAGCTCTTTAAACACTAGACAGGTGTTAATGTAAAAGGAAAGAAAAGGGTCATTAAAGACACTGTAGTATTCCTACATCTACTCTCAGATCTTAACCTTTTTATTAGTTTATCCACATGCTTTTTGTTCAGTAATAAGCTTTAACATTTGGACAAGTCAACAAAAAAAAGTGATTGCTGTTGACATAACTATAACTCTCTCTCTAATCGTCATAGGATCACCAGTGATTTGGTGGATGTTGACAAGATATCATAACTTACAATATGCTTTACCTAAAAGGTTTGTCTTCACAGTTATGGACAAATGGGTGTTGTTCTTCAGAATCTCATTAGCTTTGCTGAGCTGAACATTCTCAAAATTCTGTCCATTGACCTCCAAGATCTGCAGGAAAGATGGAGAAAGCCATGAGCACAATTTTAAGCAACTTAAAGGGTTATACATCTGATCGAGAATAGACTGAGGAAAAACAATAGAGCTGATGATGTCAATAGCGTCCTCTTTTTCTAACCCATAAAGAAACACAAAAATTATGTTGTGGCTCCAAAACTGGGACCTTGACATTTTGCATTCTTTTGTTAACAAAAAGAAGAGCAAAAATAATGAATTGAGCACACTGCCAGCTCCTTGTTAGAAAAAGAATCATGTCTAAATTAGCACCTTATGCATAATTATTAAAAATCCAACCTCCTGGTGTGTTTGATGATCATATCTGGCCCATGGATTTAAAACACAAGAACATCATTTGACCACAGAGTGCCTTTTAAATTCTGACAGAACTCCAGCACAGGAAGTACTAAAACTCATCTGTTATCACCACATCAGGCCAATTTGTAGGCCGCGTTATATCACTGCAAATATTAATCTCTGAACTATGCAGTTTAACTAGATAATAAAGAGGCCCTAAACTCCCAAGCTCATGCATGTTCTACAGGATATAAATATCATCAACATATGGTTTTGACATTAATAGGACTCTTCCTTTTCATTTCCAAATAGCCCCGTCTTTGTCTTCATAACCTGACCATTGTATAGGTGCCGGATATTTGCATTTAAATGCGATCATCTAACTGAGCTGCCACTTCCTCTTTGGCAGAAGAGGAAGTCGCCTTTAACCGTAATGGACATACAGGCCATCATCTGCTCTTGTGAGGCCAGTAAATGCTTACTTTTTCAAAGTCAAACTACTCTTTTAGGATCAGGAGTGATTAGCGAGTTCACTACTGAGAAGATGATAAAAACCAATAAGATTAATACTAAAGCTCTGAAAGAGCAGGTACTGGGTGAATGATGACATTAACTACAGCTGTATAAAAAAGAAAGTATGAAGAATATATCAGAGAGAGAATGTTTCCTTATGGATGTCAGTTTCTCTGCTTCCTTTTGAGGAAACAGCTGCAGGGGATGTTTGGAGTCAAGAGGGCTTAACTCGCATCCAGACGCTCTCAAGATGGTTTCAAGGATTAAGGGACTTTGCTTAAAGCCCTAAGGACTGCAGAGTGTGAAAATAGTTGAGCAGTCAAGTTGTGAGGAAAAAAAGCCAACACAGGGTGCCCAGAGCTACTGGCAAGTTCAATTTGAGACTTTCAGAAGAGGCCTTTTAATGCTAGTTAGAGCAAAATGTAAAACCAATTTCACAACAAAAATTTACTTAAACAGGAAAATTGAAGTGTTAGTCTGCACAGCTGTAGCCTACAGAGAAAAAGTGTTCTGCAGCTAAATGAGCTTTGAATAAAAACGGCACTACCAGGAAATGTTCTGCTCAAAATTTAAAGTGTATGATGTTGGTGACGTTAGAAGAGGGAGAGAACCAACTCACTTGATCTCCACGCTTAAGGCCAGCTTCTGCTGCTTTGCTTCCAAGCTCCACAGCATCGATGAAGATGCGGAAACCTTTCTCCTGACCTCCGAGAAGGCTGAATGCCAGTGGAGAGTCCCTGGATGGCTTGGTTAGTGTCACCAGCCGTGGCTTGGCTTTAGCAGCACATGCTATGTTTAACAGTCTTAGGTGCCCACACATTTTCTTAAAGAAACACAATGAGGAAAATGAATTAGAAATCTGAATTAAACATTTTTTCCACATTTCTTTATATTTTACACTTACTTCTTTTTCCAGATTGTTTTCAAACTCTTCCAGAAAGCGAGTCATGGCAGGGTCACCTTCAAAGTCATTGAAGTGATTGTTTACCCACAGCAAGACTACCCGTGTAACCTGGAGAGATCACATGATCGACATGCACACACTCAGTCATGTCCAAAGATTTCATGAGGAATGAGTGTAGAACTGTTTATACTCTAAACCTACTGACAACTAATTAAATACAAGTTCAAAAGTCAAGTATGTCTGAGGATTTTATGTATGTGAATCCAACATGTCTGAAGAACATTCAAGTCCTTCAGAATTCTGTGAAACAAGATAAATTTACACCACGTCTGTGAGTAAATGGACAAAGTCTAGTTGCCTAAAGTGTATCTGAACAGATATACCAGAGTCCTGCTGATCATACCTTGTCCCTGAGACTTGGGTCGTGGAACCACTCCAGGAGCTTCTTGCCCACGACCATGGGGCTTGAGAGGAAGGTCCTGTAGGTCAACAGGAAGTCCTCGATGTATGTAGGGTCCACCACTGAGTGCTCCTCTACGAGGTGCATGGTGAGACGCTCCGGTGTGCCCTGATGTTTAACAGAAAGACATTACAAGTGAGTGGCAGATCCTTAAGATGACTGCAACTGCAACTGAAATGCTAGCCTGCTTTACTCTATATGGAACCATGTACTAGATGGAACTCCTGCTTTATTAAAAAGCCTTAAAACTAGCATCAAGTACATACGGCTCAACTGGGTTTACTGAGGTCATAAATCAAGTGTGAAATAAGGCCATCTTCTAATGGACTTCTTTTTTTGAGATTATGGGGTTTAAAGAAGCGTAGATTAATTGATTTTTAATGGTTACCTTGATGACAATGTGCCCTTTCCTGGTGCCGGTGCGGTCGAGTTCACGGTGTTCCTTCACCATAACAATTTCTCCTTCCTCCTCAACCTTCTGCATGTTCTTCTCCACCTGGTTGAGGATGCAGCAGTAGTCCTGCTGGGCTATACACACAAACTGGACACAACAGAGAAACTCAAATTAGTGGGTGACTGAAAGAAACTTGTAAATTTACATTAATTATATATGCTTAATAGTATTCAAATGCAATAACTGGAAGATAAAGTGTTAAAGTAATATAACCTATAACATCTGATGGCATAGCAACCAAATGAATATATAAAAATAAGATAATGGGAACAATTTTTTACACCCCAGCCACCAACTTTAGCTCAGATCTTCCTCTTTTCATGAGCGGGCCTATTTTCTTTCATAATAGCTGCTCCGCACATGTAAAAGGATGCTATTGCCTGCAGCAACTTTAGGTGTCACGAGTGCAAACACTTTCAGCACAAGTGGGTCACAGTGGGATTTAAAAACTGAACATGGCAGGGTTTGTACCCATGTTTGTCACATGGAAATGATGCAGAAGAAACTGACCTGTAAACCCAGGCAATACATTTGACCAACACCTAGAGCAGGAGTACTTAAAGTGAGGCTCTTACCTGGCAGTCGTCTACTTTGGTCTTCATGACACCTTTCATGTATTCTTTCTCCATGGTTGGTGACACCCCAAAACTATTTCCCATGCACAGGATTTCTGTCCGGCTGTCAGGGTACGTCACCTCCACCGAACCGTTCAGGATCACCGACCATGAGTCCAGCTGGAGCCATAAAAACAATCACAGAGGTCAGATCAAAAATAAAGAAAGAAAAAAGAAAGAAAGAAAACAAAAAACTAATACACTAACAGCTTCACACATCAGATTAACTTCAGTATAGTAACATTCCCAACAGCTGGTGTCCTTTAATGAGTCAAAGTTATTTATCAAAAAGAACCATATGTAGCGACTACAAGGGGACTGTTGCACTAACAGATGGTTTCTTATTTTCCTCAGAGGAATACAGCAAAAGCAAGAGGCTGTTGGTGCTGCCCAGGAAAAAAACAAGACTTAAGTAAGAAAAAAGGAATTTCAAAGTATTATTAGTAGGGGCACATTTAGGTTTAATAACAATAATAAGAGTATTTTCAGGATTTTCTGAAAAGCTGCCATTGTGGTTTCCTTAACCCTGACAGCAACAATGCACTCAATGAACCTTAAATTATTTATGACTGGACATTTACTAATGTGGCTAGGCCTTAAAGGCATCCTATTGTATGGATGTATTACGGCGAAAAAAGCAAACTGCCACTGAAACAGCGTCCTGAACAGAGAGATGAAACAACTGAGGCCTGCTTTGGGCGCCTAAAGGATCCTAGAAAGACCCGTCGATAAGCAATGCCCACTATTCAAGTTTAATAGAGCAGAAAAAATATCAAATGGACGAAGAAAGATTCATTGGTATGAAGAGGTGAGACTAAGGTTCAGCACCCACACACATGCACGCACGCACACATATATGAATTAAATTGAACAATCACAAGACAAGATTTACGTGTGCATGAGTATGCACCAACACACACCTCTTCTCCATCATTGAGAACGATGGTGCCGGCGCGTTCGACCACAGCGAAAACCATGACAGCGCAGAGTTCCCTCCTCACTGACATGGTCATGTTGGCAAATGCTGGCAGTTGATGCATGAACTCCAGTAATTGCTCTGCGAGAGGAACAAAGGAGAGACAGCAGAGGAGTTTAGGAAAGGCATCAAAGAGACACTTGGAGGAGAGAAAGAGGGCGGGCAGCGTAGCGTGCACCTGGCAGGTCTGCACTGCCCTCAGTCCAGCATCAAAATGGATCATCACCACAATTATATCAAGCCAACGGAGAAATCATTATGTGGACAAGACAAAGCCAAATATCAATGCTATTGATAAAAACTTTAAGGCAAGCGAGGAAAACTGCTGACAATTCACTCAACGACCTCTGTGCGACTTAAGGGAGTTATTGAAGACAATGAACCAGAAGTGAAATCATAGTGGGTGTGCTGTCAGGGAGGATCAGGCTTACAGCCAACTGTCCTCACACATCTCCATCCAGCCATGAACAGAGATGTACATCCTTCACAATGTGCTTTTAACAGATCTTAATGTGAATATGTTATTGTTAGCATAAAGTAATCAATTAAATTTGCCCATGTCTTCTAATATTCAATGTTTTCAACCTTTACATTTGCAGAGGTTTTAATTAACTTAAATAGTTTTGTGGTTCTTACAATATAACCCGGCACAAACCCCCCCACATCTATATGCATAAACAAAAACAGGTTCCAAATGTCATATGATGGCTAGTATGACTGGCATTATGAAACAACAGATGAAAGAGGATGTAATATAGAATCATGTGGGAGAAAACCAAAAAGAAAACATTTTCCCATGACTCCATGCAGGCCTGTGAAAAACTAAGCACACCCCATGAGTCAGTAGCTTGTAGAACTGCTTTCAGCAGCAGTAACTTGAAGTCATCCTTTTCTGCAGGACTACCAGTCTCTCAAGACATTGTGGAGGAAATTTGGCCCACTCTTCTTTACAACATTTCTTTAGTTCATCGAGGTTTGTTGGCTTCTGTTTATGCACAGCTCTTGTAGCCTAACCTAAGATGTGCTGCCATGCTTTTGTTGCAACGAGAGGTTTTCCCCTCGTAACAAACAATCCATACTTGTTAAGTCTTTTTGTATTTTTACTATCACAAACTTTAGTTTTCTTATGTTAACTGTGGCCTGTATAGTCAGAGATGCAGTGCTTGGGATTCATTTATAATTCTTCAAAGTTTCACTTAGCACATTCTGACCTTCGGGTGAATTTGCAGAGACGTTCATTCCTTGGAAAATTGTGTTGACACACACCTGAGTCCTCCAGACCACCAAACGACCTAAATTTCTGCTTTTCCAGAGGTGCTCACACTTGCTGATGATCAGTCAATCAAGTGCCTCTGATTAGCAGCACCTGGCTGCTAATTGCACCCCCGCCTTTTTTTCCTGGACTCTATACAGACCTTTGAAAATTTTTCTCACTACTGTAGACCAAAAAACTCTAAATTTCATGATGACGATTGGAAAACAATGAATTCTGAATTTGGTGCAAATGTATAGTTTCTCATTATTGAATATGTGATTGGATGCAAGTGCTAGACGCCCATGCTAGGCTTAATACAAGGTGCAGGACTTTCTGCAGCACACCTACACTGATGCTCACAGAAAGAAAACACACCTCTATACGCCATCTACCAACCAGCAGCAGTGTGGTGTACTGGTTGACCTGGGCTTGGCATGGCAACAGCGTCGTGTGAGAAGCTGCGGAAGCACTAAAAGTTTAATGCGCAGGGAGAGGTGAGGCGAGAGGATGTGCCAGCGTGACCTAGAAAAGCCTGCTGGCAAGGGGAGGGGGTACAGCAGGGAGATAAGTGAAGTGGGGGAGGGGTTGGCACTTGTTCTTACTCTCTCGCAGTCCACCAATGTATCAACCTCCCCAAGTCCACATCTGCCGCTAAGCTGAGTGTGCACACTTTTTTTTTTTTTAAACAATGCCTATCATTTTCATTTGAGAAGAATCGTAGCCTTAAGAGTTATGATACTGCAAGCCTGATGGGGCTTTGAGAATTACTCGAAAGCCTCGATCATGAGAGAAGCACCGACTTGAGATAAATGTAAATTTATGGCGACGATTTAAATAAGAAAGCAGGGAGTGGCTTTTTATAAAGCATAAATTAATCTAAAAATGGGACAATGGGGCTTCTGTTTAAATTGGTATTTTTCACACCATTCTCTAAAGATGTCTTCAAATATAGAACTCTCAGGCATGCACAAGAATAGGCAGGATATTTTTTTCACAATGAACACTGCACGGTTGAATATTTACACTAGTGCTATTGATCAGAATAGTCATGAAGAGCCAAGTAAATTCAATCCCTAGTTGGGTGCTCACCTATGTCATCGTCGGTCCTGTCCATGGGGTCCTTCTCCAGACAGTCCCGCACAATGTCCCGGCTCATGAGGGGGTCGGACGCTCGCTCGATGTCCTCTTCATCGTCGTCCTCCTCAGAGTCCACAGCGGTCTCTGGCAGGCCACTCAGGTCCATGTCACCTGGTTCGTTTTCTGTGGCCTAGAAAGAAACAACAGGTAAGCCATGAGTCAATGATAAACACGAGCAGGGACTCTGCGGCTCGGTGCAACATCAGCAATCCCGCCACCACAAGGCCAAACGCGTTCATCTATCCAGCTCCTTGTTCGAGTTCGAGAGTCTACTAGCGAGACACTGAATGACCAACCTCCATGCTCGTTACAGGGAAAGCTTTGAATTATCAGATAAAAGCTTGAAAAATAAATCCCCACCCATGTCAGCTGTCCAAACGGGGACAGAGAAAACACATTGTAAACAGCCAGTGAAATATTTTTTCATTTTAAGCGCCTCTGCCACTCCTGCACTGCACGCTACACTGCCCCGCTAAAGCACAGCGCACCACACACACACACACACACACACACACACACACACACAACACACACACACACACACACACACACACACACACACACACACACACGTCATTAAGTTAAGATGACAAAAATAAATCAGCTGTGACACAAAAAACAAATTCCTTTGTGCACATTTGACCCATTTCTTGAAACTGATAAGAGGTAATCAGTACAGTAGCAGAAAGACAGGCGTCAACACTGCATACAAAACAGTCTGCTATGCATAGTAACAAGCTAATTAACTCTCAACTTTCCTCCCCTCTTTTCTCCCCCACAGCAAACGCCACAGCCTGCCTCGCAGCCAGATCCTGTTCTTTGAAAGCACAAGATGAAATATGTGCGAAGCCGTGAAAATGAACTAAGATGAGAAGCAAGCGTAATGCAATTACTTGTGCCTGAGCGATACCAGCGGAGTTCATCTGCCATCATCAAAGAAAGTATTTCTATAAATGACAGAGGGGCCAGATTGCCTGGTTCACACTCACACAACATGAAAACCATTTAAAGAGCAAGTCAAAGCAGTCACAAAAAAGGCAACACAACATCGGCTCTGCTACCTCCCAACAGTGAACCCTCTTACCCAAATACGGTTCTCAATCTCAAACCTCTTAACAGAAAGAGAAGAATAGGTTGCCTTTGCAAACTGTGCGCAAAATCCCAGAGATAGACGCATCTTCATCTCCCAGACTGTCAGTCTGCTTCTAATTTTTTAATGCTCAGTCTCCCTGTGCTTGGTCTCTCTCAGAAACCCTATGTCATTTCTCCTCAAACGCCATGTGCAAAGGGCTCTTTAATGATTCAGTGTCTGAATGGCCGTTTGGGCATCACTGGTCCACACCCTGGTGGGTGGAGCCTGCAAACACGATGAAAGTGAAGAGTCACAGATTAGGTATGGAGCAGAACACGGTACAGAGGAAAACTTCTTGCATAAAACTACAGAGGATCATGTGACCAGTCTACTTTAAAAGCACTAGACTGGTTCACAACACTTAACAACCCACATAATACAGCATTAGAAACTCAAGGTTATATACAACAATCAGTTCATAGCCAGCTGTCAAACATGTGTGTATGCTTTCATATTGCATTTAAATACAGAGGGCCCGGCTGCCTTTGTGCTCATGCACGGCCCTTTTTTCATGCCATGCATGTATCAGACATCCATAGATGTGCAGAAAGCATTAAGAATCAGTGGGCAAGTCAGGTGTTGTTAATATTTCATTAGGGCTATTCTTGGATCAATGCTTTCAAAGTCCTTCTGAAGGACCAATTTCATGATTTATTCAGATACAAACAGTGCGCCATGTTGGCAGTGACGTGGGAATTACGTGGCGATAGCAGTGGAATAGCCTGGTGGTTCGACTATTCAGTACTCCATCCAGAATCTAGACTCCAGTATGCGCAGCAAAAATGTGTACAGTAAAAATAATGTTTAACACAAGCATATTTCACCAACATCAACTTCACATGATCTCAAGTGCAAATTATGAAGTATCCTCTGATCCATTTATTCAACACCAGCCCCAGTGAGCACTGCAAACATTCCTCGTTTCTGATGTTCTGCACATTTAAAATGTTTTTTATTCTGAAACATGCAGGGTGTAACTTTATCTAATAATAAAAAAGCAATGTTGCATAAACCAACAGTCTTAGAAATCATGCTGTGCACTCATGGTTAGAATTTCAATGTTTTCTGTCCACATTAAAGGCATGTCTGCATGGTGTTCATTTTCTAAAAGTTTGTGATAAAAATGAGGAGAATCTTGTAGACTGGATAGCAAAAAAAGCCCAACAACTGCTTTATATAACAATTTCCACTTAAGCCAGGAAATGATTAGGAGAAGATAGAGAGCATAGAGTGCTCAAGAACTTCAACAGAAGCAGACAAAAAGACAAATCCAAAAGCTTCAAAACCACAGCTTCCCAAATCACAATCTGATGGAGCATCCATAGAATGTGTCTGTTCAAGCCTGATTGACAGACATCCCAGAAATTCAGAAGTGAGTAATCTCATGATTATCCTCTTGATTGACTGATTGATTAAACCTTCTGCCTGTAAAGTGCCAGAAAATACAAGTTTCTTAAGCCAAAAGAGACAGGTTCAAATAGCCTGATGTGTCCAACTAACAGTCCAAATATAACAGTGAAATACAGAATAGAGCCAAACTTTGACTCGAAGGTATCTGAAGCATTTTGATTGTTGAAACGGTTAAAACAGAGAAAGCACGTATGAAGCATATAAGAGGTTTGTCATCGAAACTAAAGAATTTAAATACAGTATTTTGAGCCAAAGTTACAAATAGCAGAGTAGAAGTTAAACCAAACATTATAGAGGCTGAATAAAAAAAAAAAAAACAAGAGAAAACAGAACAGTGTCTGTGATTCAGTGAGAGGAGAAAGAGACTGAGAGGAAAAAAAAAATCAAGAGGCCACCACAGAGCTGCTAGCAGATGGTGCTAAGACCAGGATCACAGACTGGGGACAGTAGAGCCTGTTCAACCTGCCCCAGCCAGCCACAGCATGGTCAAAACATATACACATACACACACAGAGCTCCACAATAACACACCCCTCATATGCAATTAGACTGTTTGTATTGAGCATACTGAATGAGTGCCCTGATGCACACCAACCACAGTCAGTCGAAGCAAACAGCACAGCCACAATCCTGCTTACAAACATAACACACATTTACAGACACACAGCAGGTGACAGAATTAGGAGCCAATGGGGTGGGTGTGCTATGCTAAGCGGATTAGTTGCAGAGTTTGGGGCACGTCCACAATCAGTTGAGCGCACATACTTGAATTGGGTTTTAAGGGTTCAAATGTTTAACTTTGATTATGTTTTCATAACTACCCAGCAGAATTGAAAAGGCTTGGTGAGGGCGGGTGGATGGGGGTTGGATTGCAAGCAAACCAAACACTTTTGGTGCAGATCTTTATAACGCTATTTATAAACTGCTAAATTAAGCATTGGCCTTGATGAAGGATGGGTTGAGGGAGCCCATCCTTCATCAAGTTACACATATCTCAACACCACTAAACAAATTATGTGAGGCCTACACGTGCTAATATTTTAGCACAAAAATGCTCATCAAGTGCCCTCATTACATGAGACTGTATATCACAGCTTTGTGAGAGTCCTGTACTTCTGCTTTGAGGTGATGAAAGGCAGAGCTGGAGTCAGGATGTAGGCTGGACCACCTGCTTGCAGCCAGCAGCCTGTCTGCTCATCCCCTGCTGCGTAGCAAAAGTCTCCCATTAGTGTCTTATAACATGTCTGGCAAAAAAGGCTTTAAATTCTTCCAAAGAAAATTAGTCCTCCTTAATGAGACTAATGCACATTCCCAGAGGTATAGTCATCATTTCACAAAAAGCATATGTTTTTTCCATTTTTTCCATAAAGACTTGGTCTCAGATGTGGTCAAAGTTTGTTTTATATCACAGATTTTAAATGCTATGTTACATGTTATATATATATATATATATATATATATATATATATATATATACATACACACACATATACACATACACACACACACATATACACACACACCAAATCATGCAAATCAATGTTTTTTTTCTCATTATTTACAATTCATCACAAGGTTATGTCGAAACAAACCAGCTCAATGAGTATTTGTTAATTGAAACTGCAGGAAAACACACGATAAGTCTGCCTCGTCTAATGAGGTGAACAGAAAACTAGTCAGGTTAATACAAACACTGCAAAAAAGAGGAAACAAACTCAGTCCCGATCAGAGGGGAACAGCTACACTTTTAATGCTTAGCAGTTGATGCATTATACATTTGGTTTATTATTACCACACAGACTGAATATAAAAGATGGACCTTGCCACTGTGATGAAGTCTCAAAGTGAAAATTTTGATCATTGCTATTTATGTTCACATCAGTGACTGAGAAATCAGACACAATAAAACGACATGTTTCTATGGTAGTGGTTTGCCAATCACAGGTATGCCCAGCTTGATTTGTTGTTCACTTTAGATGTAAAGTAATCCACAAAATGAACATGATACTGTATTAAATATGATTTGAAACTGGAGACTGAGAATTGTATCTGATTAACAAAATGCTAACCTAAGCCATAAATAAAGTGAAAAGTAGACTTTCATAGACTTCTATATAATCAGATTTCTCTTTGCAACAGTCATCACCCCCAGCTGATCTTTGTAAAGAAGGCAAATATTAAACTTGTCCACTTTTGAGACATGGAAATTTCATCCATCTTATTTATTAAGTCTACGTGGCTGCAGTCAGGTAAACTAACTGGCTGTAGCTTCATATTTATGGCATGCTCATGAGTGGTAGTGCTCTTCTTATCTAACTTTTGTCAGTAATTCCAAAAAGGCCCTAGCTAGACTGATAAATGTTTTAGCATCTTTATGATTTCCTCTTGCTCAGCTATGGCTGCATTAACTAGTTAAACTACCATGCACCTGCTTAGCTATCCAAGGAAGTCCAAGCTGGGGATCCAGCACCAGGGATGGGAGGACTTACCTGGTAAATGTCTGACAGGCTGCTGCTTCCAGAGTCGCTGGTGATACTACATCCTGAGTGGCTTGAGGAGACGTGGGTCACCTGTGGGTGTAAGCCGTCGGCCAGGTGAAGTCTGCTGAAGTCTGCGGGGAGCTGCACATACACACACACACAACATACACACAGATGGTCAGTATCAGCCAGCCCAGCAACCGCTATTGGTCATTCACACCAACACTCGTGCTGACTGCCAAACATTGGATGCAGACTTAGCAGCATGTGTGTCTAAAAATAGGCGGTTTAGCTTTTATTCTATTTCTTCATTTTTTAATTATGTTTCCCCACTTCATTTGATAATAAGCAAAGACAGACTTTCTGCTGTAAAACAATAACGTATCCACTTTAATTTTAATTGGAAGGCAGTCTGAAAAACATTCAATTTGTTCCCATTAATGAATAAAAAGGGGTTTATCGTCTTCTTCGTAGCAAAGCAGTTATTTCACAAGAAAAATATTAATCAGAGCTTAAACAAGAGCTCAGCTTTCCTTTAATAATACATTTTGTGTAAAGGAAAGGCAGAGCCAAAAAGATTTTAATTAAATAACCCAACATTTACAGAATGTGTCAAAAATATTTAGTTTTTAAGTCTCATTTTTGAAATCCTTTGGTTTACTTTAGAAGAATACTACACGTATTAGACAAAAGCATGTAAGAAAATGGGTTACAAAACTGAAAGGGAGTAGAAACTCGGGATTAAACGATAAGATAATCATTGTTTTAAATACAGCAAAGGAGCTCCTTTCCTGAGACCAGCAAAAAACAAACATGCCCTGCATACATCAAGAAAACACCCTCATTAAGGTACTACGAACTTGAGTAAACTAAATGAATACTGGGCAGTAATGGGGGAAAACCCCTCTGAGTAATTCATACGGTATAAAGTGCTAGAAAGCCCAGCCGTAATTAGCCACATTGTAAATGAGCCAACCCGCTTCTCCATGGAAATGACCCCAAAATGCAAAATACATCCGAAATCCTCCCACTGCTCAAGTTTTAGGAATCAGATGAATTAAAAATAAGAAGCAGTTTGAACTGCTACAACTCAGAGGTTTATTTGAAGTCTGCAGATGCTCTATGGTTTCTGTATGTGTGGCGTTAGAGTGGAGACAGTCAACAGCAAACACAGCAGCACAAATTTCCATAATTGGTAATGATTTAAGGCCTAAACTTATCAGTTTAATGTCCTGGGACTTTGGAATCTTGATCCATTTATTGAAAGTTTTTCTGCAAGTTTCTGTAATTCTATAGATAAAATTATTCAGGTATTAGCTCAGAAAATTATTATTACACTGACATAATTAGTGTTCAACTGCTGTCCTATGCATTTAAAATCCAACCTGATGGATCAATTGTTAAAATGTATGAGATACTCATTGATTATAGACCACCTGAAGCCCATAGAACATAGCTAACATTTGTGGCTTGACATCTGTAGATGTCAAGTACACATTGTATTTATTTCAAATGAAATAAATACAATGTGTTTGAATCACATTCATCAAATCCGACTAGAATGTCAGAGTGGTGAATTATGGATTTAATCAAACAGGATAAACTGGTTCGTGGTGTCTCTAGACTTGACTATTTGATGGCTAAATGTTTTATTTACCAATATACATCGGATACTCTGCAGGGAGACTGTTAGCTCTGGGGCATGCTTCAACTCCACTTCTTGCTGTGGCAGAGCATTAATATTAGATTTTTAAACTGAAAAGTCAAAGTGGGCTGATTTAACTAGTCTGCTCCAGTCAGGAAATCAGCCAAATCTAAACATCTTGAGATTGGGTTTGGAGTTTTAAATTTTGATAGTAAACAAGATTTTTTTATTTTTTATGTTCAGTGATTTTTTTTTTCCCCAAATGTTTCCTCACTTGACAGTAAAAACGTTTTTACTCAGCTTTGATAAATGGTGATGAATTAGGGTGAGACTTTGAAATTTTAAAGAAAAAAAACCAACAACTTTCCTTTAACAGATCCTGACATAGAGGTGACCAGCAACGCTTTCAGCTCTTCGTTTCTAAGCTATGAAAGGTTAACTCATCTCTGAAATTCAGAAGTCTGGGTATCAACATCATCCACCAATTTGGGATGCAAATAACATCTCTGCCTCAGATTATTTTGGAAATCAGCTTTGAAGTCCCACTTGGATGACAAATGGAATAGATTGGATAGAAATGCATCTCAGGATCTTCATTTGCAAGTAAATAGGTCTGAGCCATCATCTGCTCTTGAATGTACTCAATGAAAACATCCATCGTCACAGCTCCTGAAGTGCTCATCTGCATTACGGCTTAATGAAAGAGTTTTTGAGAATGGAAGTGTTTTGCTGCCAGAATGATCGTTGTGTGATAGACAGAAGAAACTAGTTTTGACTAAAAGACTTTAACATTCATGAGGCAGAGTCACAATAAAACTGAAGGGCTTGAATATGTTGGAGCACTGAACTGATTTGGAAGTTATTTGGAGACCTTTGTGAGTGAAAAATTTTAACCTGAGACATATCAATTCACAAAGCGCCTTCATGTGTCAGTGACAAGAGACCAAGAGCCAGACAGTGCTGCTCCTGTGGCACCGAGGTGTGATGTGATTACACTGTGTCAAAGATTGCCATCACGATTAATTATCTGGCTGGCTGCACCAACCAAAATGGTCGACCGGAGGGCCTAGTCGCTCTCTATCCCGCCTCGGGCTGCTTTTTTTCACTCCCTCGTCTGGTTGACTTCACCCTGAGTGCCTCCAGCTGACTTCCACAATATTACTGAACAAATATTATCTGATGAATCTCTTTTGTCTGTTTGTATCTGTAATGATAAAGCCTCATCACATTTCATTTTGATGACTTTTACGGCGTAATACGTCACTCGTTGCAATACAAATTTCAGACATAAGGTTATATTGGAGCTCTAGCAATTTATATTTAAGCTTAGACATTTTTCGCTAGAGTGATGTAGCCTTGAGGCCTGTCATCAACGTCACGTTTATCCCAAAGGAAATTTGTACTCTGGGATTACAGCAAAGCTGGAAGCGAGGAAAGCTTGGCCTCAAATACACACCAGTGAGGTACATTGTTGCTCTTACATGCTCCATTATCATTAACAAAGCAGCACTGCATTTTATTTTGAGTTGATTTCCAGGAGTACTGAAATGCAGACAGCTCTGCACCTGAAAACAGTCCCTGAAATATGAACAAGTTTAGGTTTTTTTGAGGGGAAAAAAAGGCTTTAAAATGTCTAAAGACAATTTGCAGGAAAAAAACAAACAAACTTAGGGCTGAGCACCACAGACAAACGAGAAACTAGTGGGAAGGGCTCTGATGCATTCTGGGTTTTGTTACAGTAACGGAAACACAGAAAAATCTAAACCCTATTCTTTACAAATACAGATTATTAAAAGATAACAAAAAATCTGCAACTGGAAATATTTTTAACATACAGTTAGGGAGAGTGCACAGAGGTTACGTGAATATTGTCATTTCTGCGCGTACAAACAAAAATGACCATGTAAGATTTGTCGATATTATCCCAACTGGTTTCCACAACCAGGCAAAAAAGTCCCCCCTCCTCCTCCAAAAATAAATAATAGGAGAATTAAAAATAAATAAATAAATAAATGAATAAATAATAATAATGCACTTTAAAAAGGGGAACACCACAAGCCCCTCCCCCTGGAAAGACCCAGAGATAAAGGGAGGACCAGAAAGCAGGATAACGGGAAAGGATAATAAACACTTAATCCTTTCTCTACACTCATTTAGGTCAGCCGTCTGTCAGTCAATAACCCAGGGTCCATGCAGTCCATAAGCATGTGATCCATTGACTTATTTGGCCCAATGGCATCCACAAGACTGGGCCAAGATGGATGACAGAGCAACAATAATGACTGACTCATTAAGTATTTTCAATTAGCAGCATGATGATACGGTATTGTACATACATGGGCTGTTAACCCCAACGGATATGCACAATCCATAGTAAAACATTGTTTATTAAATTGGTGTATATTGGTGACAATAAACATCTGCCACAGTGTGAATGTGTTTCTATTCTCCTACCTTACTGTATATAGGGCTTTCTGTGCTCCACATTCACTGTTCTCTGGCAAACAAATGAAGTGAACTCTGCAGAAGCGCGAGCCGAAAATACGTACAATCAGCTGTCACAGGAGGATTAAGCGTCGCTCTAATGCTCGAGCCACAACACTGAACTCTGCCTACATGTGAGCAGATGTGGTGCTCCTTAAATTACACTGCAGACCTAATGACCTAGATTGCTGGGTGGAAACCCTGGCTGGCTCTCAATCTCATTACTGCCTTTATATGCTGGGAGTGAATCACTGCTGCTACACTAGACTTCCGTTCTAGAGGGTCACCAGTCTGCCACAATGGAAAATGCAGATTTTAACTTCCACTGAAAACAAATTTCAGTGGTTGGGTTTAAAGTTTGGACAAAAAACAAACAAACCAAAAAAAAACAACAAAAAACAAACAAAACAAAACAAAAAAAAAAACCAGGGATTTTTTTATGATTCATTTCTGATTTTCTGCTGGTGAAATAGCTTGAAGCTGTGCTGCTCCTTTATACATTTCACATGGGATTTAAAACTTTCTCTGCTTGTTACAAAATGGAAAAATAGACAACCTGGATGCCTAAGAGGCAACAGGCACATCCCAGAGTTTTCCCTGACCATAGTGGCAGCTTCTCGCTTTCCTGAGCCTCACGGATCAAGAGATTAAAATCCTTTGGGCAGGGTGTCCGATTAAATGGGTTTGATATGCTCTCTGTGCTTTCCCTTCCCCAGATACAGCTCCACCAGTCAGTAACACACAAGTCAGCAGTTAGATAGGGAGAAAATATTACCTACAATGAGGCAATCCACTATATTGTCATTGGAATAATTTTTTACCAAATGTCAAACACTGTGAAAGGTTTTTCTGCCGAAGTGCAATATTACACTTCTAAAAAAAAAAAGTTTTTTCTTTACGAAAAGTAAAAAACAAACAAAAAAAAAAAGACCAAGTTTTTTTTTATTGACATTCAAGATGAAGATGAATAAAGGCACAACGTATTATCTGACAAAACGTTTGGATATTGCTTTTCAATCTGTGGAAATCAATTTTTTCTCTCAAATTTTGTGAATGAGAAATGCTATTCTTCCATCACCAAAAGATCCAGCCATAAAGCCTCTTCAAAGCGCAAGAATTCAACATGAACTATTAGTTAGCATGTAACTTGTTGCAATAAAGATAAATGAAACCATACGTTTTCATGGGAAAGATTAGCAATGGTGATGATAGTGTGATTGCTGTAATAAGATCTAGTGGCTTTTATTGACTCTACCCATGGTGGGTTTCCTGCTGGGATAAGGGACTATTTACACAAGCCTTCATTTGTATGCTAAGAACATAAGAAAACAAAAGTCAAATGAAGGGGGTAAGACAGTAAGAAGAGATAAGGGCAAGTTTGATACCAAAGCTAAAGATCTTTTCATAGCTTGTGAAAAGGAATACAATTAAATTAACAACAATTAGTCTGAAAATTGGAAGAAAAAGAGTAAGATACAGATGATGAAGATGATCACGATTACTGCAGTCTACTTTCTGTAATTTTCCATTCTTGCCCTTTTGTTAACTTACTTAATTGTCTGTATAATTTGTCTAAGTTTTCGGTTAGACAAGTAAGTGCGATGCGCTCCAGACTCTAAACATGTTTTGGCGCTTGAAATTCTTCTATCCTGCCAGCAACAATGCTTTAATTAGAATTATGTGCTACTTGACAGCTGTTTGGCCCCTTCCTCATTAACAGTGATTACAGCAATCCTATAATAAATGATTTAAGATCATAAGTGTGTAAAGCACTCTTTTTATGCTCTGTGGTGTTTGCTAGATTTCTGGGAAATTAGTCAATTTATTCTCTCAAAATTAATTTATATGCAATGACTGAAGTGACAATGAACATGTTTATTTGGAGAGATAGGCCTAAACATATGTGCCAATCATTAAAATATGGAAAAGTGCTTAAGGCACGGCAGCCATAAGGTGCTATACTGTGTATCCATTGTAATGGCTTATATCCTATTAAAATGACAGTGTAGCTATAGGTAAGACTTCAAAATGATATAAGCTTTAAAGATCTGCAGATGGATAGTTGCAATAGGGGGGAAAAAAAGAAGATGTTTAATATGCCACATTTTTTGGGGGGGTGGGGGGATCGATCTTGTATAAACAACTTCATATGAGTATTGTTAGGGCCTTGGTCACCTACAGGCGTCCCTGAGGGAAGCAGCATAAACTGAGAGGGAAGAAGATGAGCCATCTCATCTAGGGTGACATGTCCATGTCTATTATAGGAATATTAAGGTGATTTTTCGTTAAGCATCTGTGCTCTGCAAACCAGGAAACGTCCATCAGTGTGATTTACGGCCTTGTCTCTGTATGTGTGTGAATGGATGTGTGCGGTCGCGATGTGTGAGTGATGCCAGCGGTGCTGACAGTCGATCTATCTGCTCAGGCCTCCAGTGTCTGCTGGAGCTACCGGCTGCTTCCAGCACCACGGACAGCGCCACCAGCAAGAAGCCGGTGGTTCAAACTAGAAGCAACTTTAGCGAGGTAATAAGGGAGGGAGAGAGACGGGGGGCGCAATTAAAAACACCCAACATCCTTTCTGTGTGTTCTCGGGCTGAATTAACCATTTTATGCTTTAAAATAACTCATCGTGCATCAGTCTCTGTAATGCGACCCGGCTGTAACAGCTCCTGGAGCCTAAAAGGTGGACTAACTGAATTTAGGGGAGCTCTCTGAACACATGACATCATCTCCCAGAAAAGGGAAGAAAAAAAATACACCCGGGATTCAAGATTCACTGCTTGTATCTCCGATGGCAAAGCTAATTTCACTTTAGCGACTTACGATTATTCTTCACGTTCACTGCGTCGTTAAACGTGATGAGAAAGATGTGTCGGTCATTAAAACACAGACACAGGCTACATCTGCAACGATGTGTTCGTGTTTGACCACAGGAAAATAAGGGCTACTGTTCAAGGGCCTTCGTGGGTACAACGTGGCACTGAACCATTACTGACCTCGCTCTGATTTTTTATTTTTAGAATATTTTACTCTAATGTCCTGGCAGATCGATAATGTAAGATTCACGCAGTTGTGCGCGTGTCTGCGCGCGTAAGTGACAGCAAGCACATGGCGGCCGTTTCTAGTACAACACACTGACACACATCGGAGGCTCGACGGGGCAATAATCAGCTTGTGATTCGGGTTTCTGATGCGTCCTTGGTCTGCCCTGCGTTCATTCATCTTGTGCAGGCTCGATAGAAATCTGATGCACATCCATTATACGGCCGGTAATCATATCTACGGGGTCATAAATGAGGGCGAGAGACAGAAAAAAAGATGGAGAAAAAAACGCTGCAAGTCGATAGGCTACTTACCGGGGTTTTATCTTGCTGGCTCGGGACTCCATTGCTGTCTGATGCTGCTAATGGTTTCATAATGAAAAAATGTTCACCGGGCTAAAATCTAACATCCCGGACCTGCTCTATGCTACAGCATAGACCCTCATTTTCATCCAAAGCGACCTGCCCTTTCCCCTCCCTCAGCTGCGCCGTCTCCCTGGAAGGAGGCGGCGGCTTGTCAGTTTTGGGAGTATCCGCTGTTCCTTGGCCTGATTTGACACTCCAAACCGACACCACCACCTGCGTTTATTCCAGCCACCCCGCTTCTTCCAACAGAAATATCTTAAAATCACCGAAAAGGAGGAGGAGGACAGAGGGGGAAAATCCTTTTATCCAAGCGAAGAAAAACAGCCAGCGTCTTCTCTCCGCGCACTTGACAATCACATCTCCAAGCGGAGAGCAGCGGCGCGCGATAAGAACGCAGAAACAGGGGAAAAAGATGGGAAAAATGGCTGACAACACTTTCACTCACGTTTACTCCCTCCGCCTTCCTTCCCTCTCTATCTCCTTCTCCCTCCCTCTCGCGAAAGTAAAGCGACACACGCGAAAACACACACGCACGCCTTTATGCACCATTAGATTATTTGAAGACCGAGACGCCTGCAGCCTCCGCTGAGGTACTGTACGTTAAACCCAGCGGTTTGTTTGTAACGGGAGCAGGGGGATGTGTGTATGTGTGTCAGTGGTGGTGGAGGAGGGGGAGGGAGGTGGTGGTGGTGATGGAGGAAGAAGAGGAAGGGGGGTGGGGGGATAAGGACCTCCTCCCTGCCTGAGAGTGATGCTGTCAGAGCAGCCACTATGGCTGTGCTCATCTGGAGGACTTACAACACCTCAGCTCTGATAGAGAGATAGAAGAGGGTGGATGATTAAATAAAAATGAGGAAGATGGATGAAAAGCAATGTCCAAGGAGAGATAGAAGGTGATACACAGCTGAGAAGTGGGAGGAAGGCGATAAGTCCAAAAGGTAAAAAGAGGTAGAGGGAAACAGAGGGATGAAGAATTGGTTGGTAGAGAAGAGCACAGTGGAATAATGCCATTATCCCTCACTTCAGCACCAGACCATGGCTGGAGCTTGTTGGCATAGAAACGGAAAAAGGAAAGCCATTTCCTGGGTGGAGAGATGGCAGCACTTCCTCCTGAGTATGAGAGTAAAATATGGAAAGAGAGGAAACAGTAGCATTGCTTCTCCGGAGAGGTGAAAGCATTCACAGGGGGCTCACTGCAGGAACACAGACTGGTAGCAATGATGTCACACTGTCACTCAGCTGGAATAGCCATAGCAACTGGGTGAGCACGAGCCCCCTGCACCCACCCACTCATCTACCCATCCAGCCCGCTACACACCCTCTAGGGCCTTCAGTTGCTGTGGCGACGGAGGCAGCAAGACATGCTGAAATGGAGGCAGGGAGGGGAGAGAGTGCATAAAATAGAAAAGTGGCAATGGACTCTTCCACTTCACTCAGCTGTACTACAGCGAGCAGCAGCATCACCAATCAAACACACAACATTACATTTTGCTTTCTGAGAGGAAGAAAAGTACTTCTTATATGTGTGTGTTCAGGTGGGAGGCCATGCCTGTGGAGACTCTAGATACTGGATAAATAGAAGGCTCTCTATCTATATATATATATAAAGGTCTGCTGACAGACTGAGATATGAGGAGGACTACACAATGACAGAAACTGCACAACAGGGAACAATGAGGATTTAGACAGCAAACCAAAGGCAACAAACTACAGGCCAGCTTGCTACTCGCCACAAAACAACCAGGAATTAAGCTTAGAAACAACACGCAGAGCACAAAACATTAAAAGAAGAGTCGTGTCTGTTTACACGTTATCTATACTCAACAGCAGATTAAACTATAAAATCACATAGAATCTCGAATAGTAGATATACCATTTATTATCATTTATTCTTTTGGTCATTGTTCAGTTATCATTTTCCTGCATTGTTGCAGGTCTCAGTCATTTTGTCACCACTGTCTGTTTTTTAGCATTTTGCAAAACTGCTGGAGAAGGATGAATCAGTTCCCTTTCGGCATCAATGCATCACTTTGTTACACAACATGAAACGAGAAATATTACTAACAAATTTATTTTTAGGCACATTAACTAAAACGGTGAACCTTTTTGGCACTTTTTTTTAACTTCACTTTAATATAATGTGTATTTTTTGGTTCTGGACTGTGGCCAAAACACAAAACATAACCTGCAGGTATCATGCAGAAGCTGTGACAGGCAGTATCTTTGGCATTTCATAGCATCACAAATGAATCAAAAATGAAGCAGTGCTTTGCTGCAGCTCTATATTATTCACATCCATAAGCAGGAATCATAATATGATTTTAGAGCCTCATACTTAAGATGGATCTAAATGGTGCAAACAACCATTTGTAAAGCCCGTGCAATATAAACTTAATTTCTGACAAAGACTGATGAACATTTGAAAATGAAACAATAACTAATCCAATAAAACCACTGACACATTATTTTTTCATGTATGCAGACAGCTGATGCTGTAGCCTTTTAGTAAAGAGTCTGGCTGCTCCGCTTCAGACAATGCTTAGAAAGCAGCGTACTACACGCTGGTTTTGGAGCTGCTCCAGTCAAAGCAATGGGGATGTGAGTGGGAGGTGGAGAGGGGGAGGGAAGCTGGAGACCCGGTATGACATCACCTCTCCTGCCCCGGAGCCATGATGTAATGTATCAAAACAACCAAAAAGCTCAGGTGCTTGGCTGTGCAGCCCAGTCATTAATGTCTCCAACAATTGCCGGCGGGGGGAGGACCAGGGCATCATTACATCACCTCGGCAACGTGGTTGCGTCTGGGGAATATCAGACCCTCCTGCCCAGCCCCCCTTGTTTAAAGCTTTCATAGCAAGCTCATTTAAAGGAACAAACAAGCCAATTAATCATTTTTTTAGTGACTAATCACAAGCTCAAGGTAAAGGGAAAGAGGCAGGTGAGCATCGATCTTGGGAGATTGTCAGAGTGACATGAAAAATGCTACTTGAAACACCAGCAATGAACTTGATCTTAATTGCAGTGTGTGCTAAATGCACGAGGTGGGTGAGGGGCCTCATCTGCCATTTGTAAACCGCCTGTGAACCCAGTCAGGCTTCAATTGTTCCATGCATTTATAGGGAAAGGCCATGTGATTGTGTTGTGCCTGCTGATATGTGGCATTAGGGCACTAAAAAACTCATTACACTGCTGGATCAAACACCCCTGCATAGACATGACACACATGCACAGCCAAGTATTTCAATGGCGATAGCAGCATAAGGCACTCATAAATCAAGCATTTTCTTGGCACCAGCAAAGCAGGATCAAATTGTTCAGTATTACAGCAACATGTACGAAAAAAATAATGCAAGAGAAAAATGCCTTTCTTTGCCAAATCCCAGACATACATGCACAAAATCAAACCAACCAGCACTGCATGACTGAGCTGTAGTTACTCAAACTTTAATGTCATCACCTCATGATCTTTCTTTTGGGATAGTTGAAAGCAGATTGAAGACACATGGATAAAACAACATCACTGGTATTGCAGATGACTGAGCAATGGAGGATTTCACAGACATTTCTGTCCACTCAGCTGATCCCACAGTAAATCCTAGTTGTGGAGGAGTTGCCCACCCAAGAAGTTAAAAAAAACAAAACTTTATTAACCTGATTTACTGGCACACAGTGAATTGAAGGTTATCACCACAGACCACTAACCTCCTTTAATGCACACAAACTTATATTTTTTTATCAGAAAAAAAAATCAGAACAATAAATATGACAGGAGTTATTCTTTTTAACAGATTACTGTGTGTATGATGCATTGTCTTTAGGACACCCTTTAAGCTCTAGAAAAATCTGAAACAGACATCTTACTTAAGTACTACACCTGTTAATGTATACTTGTCTTTTTGTCTTAATTGATTTATTTGAACTAAAAAAGCAAAAAAATTAAACAAAAAACCCAACGACTTGCTGTTATGCTCATAAGATGACTAAAAAAAAACTCCATAGGATCAATCAGCCACAGACACCTTATACATCAGCACTTTGTGGAAGACACACAGTGGCCATTAGAGGATCAAACTCAACATACTTTGATTTATTGATCTGTCTCTAACCTTGTTCGGTGAATTTGTAACCCCACGTGTAGAGAGAACACAGCGCATTAATCCTTGATGCCAGTCCCATTACGCTGGCTCTAAATAACTTTGTTAGAACGCAAAAGATGATCTAATAAAGAGACTCCATTTTCATACTTGCTACAGCCCGAGGGATCATTTCATTTTTCAAGCTGTTATCACCTCCACGCTGCTCTGAAAATAATTTGACAGAAACTCAGGCAACCAGGCACATCTGAAAGATTACACTTGTAGGTTCACGGGGGCATAACATCTGTTGTGCCCGTGCACCTGCTACAAGGTGCATAAATAGGAAAAGTGAATCAAAAGACATGCTTTCAGAGAATAAGCAACAAAGTGAGATAGTTTCCAAATGAGTGACAGGTTGATCAGTGACTAGAGGTTTCCGGATCAAGTTACCGACTGACTGTAGAAGCGAATGAACTGGAAGTCGTTAGCACTGAATGCTGTCGGAGCGAGCAGAGTTATGTGGTTTTAGTGTCACAGTTACAACTGCATGTGTCGACTCATTCTTAATCAGTGGAAAGAAAAGGAAATCTTTAACCACAAAAGTTCAAATGCACCTGAAAAGCTAAAACTATACAACTAACAACTGATGGACACCATCAACTCATTATCAGTAAAATCCCAAATGCAGCATACAACGCTATTAGGATCAGCTAAATTCAAGATATTCATAGGGTCTTTATGTACCAATTAGCAAAAATATTGAAATCAATCAGTGTTCACCTGGATAGGATGGATCAGATGGATGGACTGGCATTCATGTGGATATTAACTTGACAGTCTATAACATCATAAAGCCTTTGCAGACCAAGCTCACACCCTGATGGCAATGACGTCAAACTTGTTTCTCCAGGGACAATGAATTCTGCCACACCACAAACACTGTTTAGAAATGAGTAGAAGGAACATGACCAAGACCAAGGTGTTGGCGCAGGGCTGTTAAACTCCCACTATCTTATCAAACATCCCTGCAAAATGCAGTGACTGGCACTGGCCAAACAAAGATGAAGCTGACAGGAATCCGATTAGCTTTGGAAGTATTTAGTCATAAGAAAAGACTATCAATATTCCTTCTATGGAGACCATCAATGTTTGCACATTTTTCCAAAACAATCCATCCAAGAGCAGTTAAGATATTTCAGTCTATACCAATATGATGGACAAACAATCTGGCTGACACTGACGTTAATTGGGCTGAGAATTTACGGTGAGATCTTCAGTAGACCTGCAAACCGTAGCAGATGATACAAATCACATTTGTACAACTACCTTCACTGTGAAAACTATCCTAACAATTTCAATCTGTTGATGAGTTAGAGGGAAGAGTGCACAATGACTAGTTAATAGAACCTTAATGAGACACATGGTCATTATGTCAGGATTTAAAACCGGCTTCGTACTTTAAATTGCTGGAAAGTGTGCAGAGTCAGATACAAATGGATTAATTGTTCGTATGGAATTTAATGCACCTTCTGAATTACCTTTTAGATTTCAACACTTCATTGCCTTTTACAAATTTACATAAGAAGATATTACCTTATGCAAGTTCTATTCTTCAATTTTATTGACAGATCATGGTTCATATCAGTATCAATTCAGTACCACTGACATTTCAATATGAGGAGGTTTAATAAAAGGCTGATTTCATGTCTGTATGCAGGTCTGTCATTTCAAACAGAGCCAAGAAAAATAACACTAAACCACAATCATCACATTCCCACTTTCTCAGCGTTTTGACAGCTTTAGGGAACTTTGAGAAATGAGTTGGTGAGATAGTTGTCATTTTACCCCTTATTTACCCGGTCACTACAGTAAACAAATCTAACATTTGTTTCTAATTGTTTGGAGAGATTTTGATCAAATTTAAGTGATAAACACCATTAAAAAGACGCCCAGAGTACCATGTTATCATCGCCGTGCAGGCTCATTACCATTGAAATAAATGTCATCTGTCAAGCCTTTTGAAAATACTCAACTTTCAAAAAAGGTCTTTGAATGTCAAAACTGACATGAAAAGCACATCAAATGTCAGTAAGCGTGTTCTAGCACACTGGTTGAGAAATGAGGCGCAGCCTGTAAATGAGTACCTGATTTTGTTCGCTTGCACGAGGCAGCGTTACAGCTGTATTATCAGGTCTGAACTCTCCCAAAATATCTGCTCTATTTCCATCAAAGCATAATGTTTGATATTTGGCTATTAATAACTATAAACACTGATTGTGTCTCTGTAGCCCATGCTGGGAAAAGAGGCGTGGGTGTTTCATTTCAAAGAAACAAAGGAAACTTAAGCTGCAGCTGTAAATGAAAATGCATATTTATTACATTACATATATACATGTATAACACTACAGAAAATAAAAGGGATGATCATTTCCTTCAGCAATGACCATAATCAAGAGACTGTTGAGATTTTAATTACTTTAAAATAAGCAGAACCTTTGGGGCTGAAGCGGTGTGCTGAATAATCAGCTGCTCAGAGAATAAACTGGAAACGAGGATTTATTATTTGTTTCAGGTTAAAACAATTATTTGCTAGTGTACCAAGTTTATTATATAACTCATAACATTATCTGTCTATATTTTTTAAAATTTGACAACATATATCTTCAATATTATGACTGATCTGTATATTTTATGGCCCAAATGATGAATGAATCAATAATTGATAAAGAACATAATTAAGTCAGGAAGGAGATAAGTGTAGGAAACTGTTTCTCTACTCCTTGGTGTAGTGCCTATACAATGCCTATTTCGACACCGGGGCTTTTGTGTCCCTGCACAGCTGAAGCGGAGCAGGTTGTCACAAAGGACAGCTCTAAAAATAGGAGCTCAGCTTTTCTGCGGCCGAAAGTGGCAGGTTTTGTTCTCTCTGCATTTATCAGCAAGTCTGACTGCTCAACACTTTGAGCCCTGATCTTTTCAACCTCTTTGTCATAATCCATCTCTGCTTAAACACTGCAGGACTCTGTGATGAAATACTGAGATATGGTATATACCCTTCCTCACCTATTGGTAATGCTATGTTTGTACACTTTGCGCTGCATAAACTGCTCTTTTAGAGGTTAGATAGGTCTCGAAATAGCTGTTTTACACTTTTCAAAGCCATCATGATCGAGCAATCCAGCAGCAATGGCAAGACCAACCAGAACCACACCCACACAGCAGGAATAATAATCCAAAATTTGATCATGCTGATGTTGTGATAATTCAATTGGAGTGTGTGTGGTGCAGACTTCACCCTTTATCAGCCTTCATGCCAGGAAGTCGATGTATTTATTAAGGAAGTCTACTACTACCTACAGATATGAGGGAAGAGACGCAGATAAAACCACAAGGAGAAGCACAAACACAGACATCTAGAACACACAGACAGAAGAAGAAACACACCCACACTAGGAAACAAGACATAACACTGTTAACAGATACGGTACCTGGGGTTTATTGCATTCCTGGAAGCCGGGTTAAGGAGAGCGCCGTGGAAAAAGGAGAAAAGATCAAAGTTATCAAACATGTCACTTGCTAGTCGAGTGAGAAAAAAAGTTGGTAAAAGCTCCACGGCTATCTATAAATCAACCATTTTCAAGTTTCTATTGTTCTGTTACTTGACAGTTTTTCTATATGATTAAATTCTATTATGACAAGAGTTCCCATGTTAAGGCAGATAACTTCAGCCAAAGTGTATCTCCTCTGAAAACAAAGATGATATCGACCTACATGGCAAAATCTTTCATTGTTCCAGGACTCGACAGCCCAATTCATCTTCAAGGTGAAAATATAACTTTTCTCTGTACTCTTAGACAAGGACTGTTATAAAGAACACACATTCACTTGCATCATTATTCTGCCTTGCACACACATACCTCAGCATGCCTGTAGACTACTGAACAGATCACTTCCAACTGCTGGGTTTTTTTCCTTACCACTGCAGGCTAATTTGGATCTCTAAGCAGACAATAAGACTCACTGGGTTTTCTTTAAAAATTGCATTTGCTAACCATGCAGCACTCAGTACAGCAGCTTATCTGTGAAGCAAGCTTAGCACAGGCAGGAATAGGACCACATTTTCCGAAAACCAATACAGGCATTCACTCTCTCACACAGAGTTAGGAGAGGTTGACAACACACTCATGTTTGTTCAATAAATATCAAGCTCCAGCTGATTACCTGGATTAGAACAGCTTTAGTATAAAGACCGGAAACGAGGATAAGGGCAACCTGGTGCAATAAAGCTACACATTGTTGTCCACACACTTGGGTTACTGTAAGGATTAAACAAGATGTGATGCAATAATGGATGAGCTTTAGGAGTGGTGGTAGGAGGACTTATTACATTTGAACAGTGCTAGCAGTTTCTCTTGTTGCCAGTGTTTACGCTAAACTATGCCAGGCTAAGCTAAGCTAACTGCTAGCTTGGTCCAGCCTCTTAAATATTGTAGAGGCACGAGTCTGTACACCAAAGTCACCAAAATACAATATTATGACCTATGAAGAAGACCTGAAAGAAAAAAAAAAAATTAAGTCAGATCAAAAAAACTTTTATTGTTGTTTCTTTTTTAAACCTGCCATCCACAAAGTGCACCGATGACATATGGGCCATCTGTAGAATCGCCCATATATCATTTTCTGAAGTGCTTCTGAAGATCAATACATCTCGGAGAAACTGATAACATCCTCACACAAACTTCTTCAGTGTGTAATGCAATATTTTTGTTCAACACCTTAAATTAAAGCTGAGAGTCGTCTGCCCTTCAACTGCAACTCGAATTTCTCACTTCACGTCTGCTGTGGTGCGGAAAATGTGAAAACTGCGTCACTGCTTAAATATTCCTGGGCCTCACTGTACATCTTAAAGCGGTCAGTGGATGAGTGAGCAATGTCACTGTCAAGGACACTCCAACAGAGCACATGATTGCTGATGGACACATTGGCTGTTTGGGATTAAACCTGCGACCTTCTGATTATAGGGCGGCCTTGCTAACCACCAGGGCTCCTTGGTGGAGAAAAGGAGTAAAAGGAGTATTGATTGCCTGCCTCCTGCTGCTTGTGTAATTATAGAACATCTGTTTGGGGCCTTGGATGTCCTGCTGGACACCAAGTAAACCCAGAGGAAGGAATATTATTCATCCACACAGAGAGTTTGGGGTGTCTTCAGGGGGTCTGAGGAGTTTTATTGGAGGGGGGGGGGGACAGATGGGAATATGTTTAAAATCTGTAATGGATAAAATCGGCAGCGTGGTAAACACAAAGCCTTAACAGGAGCCACATTGACATTTCATTTCAGAGTGAGTGACAGAATCTGCACAAAGACCTCTAGCAAGTGCCTGAGTGAGAGATCAGAGACACAATCTGTGTGTGCATGTCGGTATGTGTGTGCGTCAGGTCGACAGCAAAAATGGCTGTTGATATTAGCGGAAGAGATGGAGCGTGTGAGATTAAGTGCAAAATGGAGAGCGAATGAGAAATGGAGATTATGAGCATTTGCTACAGAGAATATATAAAGATCAAGTGTGTGCGTGTATATATGTGTGTGTGTGTGTGTGTGTGTTTTCATTCTGAACAAGGCACACAAGTGTCAACTCACTGCTCTGAGCACGCAGGAGGCATGTGTTGAATCCTAAACACGGCCCTCTTTCACTGCCCCGATTCATCTCTAGAAGCAGAAATGTGTTTTTATATATCTGCCTCCATCGATTTAAATAACAGAACTGTCTGCAGAGTGTCTAATGATGGAAACTTGAATTTTCAGAGTAGCTTTTCAGATGAGAACACTGACTGCATA
>NW_024582394.1:706442-715260 GCF_018398535.1 Haplochromis burtoni
CCATCGATTTAAATAACAGAACTGTCTGCAGAGTGTCTAATGATGGAAACTTGAATTTTCAGAGTAGCTTTTCAGATGAGAACACTGACTGCATAGAACTTTAAATTTCCCGTACCAAACTACAGGAATGAGAGCATGACTCCGTTTTGATATGTAGCCTTACATCATACCTTTAATCAAAAGCTTTTAAAGGTACCCTGCAGAAGAAAAAAGTGTGGTAACTAAGTCTGACAGTAAATCAGAACAGTACTTAGAAAGGAAGCCCAAACTGCCAACTTTCACCATAGAAATACTGCAAAGGGCAGTCCGTTTCTCTACCTGCAGGAAGATGAATTACTAACGCCAGCCGACACACGGCGTCTGCATTGAAGCAATGCAAGGTCGAAATTTGGTTTTAGAACTCCAAAGGTGTTTGGTGTAGTGCTCATAAAAATATCGTCGACAACTTCTCATGTCAGACTCAGACTACACAAGAAATATGTTCATAACAGATATTTATACCTGCAGAATACACAGTGCCTCGACTAATCACGACTTCCATCGTTCATTGTCTGTTGCTGACTACCGTCTTCTATGGCATCAGCGGACGATAACAAACAAAACTGTGCATGATGCTGGCAGTTCAACCAAGCAAACATTTCGCTTTCACGTTGCCACTTTTTTAAACTGTTGTCTTGTTAAGATTAAAACAAGTACAACTGTACAAGCTCTGTAATAGTGTGGCGTATTTTCCACCTACACCATCAATTATTAGTAGAAACAATTTTCCAGGTTGTAAAAATAATAGAGCCAAATAAAGCTGTGCAGGCAGATTTCAAATTAAGATCTTCCTGTGCCAGAGCCAGATTTATGTGTGAAATCTGGCCACAAAAACACAAGATTAATATCATATGGGCTGCTTTACATCAACTTATAGATATGACCAGTCCTACATGCACATATTTCCCAATTAATATGTCTAGCATTTAACAGCTTCTGCGTCGCAAATATATGCAGATGAGAAAAAAGATGGCACTTATTCTGATGATTCATCTATTTAAGTGATTCATTTTAAACTGACCCCTTTTAGTCTAACACTTATTCTTTGCTCAGACTAAAACAGCAGCTCTAGTCATCTGTGCTCTCTGAAACAAGACATACAAGTTCACTTCCCCAACAGTAAATTAAACAATTCTGTTTTTTATTTTAAATGCATGCTGTACATCTTTGTATTTCCATTTAATTCCAAGGCACGCTGTATGGAATTGCATAAAGTGTAGCAAACAAACCAGTTAATGAGATCATTTAAAGGAGCAGTTGCATATCTTCCACGGAATGTCAATCCCAAATAAGTCATCCAAATGATAAATGGGGTCCAAACAGGTCCAAATGAAGCCATTAATTTAAAGTGTTCTGAAACTATCTAAATCTACTTGATCAAGGATTTGTACTTTCTTTGAACTCAGAAAATCAAATAATCTTCTCTTCATACAGATGATAGCTCTACTTCAGACTGTGGGGGAGAGTGGGGTCTGCATGGAAGTGTCAGCTCTCCCACTGGGAGTTCCACTACAGGGTTAGCATTACTTTTATATTTTAGCTATGAAGCCGGCACTCTGAGGAGCAACTTACAGTGGAATGTCCAGGTTGTTGTAGAGGGGTCAGAGAAGCTCACACAGATTCTGTCTGCAGACGCTGTGTGACCTGTGGCCAGATCCTACTCATCATTCTGAGGCCTGAGCACTAAACGCTCACAGATTTAATCAATGTACCAGGTAAATGGCTGAAGCAAGAGGATGCAGGGGCTCATGTAACATAAATACAGGAATCAGTTAACACTTTGCAGCATATGTGGTGTTTCCTTGATCATAGAAAAAAAAAAAAAAAAAAACTTCAGCAAAGATTTAATGGGTTGATAATTAAAAAAAATTCTCCAGATTTCATAGAAACTGAATGTTAGGACTGGCTGCTCCTGCCATAGTTATCCTTTCCCTCTGGACTTGAACAGGACTATGAAATCCACTTCATTCTGTCGAACACTGTCCAACATTGGGAAAAATGTACAAACATGGGCTGGAATGCCTGATTTTTCATAGATGAGATGATTTGACGCTTTCAGCGGGAACACACCTTCGTTTGTCAGTGTAAAGACTGGGAACGAGCCAATCTGCCACTAATAACGAAGGATACTTATCCTACTGGGAAAGTATTAGCTATTTCAGGATCTAATGCAGCACCAAGGACAGTGGCTGGGATTGGCACAGAACATCTCATCATGCACGTTGAAATACGAAAATAGAGATTAATGATGAAGTTTACAAAACATAAATGATGTGAGGAGAGTGAATGGGCAATGTGAACGGACCTCTAAATTTGTTCCTTCTGATAATTTTTTGCCAATGAACCAAAACTATTTTATCAAATACTAAAAATTCCTCAACTCTCAAGATGACATTTTCAAGTACTTCCAAAAAAACAAAAAAAACCAAACAAAAAACCCACAAATGCAGCACATCAACGACATAGCAGCTCATCTGGCCCACGATCCATCACTGTTCACATATAATTGTAATGTGTGAAAAACAGAAAGAAAGTGATAATTTTTGTTGTTATTGGTTGGTTGTATTGCACAAACTAATGAGAATTAAAATCCACTGAGAACTCAGAGAGGCTCAAACATTCATATAGATATGTATTAATCTTGTTTCACTAAAATCTGACCAATACCTTAAGACAAGGAGCGATTCTTGTGAATTGTGAAGGCGTAGACTGATAGGCAGCTCGTAATCATCGTCTTCACACTGGAAAAGCTATGACTAACAATGTTTGGAACCATTGCATAAGAACAGAATACGCGACTCATGAGTTATCAAAACATTCCAATTAAGGTAATTTCTTGTTTGACAAATCATTAAAGCTCTAAAGATAAGAGTTTACAAAGTCAAATACTGTGAAAATGGCTAATAACCAATGTTCAAATGTAAAGGACTAATCGATTTGGCTGTTTTACAACTTAGTTTATGAACTGGTGGTGAGACAAACAGGTAGTTTAAAGCCACATTAGACTACCTTCAGTTTTACAATTTATGAACAAACCTACGGAAAAATAAGTCAGTTAACTTATCAAGTATAAGCAGAATCAGCTCAGCAATCAACAGATTAGTTTTCATTCTTCTCCTAGAAGCAGTTTACCTTCTGAGGTTTTCGTACTTGGTTCCATATTTGCCTTCATAGCAGTGACTAAGCTGAATGAAGAAAAAGAAAAAAAGAAAAAAAACCTTGCCTGCTGGAGCGATATCCTGTCTTCAATCCCAAGTTTTTCCTCAGTGCATTTCTCACCTCTTAAAAGCGCCTCAGGGAAGGAGAGAGGAAAATCTGAGCGGTGTCTGGCATTCTAAATTCTGGAGATTAGCTTGCTATGTCAGCTTAGCATCCGCCCAGATTCAGCTTCTCTGTCACTCCACACCCCTCCACCCCTCTGTCAGCAGCAGCAGCAGCAGCAGCGGCGGCAGCATGCTGCACTCTTGCTAACTTAGCTCCCTTCCCTACTGTACTTCTAAGTGCACTCGAGCACAGCCCATCTGGGACTGCTGGTTGCCATAGCACCCGGTCCATCCTTCCCACAGGAGCGGTACTAGAGTGAGGAGAGTTGGGTATGTGACAGGAGACGTCGGGCCATGAGAAAGTTCAGTGCAGTCTTTTGAATCAAAAACACTGCGCGTCTATATTTAGGATACTGGGTGGGGCTGGATGGAGGCAGGAAGACTACTTTGCCGCATTTTCCCATTTGGAGCTCGATTGTTTCACAGCAATACAAGTTAAAAAAAAACAAAAACAAAACTGGTACACTGACAGAACGCCCGGGGGAGTGTCAGGAATGAAGGGAATGCAGTGAAATTGTGCAGAACAGGAAAAACTGTGTGCAGCAACTGCATGCTGGGTATTTGCATCATTAGTGTGAAAATGCTTCACTTCCTATTCCCAGGGAAAGAAAGCATGAAGGGGAGAAGGCATGGTGCAACACAATGGGCAAACTTAGTCCTCTGCTGTCAAATCGCCTCAGATGGGTAAATTCAATACTATATGGTACAGTAATTAGATCAGACTTCTTCAAAAAGTCAGCGTTGCAAACAACATTTCTCCTTCAAGCAATTAGCAATGGAAGAAAATGTGTAGTTTGAAACAAGCCCTTCTGTTTAGCATGTAGTCTTCCATTTTCTCTCCTTGTACAGTGCAATAACTAAGAAAACGATCTTAATGTTTTTATTACGAACAGCCATTCTGTGCAACACCAAATGTGCTGGAAAATTTATATTGTGTGGAAAAATATTAAAGGGTGAGTACAATGCTAAATGGTAACATTTGAAACTTCATGCAGGTCACAGGAAGCAAAATTGATTGATGAAGGGTAGAAACCTATCCCAGCTACACTGCCTAACAAAAGTATTGGACCACACCTCTTAACCTGCAGAGCTTCAAACCTTCTCTGGCGTTAACATCAGTGTGCTTCATGGAGTGGGTCTCCATGATCAAGCAGCTCCTGTGGCTATATTGTGTAGGCAGCCAGTACTATTGCTTGTATAGTCTATGTAATAAGCAACAGATTTGTGATCTTTACCAGTTTGTCACACAGTTTATTGCCATATTATCATAAACAGACTGGAATTGCCAGCTTTACCCTTTTCAATCACAAACTGATAGACTGACAAGCAGGCTGACGGGATCTTATCTGTATCTTGATGGACCAAAGTCGCTTTGAGGACCGTCACCAATTGTGAGCAGTAGCAGACCTAGTGTCCATCTCTCAAGCAAATATTTCAAAGGGAACAACATTGTATCACATCTGTGTTTTAAAGTCTCCAGCCACTCTTTTCCATAGTGAGAGTGTAACAAAGGCATAGCCACTGACTCAACCGCTAATGTTTGCTCTGAGATTCAGGTGTTTTATGCTTGTAGCAGTTAGCCTTGAACTGCTAGTTTACCAATGTAAAACTCATTTAATTCCCTCTTCAGTAAAGTATCTCCAATGTTTTTTGTTCAGCTTGTTTCAACAAGGTAAAAAACAGCTCATGATGCTTTACAAACTATAATGATGCTTAGATTCACCAGCAAACATGACAACTTAAAATTATTGATGTAAAATGTGGATCTTACCTGGAAACCAAACCTTTTATAAGTTATCAATGTGCACAAAATATATGATGTGTGACAGCACAAACAAACAGTCTGAAGACGACAGGTACAGCACAGATAAACTGTGATGCTCAAAAAAACCAAACTACAGAAGCTTTTATCAAGAGAGGACTAAGGAACAGACAAAAGCCAGAAAGAGCTGTAAACATCACACAAAACATTGCAGCCACTCTATTCTATTTTACCAAGAAAGGTTAAAATAATTAAACTCTACAAGGAGTAGAGGGAGACTAAAAAACAAGCTTGAAGTGCACTCAATGAAGACAAGAGCAACCTTCTCCAGGAAATAAGACATCACAGTACACCCAGCTACAACCAAGGGTCAGCAAAGGGCCCCAAACAGAGTGAACACACTAATTTTCAGCTAGTATCCGAAGCAGAAACACAACAGGTTTGGAAGAAGGAGCTCGACACACAAACAGAGCATAACACAGTGATAGAGCAACGCTGATACCGCCTCCGGAGCGCGCAGCGATCTGCCACAGCGAGGGTAAACAACAACAAAACTGTAGCGCAGGATGCAACTCACCGTGTGGTACCCGCGGGCTATGGGTGGCTTTCCTGTAGGGTACGGATCCACGGTGTCGATGATTGTTTGTCTCTCCCCTTTCTGGTTGATCTTCCGAAAGCGCCGACGGGACTGTCTGTGCGAGGCTTGTCGCTGAAAGTACTCCTCATTTTCATCCATATAGTCCACCTGGAAATGATAGAAAGGGAGGGAGACGGAGATGAGGGGAGTGACAGTCTTCATCTTCATTCACGCCCCCTCCCGAATCCCCCACCTCCCTTCCTACCGCCCCGCTCATTGCGTAAAAATAGAAGCGTGTGTGGGCTGTACGATGCACACCTACGTCAAAAGGGTGCTCACAAAACAAAAGGAGAGACTGTGAGAAAGAAACAGAGGGCTGAGCGAGGAATCTGGATGGAAGGAGTGAGCTAAGGAGTGAAAAGCAATGGGGAGTAAACTGATTGACAGGTAGAGATAAACAGAGATGGAGCCTGGCAGAGTTGGAAATAGAGATGCTCAACTCTCTCCGTCTCTGCTAGACATATTAACCACAATGAAATTACAAGTTCAAAAAAGATAAAAATCCATGTTTCCATTTTTAATGAACTGGGAGGAAGAAAAACATTTTCCATGTGGAAACTGGCACAGTATGCCACTTTAACTAAGCCATCGCTATAGTCAAGCGGTACAATTTTGTGACGCTTTTTTGGTTTTAGACTACTTAAACGGTGCTCTGGTGCCACACGGCTTTGTGCCATGATGGAATGACATATCTGACTTTACATTTTTGGCCCATTCCTTCCCTTCCCTCTCCTCGCTCGCTACTTTCACTGCGGCTTCACATTTCACAGCGCTCAGCCTTTGGGATTACACCACTAAAATCTCTCTCTGCCTTACCAACTGCTGCCATGACAACGGCAACGGAGCTGTGTGCGAGCGAGAGCGTAAGTGTGATTGTGTGTCTAATTGCAAATCTCGGAGTGAACGCGTGTTCAGCACAGACACGTGAGCAGCTTTGCTTATGTTTATAACGGCACGTCTGCATATCTCTGTACACTCTTAACATGTAGCAGAGAGGTTCATCCGCGTGCATCACTTCCTCGGCAGCATAAGAGCCCCTGTTCAGTAATTACAGGGCAAGCTAGCAACTGTAGCAGCATAAGAGGCAAAAGGCTACAAAGTGTCTGCAGCGAGCAGAACAGAGGGAGGTATTATTAAGGAGTGTGTGTTTATCTGATAGAAGCTCAGTTATCACAAGCCCCCTCCACCCACCCATCTACACAGCACACTCACAGAGAAGAGGCAATTACAGTGAATGAACAGTGCTGTGACTACAGCAGTGCAAACCGGTTGTTATTATGTGTGTTATGTTTTTTTATTTTACGGCGATGATAGAATAGGGTGGATATGCGCTGCTAGAAATGGCAGTTGAGGGTGTGTTTCTGTGTTATTATAAGGTGGGGCAAACGGTGCCATGAAGCAACCAATCATTTTAGTGGATGAACATTATGTTATAATTGCCGCAGGCAGGCAAATTAGCTGCACTGCACTGTTCCTTACCCCTCAACACAACACTCAATTTGACTAATATCTTGATAGCATTAACCATGTTTTACATGTGCCCTCTGATTTATTTCTCTAGTTTCAGTTCCTTTCCCCCACGTGTTCCTCTTTCAAAACAAATGAAAAAAAAAAAAACTGTGTTTACTTGATTATTAAAGCAGGTCACAAACTTTCTGTTTCTCTGCATTATGTGGACCAGTCATTTCCAAATTTCGTGAAAGCAAAGCACACTGGTGTTCTTATCTATTGAAGATAGTCATGCTACCTATTTTTTTCTTTGCTTTAACATAAGGCCAACTAGCATATAACTGATATCCATGTCCTTATTACACATGTACGCCCCGCATTGAACCACAGGACAGGCACCATGCTCAGTTTTTGTATCAATCTTTTATTTATCTAGGTAAAAATCTCATTGAGATTTAAATTTAATTTCCAAGAGAGACCTGGCATCAATCCAGTTAAAGACGTAAGACGGGTCTGAGGTTGTGGCTTTTTTTGTTCGTTTGTTTAAAAATGGCAAATCATGGAGCCTTGCAACAGTTTTGAAAATTAGCACTACATGCTAGCCACACGTAATATACTGCATATACAGCTGTCACAGACAGCTGTAGAGAAATGTCAATAAAAGGCACTTAAAACAGTCCAATAAAAAATAAATAAATAAACTAAATCAGCGACACTCTGCTGCAGATTTTTGGTGATCGACATGGAGTCCAGCTGTTTCACAGATTGACAGAATTACAAAATCAATGATTACCATAATGTTTCTTTTTGTATCCTATACATTAAGGTGAACTAAAGAAAAACCCCACCTGTTTGTACCCCCTTTGTATTGATGTTTGAGTAACTTACATTACATCAGAAATGACAGGTGGATGGATTAGAAAAAAACCAAAGTCTGACCTTACAGGCAGTAACTAAACTGTGGCGATTTTATTTTGTAGGTTTAAAAAACTACAAGCCAGATGTGTGGTTTCAGCTTGTTAAGTATACAAAATTATCATTTGTCAGTTCTCTCTGTTGCTGTGTGTTATTTTTCTCAATTTCTATGTATTTTTATGCATTTCTTACAAAGAAAAAAAGTCATAATTGCTACTTCCAATTCGTGCTTGCTAGGTGGTGTGTTGGTGTGCATGCAAGTAATGCTTTTGACACGAGTGTGCTAAAAGTCTGAGAAATAGAACTCACCACAATCATCTCCGATGGTTCCAGGACGATGCACTCACATCCACGTCGAAGGCTGCCAGCTGATCGCTTCCCAAAACTAGAGAAAGGAGGGAAAAGAGAAATATTAAATCTTTATCTAAAGCCAGCTGAACTCAGTCTTATTCAAGCTGCGCATAGGCAGCTGAAAACTCTTAAATATAAGTCCTAACCTACAGGTAACTCCTTGTGCAGCATTTTAAATATGCAGTATGGAATATCCCTATATAATGTTGGATTGAGCAGCAATGAATGAACACTTCTTTTCAGCTGTGACCCATCAGAAGGGAACCACCCACCCCTGGAAAAGTCCACTCTCGCTACGTCACAATTTGTACAGTATGCTTCCCTCCTAATGAGGGGGGGGGG
>NW_024582394.1:715280-746655 GCF_018398535.1 Haplochromis burtoni
GCAGAGACTAAAAGGTCTCGAAGACGACGAGCTGCAGTGGAAACTGAGCATGAAGAGATCCAAGTTGTGGCTTTGGGAAAGAATGCCGCCTTTGTCCAGAATCAGACCTCAACGTAGAGACAAGGGCTCCCTTGTTTGTTATTTTTAAACATCTCTTGGTTGTGAATGTGATCCACATCACTGTGTTTTAAGATAAACTCAAGTGACTCCAAATAAAAAGATTGCACGTTGAGTTTATGTGGCAGGTTTGACCTGTTTTGCAAAGCTGAGCTTTAGGAGATGAGGTTTTGTAGTATGAAATGCATTTCTAGTTAGGTTTGGAAACTAACATTTTTTCCTGAATTGGTAAATGGAGCAAACAGTCCATAGAAAATTCAATCCGAAACAAGTTCTAATTGTCAATTCATTGTTTTATTTTTTAAACAAATCTTACATGTGACTTTTTGTTTTCTTAATGCTTTTACACACATAAAAGCCATGAAAATAATCTGTGCTTCAAAAATGTTTTTCTGATTCACGCTGTAGCCGTTCACACCGAGCACATAATTACGCTGGACGAACTTACGGCATTTATGTTTTTTAAACAAAGTTCGATCTTTTCACTAAATTTGGCCATTGAAGCTCAAAACGCACCTCAGCGCTGAATACACAGTGATATAAAATAATACCATCTTCCCCCTGACAAACAGCCAAATGCTGCTCTGGGTTATTCGGTTTCTGAAATTATTATTCTGTCTCCTCAGATGTTCTTCTAAATAAGCTAACAAGAGCTCAGCCTGCCCCACTGACATCCTGAAATATGTGCAAAAAAAGCAGTCGTGATACATCTTCAGCTCCTGGATCAAACCATGAAATTCTCCCTGCTGCTGCCTTCTCGTGAGAATTGAATGAACTCAAATTCTCAGTTTCCTTCTTTAGAAACATCAGGAAAAACTCATCAGCGCTCTATGCCGACCTGACCACAGTGTGTTTTTCTTTAAGGACAAATGATTTATAAAAACACAAAACCTTTGGTGTGTGCACGTTTATACACGTTACAGGACAAATTCAGATGGAAAAATTGGAATTACAATTTCAGTGGTTTCAATAAGTCAGCTGTTGTAAAAATGTGAAAACCTCTTTAACCCAACACACTGGGCATTTTACACCATTTTAAAACTCCTGCAAATATCTGAGGTCATTTTGCTAATCATAAAGTGTGAGGATACGCTGCTTATTGCTTCTATAACTGACAGTGACTCAAATGCATGTGGTTTCAGACTGTTGATTAAATCATTTAAGCCCACTGTTAGGCTCTGGGAAGTTTTCACAAGTTCTTAATATTTCAATGTCTAAACTATTTCTTGGAAAAAAGAAAAAAATATATCTCTGGGCAGGTTAATTAATAACAGTGGTAGTCAATGTGACTTGCTCTGTTCGGGCAACCTGCCATCTACTCAAACCTCACTCTGCAACTGACACAAACTGAGTAATTCCAGGTGTTCAAGTTCTCCTCAGCACCCACAGATGAAGTGAGCAGCGGTAGTGCTGTGAGCCTATGGACGTGCCAGCCTGCATCAATCATTCCCGACAGGAGCAGACCTCCAGCGCAGCATGGCCTAAATGCTTTAGAGCTTTGGGCTTGTGGCTTCATGTTGTGGGTGTAGCTTGGTCAAGTCGGGGAATAAACACCAGCCAAGAAAAACCTGGAGATCCTCTACCTGTCAGTTTGGCAGAGAGCGAGTAATGATTTTTGTGATGCTTTTGTTTTCTACGAGTTGATTTAGCTGGCTTTGCTTTCCCCTTTCTACTTCCTTTTGTTGACTTTTTTCTCTTTTCTTTGTGTTTTTCCCTCCTGTCAGCTGTTCTGTTGTTTCTCTGCCAGAGCTGCAAATTTTACTTGAGCTATTTGTCGACTTTATAATTCACACAACTCCACAGTAAAGTTTTGCTAAGAAGCACAAACTGAAATCAAAGGCAACATGAGTGACTGGCTGGGCCACACAGCCTTGGTGAGCAAAGGCAGCGAGGGGGTTAATGCTGATTGTCACTGTTTGCTTTGCCTGAGCTTCTGTTTAATGCCTACTAACTCTGCTCGTATCCCTGAAATACACAAGCCTGAATTCCACCGCAGGGCCAAACAGAGCCGCTGTAAGGACAGCTTACTCAGTATTTTCGCTCGTGTTCTCGCAAGACAAATGCTGTGATTTTTTTTTTTTTGGAACTTCCTTCCACCAGAGATGATTTGTCAGCTGGGCAGCGGCTTCAGAGAAATGAACAAGTGCTTTTGATCTGGTTTTAGGGACGTTTGCGTTGGTGCCAGCTATGATCCTGTTCAGCCTCCTTCGACTCATGCTACAGTGGAAAAGAGATAGCGAAAACACCCAATGAGCATCACAAAACACGTTAGGCCACCAGAATACAAACGGGAACGTGACATGTTCAATCATGTTCCTCCGTTGCATTCCTGACTTTAGTAATCCATTCCTCCATTTTGCAGGAGGCGAGGGCCACTGGCAGTGTGCAATATTAAAGAAGGGATTATAGAAGTTGAGTGTGTGGGGGTAGGAGCGTGTTTTCTAACAAAAGTGTCTTGTTTGTGGATTAAAGCCTCCAGTGCCCTATGACTAGTGCTGAGCAAATATTAAGTAGAGGGCCTGCCAAGAGGGTAATGTAAATTAGAAAACAAATAATGCATTCAGAGCAAACACTGATTGTCTTAGCTAATGCTTAGGTGGACTGGGATGTAAGCAACTCTCCAGCAATCAACACTGCCACACAGCACACTCTGCAAAGCATACCCATGCAAATATTCAATTTTTATTAGCTGTAACTAAAGAGGCAGAGGTCTAGGCACACACTACTTGGTATGAATTATTCATCAACGAGGAATTCAGGGCCACAAGTTAACGTGAGGTTGTTTTTTTCTTTCCAGAGAACTACAGTGTGTGTGTGTTGGCTGATGAACCTACAAAACCAGATAAAGGAATTTAAAAAAGGGAAGGAAAAAAAGATAGGAAAGGTGCCAGATGCTTGAGCAAGTATTCAAAGCACAGCACAAAGAAAAGATGATCACTAGTAAAAGTACCAAAATATTGCTACACTTACTGTGTAAATCTGTAACCTTTTATATTTCCGTCACCTTTTTATTTTGCTTGAATTTATTGTTTCTTTAAGAAAAAATTCAAGTTAAGCTGTGAAAAATACAGGACAAAAATAATAAAGACAATGCATTTCTTTTGTTTTTGAACAGTTGAAAAATTTGCTGTTTCCCCCCTTTTTTTTTTTTGTTAATTTGACAGCTTACATGTTTTGTTTTTAACTTGAAAAAAAGTAATTCATTTCAAACCACTCATGTCACTCAAAGTATGCCATTCAAATTAAAAACAAAAAACATATTTAATCAAGTGCCACATTAACAGTACTTTAATCCTCAGGCAAGCTCTGCAAAAATACACTTACTACTCAAATGAAAGCAGTCGCTCCCATTTCCTTCCATCCATCTCATGTAACAAAGGTCTGAACCTGTTCTGTCTTTTCAAAGCTTACCATGGCCCATCTTTATGCGTGCACTGCAGTTCTCAACTTCTTTAGACCCAACAGAGGTGAAGCCAACAAACGCCCATTGGATAAGACACCAAGGGGTCTTTAAACCAGCTTCCTAGAACAATGTCTGTGTGCAGTCCAAATGTGTCTCACAGTGAATTCATAGCAAATAAGTGTGAGAATGCATCTATAGCAAATGTCCTATTTTGTGACACATATGATTAATAACACATATTGAAATTCAGGCCTTTACGTTCTCACAAAGCATAAAGCTTCTTAAATAAGCAAGAGATTACCTCAAGTTAAAAATTCATTGCCCAAAAGAAGGAATGATGAAAACCATACAAGCAAAAGCAAATATTGTTATTTCAAAATCACATCAGCCAAGAATTTCACTACAACTCAAGTCTATGTGAAACAAAACAAAACAAAGAAAAAGAAATTGATGGTGAAGAGAACATCCCCATTTTTGCTTCTATGCTGTCATTTGACAGGCAGCCAACATCTCAACTTCAAATTAAACCCTGAAGCTCTCAGTCGACTGTCTGACATCTCCCCTGCCTCGGCAGCCTTGCATTCCCCTCCGTTATACAACAAGCCTGGGCGTCTGGAATGTCATTCCACATGCATCACCAGCTTCTCATTCTACCAGCCCGGCAGCCCACCGCCTTAGCCTCGGATCCACTCCGCTGCCTGTGTGAACCAACGCAACACTTAATCTGTACCCCTGGTCTGAGCTGAAGGGAGTGAGGGATGGAGGAGTGGGGGGTCTCCTCTCCTCTTTTAAGCTGTTTAACTGAGTAAGTGGTAAGAGGGCACACTGGCTTTTTTAACCCACCAGACCCTTGAGAAGGACAAAGATTAAACTCCTCAGATATGCAAGACTTCTGACCCAGCACAGAGAAGGAGGGAGTGGGAGGTCAGATGGATCTTTGGCTACAACTGCTAAAGTGAATGAAAACCGCATCCAGGCTTTGAAGCCTTTACCAACATCCTGTCAGAGCCGAGTTTGATGATCCAACCTCACCTTGCAAAGATAAACAGAATTCCTTAGAGTAACAGCATGGTCCACACCACATGCATATTCCAAACCTTTGCCCGAGCACATCTGAAATAGGCGCTGACAACGCATCCAAGAATGTGTAACTGACTCGTGACTTTTGCTTCCCAAAATACAGCTTCACTGACATTGTAAAAGGCAAAGAGAAAAGGGCACTGGAGACACGAGTGTAGAGAAAGAGCGACTACGCTAGCCGCTTGCAACTTTTCCCAAACACATTCATCAGTCATCACTGCAACTATCACTCATTTCTAACATGTTCTCACCACAGCAGGGGCTCCATCTTTGTTTTGGTTTCAAAGTTGCCAAAAGTTGTGTCTAACCCCCTCCTTTATATACCCCAAAAGAGCACACACCCCTTTTGCTGGCAGCACACTCCTCACACTGACAAATCCAAAATAACATCAAAGTCATACTTCACATTCCAGACTTGAAGGTTTTACTGCAACCAGCTCCCGGCTTGGAGAATAGTCAAGATTTTTAAATTACAACCAAAAACAAAGGAGTTTCTAGGCAAAACTTCAGTAAGCCGTACGCTCATGTGTTTCTAGGTAAGAGTTCCATGCAGCTGTACTTTGATGACTCACCCCCGACACGCCAATCTGCTCCTAGAGTGACACAGCCACCTGATAAGATGAACCCCTCCTTCTGAAATATCCCTTCTTGTTAGTTCAGAGTAAGCCAAGCAAACATGTTCCAAGTCCCGAGACTTCGCTGTAACTGCGGCATATTGTCCTGTACACAAACCGGCACTGCTGTCGGAGATTTGTGTATGAGAATGTGAGTGTGTGGCTCAAAGTGTAGATCAGCTTCTGTCCAATGGCCCTGCCCCCTTTCTCTCTCTCTGTCTGTCTGTCTCTCTCTCTCTCGCTCTGTGTAATGTGGTGAGCTGAATACGGCCGCATTCCAGCGTACGACTCACTTCCTGTTATAAAGCACGAGTGAGTGAGATGCTGGACTGTATGTTCCCGTGTGCACGTATAAACAGCGCAAAGTACACTGCTTGTAGAAGTTACTCAATGAAGTAAGTCAACTGAACTCAAATATTCTAATTACAGTGTTTAGATTTATTTTAGACATGAAAAATATAAGACCAACTCACAAGTTGCCTCAATGTCTAGTTGTGTCCTGTGGTTCAAAAGCTCGATTGCTAGTTTCTAAACATTATTTTTAACATTTTTCCTCAGCTTTAAGCTGGAATGATCATTTTACTGTGTTTTCAGATAAGCGGCATCATCGCATTTAAAATTTTAAACACCTAAAGCTGGCATTTCCAACAAAGAACTGGAAATATGTTCAGTGTCATGCAATTTAAATTTTCCTTAGCTCACATATAACCTGCAATAACTCCAGAGCTCATCCCGAGGCAAGACCATGCAATGCTCAGAGAATACACAAAAGACCCAAGAATTACATCTCAAACTACAGCCCTGTGTTAGCATGTTAAAATCCATGACAAGCCAAACCAACCACAACAAAAAAACATTATGATGGCTTATATGGTATATATGGAAGGGCAGGAGAAATATTTGTCCCTCTTAAAAAAGTAGCACAACTTAGGTTTGGTCGACTGGATAGATGAGACCAAAGCAGAGATGTTTGGTCATAATACAAAGCGCCATGTATGGCAAAAACTAAATGTGGCAGGACAAACAACTCACACCAACTGTTGAGCATGGAGGAGGTGGTCTGATGATATGGTCCTGGCTTACAATCACAGGACCTGAGACTACTATAAAAAAAAGATTTAATCTTATTCAGATGAATTCGGGATTAACCCTGGTTAGGGATGAGAATCAAGAACCAGTTCAGAGTAGTCCAGTTCCTTGGTCAGTCTGCCTATCGATCCCGTTCATCAGTTCATGCACTCTCGCTACGATCAGCTGGATCGGAGGAGGAAAACAGTGGTGCAGTTTACAGCGTGGATGTAGACATTCCTTTTATTTTACTGCACAAAGATGGGAGCACGATGGATACTGCTCCAGGACGAAACAACTGCATCATACTGTTAACGCAACTTAGGCTCTTTGCAAGCACCTGCACAGACAAAACAAGTTCGGCTCTTTGCAAGCACCGGCACAGACAAAACAAGTTCGGCTCTTTGCAAGCACCGGCACAGACATAACGCTAACGCTAAGCTAGCCAAGAGCCCAGACTGGTGTTGAATTTGAGTAAATGCTGACCCCAGCCCAGTACCGCAATAAAGTGAGCAGTCATTTGCGGTGAAGCAGCTGCTGAACTTCAACAGGTATCAAACTGATGAGCAGTCAGGCTGTAGTCTGAGTTTCTATCTTTTCATGTTTCTACATTAGAATCATCGTGACAACCACTTTAAAGTCTCTTTGTGCTGGTTTCCATCTTTTATTTGTGTTGTCAGCTTTGTCTTCATACATAAATACTAAGAGATAGATCGCATGTGTCTTCATTAGAATAGGGATTTGTGTTGGTGTGTGGGGCAGGAAGTTTATGTTCTTAACTGGTAATTATGAGACCGTAACATCAAAGTAACTTAACGAGTAGTGTAACAAATGTCTTTCTCCCGGGTGTGATTAAGTAATGTACTGTGCTACTTTTAAGAAAAGTGTTCTCTGTAACAACAAACAAAGAGGGGAAATACCTCCAACATGCACAAACATGTGACAACTCAGCATGAAATGAATTTACATGAATGTAATGACTTTCATATGCTGCTTAGAGATGGTGGTGACTCTCAAAGTGGAGCTAATGTGAATCAATAAGGGAATTGAATTGTTAAGTGATATTGATAATGGAATCGGAATTGCTAATTCTTATCAATCCCCATCTCTTACCTTGAGTGTTGTGTAGTATCAATATGCTACAATATGCTAGAAACACACACACACACACACACACACACACACACACACACACACACACCCCTTCACTAGCAAGATAATAACAAACATTCTGGTAGCACAAACAGACTTCATAGCAAGTGATCAATGTTTAACTTGAGGGTTGTTGGGTAAACTCAACCCAACTCGCAGCTTGATGGGGTTTTATTTATTTATTGCATGATTGATGCCAGGTTAATAGTCAGACTACATGTCCTTGGATTTAGAGCAGACTTTCAGTTTGAACAAAAAAATTAAATAAAATAATGAAAAATAAAACCTCCAAGCCAAAGGCAAGATAACCCCGATGATATGATAAGTGTTATTTTGTGGAGTAGTCCTGTTCACATGACTGTGTGAGTTGTATCTAAGAACAACCCCTTAAAAAAAGAAAAGAATAAACTGAGGACATAAGATATTCAGCACAAAGTCAAAATTTCATGTCAAAACAAACCAACAGTACTGTTTCACAGTCTGTGGCCTGTCGCTGGCAGGACCTAGAAATGTTTATTTTTAAACATACTATTGCTCTAAAATGAGAAAACAAGACTTACTTCTTTGTCAACAACAACCACCATTAAAATCATACCAGATGGATGAGCACCTAATATTTTAATTAAAATTTAAAAAAAAAATAATGAGATGCACAAGCACAGTAACCATTTCTAGTCATGAAATGAATTAATAAAAAACAAACAAACAAAAAAAATCTCCTGTTCAGCCAGCAACTGTTCCACAGAATGGAAATGGACATCAGAGGCGTTGAGAAACATCTGTATTGTGCAACAAGAGAATAAATCATCACTGGATTATTTTGTCATCTACAGTCACAGATGAGTCTGCCTGTCAAGAAACAGTCTTATCGGTACCGGCCTTTTTTTCCCAGCAGTTCACAAGATGTGATGATACAAACATTCCTCTGTTACCAATAAATGCAATTTTCCCATACGGGATGAATATGTTAGGAGTTGTGGTTTTGGTTTACCCAGTGTAAGAAGTGACTGATGATGAGAAAACAGTTTGGAAGTGGATGAACGAAAGAAGCTTGATAGCAGTATGTTGAAAATGAATGCACACAGCACCGTGGAGGAAGGGAAGTAAAATAGGTCTGGGTTTACTAAAGGGTGTTTCAGGGTGGAAGTCCACAGTTCCATGCAGTTACTAGAAACTGTGGCTAAAAATAGTTTAGTGTTGAATGCAGAGTACATGTGAAAATAATGATTGTCTTTAGCCTGTTGTTAACATTTGAAAGTTGCAGATTTGGCACATCTAATTTAAGGAACACACTGGAAAATCTTCTGAAGGAAAATTCATCCCTGAAACCATTAACAGCTCAGTAGTTGAAAAGCTTTTAAAGACACTCGCCTAAAACACAACCATCTCAATAATGGCCCAAAAAATAGATGTGTAACATCTGAAAAATGGCAGCTACAAAAAAAAAAGTGTTATTCTGTGCAGAGTGATATAGTGGTAGACAACTGTCACAACAGATCACCCGTTCCAAATGTTTTCATCCCATTAAATGGTCATTATCAGTTGTAATCACTTCCATAGATCTCACTAGGAAGCACCAGCCTGTGGCTGCTAACAGGCTCGGTAGGCAGTTATCATCTGATCTCATCAGTCATGCACTGAAAGCACATTTTAAATCTGCAATGTAGTCATCACCCTGGTAACCTGCATGTGGCTAACAACGTGAAAGTGTAGATTTCTAATCAAACCATTATCTTATAACCCGAGCCAAGTAGCTTTGGTATCTTAACCTAAACAGACTGTGTGTAAAAGAGAAATAAGTGGCAACTAAAAATGAAAGTAAACAAGTAAACAGTCAGTTAAACGGAAATGCCTTCCTGTCTCTTAATAATAATAATAATAATAATAAATGCTGCTTTTTCCTCTGTCCTGTTTTTGAGGATGTCCATTAATTGGAAAGTTGGTGGTCTAAAACCTCCTTAGGCCAGAGGATACTGTATCCCAAATGGCCTCAATGCATTATGTGAGTTTCTACGATAGAAACACTGAACATAACACAAGCTGCACTCAGTTTAAAGCTCACCAAGGCTGAAGAAGTACTCTATAAATGCCAATACATTTTTTTTTTTATGAAATAAGAGTTACAATCTCTGCAGAATCATAACAAATTATACAAGGCTGACTGTCTCTTTTAAAACTGACTAAATCACCAGTAGTGCACTTTGGTCACGGTACGCTAAAGTTAGCCTTCAGCGTACCGTGACTAAACATGTATCTATTTAGGTGATATTTGATTTTGGGTTTACGGCATACAGTTCCAGCTTCTACGATTAATGACTGAGCCATTCATCTCCCCCCTGGATCAGATGTCACTACAGCTACCGGCAGTAAGAGAGCGAGAGAAGCACTGAGAGAATGATGGAGACGTATCAGGTTTTCAACCTTGCTGCTAGTGTAGATATGAACAGCCATTTCTGGGTAGGGCCTGTCTGAAACCCAATTCCACCACATCTTTAAAAGCTTCAGGAAGTCCCACTGGACTCCATTCAGTTACTCGTGCCACAACCAATTTCCCCTCCGAGCCATTTTACCTTCACCATTTGTCCTCTTTATAGACTAGGTGAGGCAGTGTGTCTGGATCTTTTCTTACCACCCAGTGTTTTGCCCCTATAGGAAAACCGTTAATAAGAACAATCCATGTAAAAGACAAGAAAAGAAAAAAAAACAAAAAACGACAGAAGCGTTCATAATAAGATAAGACAAACAAATGCTTTAATACAGAAACTATGACAGTCACACTTTCTACCAGGAAAACAGGAAAATTTCAGTTAGGTTTACAGCTTTGCATCACATTAAATGATTGTACAGAGTTTCTCTAGCACTGTTACAGGAATACAGCCACAACGCCGCTGTCAGGAAAAAGTCTTATTCTTCTCCTTTTCATTCTTGAACTGAAAATGCAGACTGTCATTCAAAACCTGAGTGAGTTTCATGACCCAGGAGTCCTTGAAACGTTGACTTAGAATGTGCCATTGAATGTGTCATTTTGAAAATGTCTGATTGTCACTGAGGAAATAGGTTCTGCTTCATTTCCCCCAAAACACCTTTTTTTGTTCTTTCTTTTAAATAGAGCCAAGTGGCTTACAATATACTAGGGGGCTAATACAAAAATTTCATTAATGAAATTAGTGTATGAATATAAAAAACTACAACAACCAATGACAGTTGGCCATAATCTAATCAGCCAGTGCAATAGTAAATTACCTTGGTAAATTTAACATTGCATATTTTTCTCTACTTCATTGTTGGCATGAACTGGCTCCTTTTGTATAACTGTTTTCAACACAGTGTATGTGCCGTTTCACTAAGATTAACAAACCTGTGTTAGTCAGGTAGGTAACTTTATATAATTCATGTTTGTCTAACTCTGGGTCTTGATGTAGGCCCACTATCTGAAACAAATGGTCTCAGCTGCATTAAAGCTGCTTTAAACCTTTTATTTTGATTGGGTGCCGCATCCAGAACTGTGTCCCAGAGAAACACATTAAGCCTCAGTCAGGCCTACAGATTGGTTGCTGCCTTCCTGGTAACCACCAGTCATTAGCGAAAGATGTATTTCCTGACTAGTGGTGAGTGGTTGCTGGTGAAGTTGCTGTTGTTGTTGCAAAGAGAATACTGCATGAAAAACCTCTTTGTCAGTGTTCTGTTGGTTAGTGGATTGCTGCAGTTACATGGAAGACACTGACTTCCAACAGCAAAACTTGGAAAAAGTGCAAAAAGCGGAAAAGTAGTTTGCTTTCAGAATTAAAGCGTCACATTTCTCCTGCAAAATATCAGTTTCAAAAGCAGCTACTTTTAGTTTGAAGGCTGATGATCACAGCTTGTGATTTCTTAGTTTTACAGTCAGTTGGCGAATAGTTGGAGTGTATTTTTTTGTTATTAGATAACAAGTCAATATCATCCAGGCAAACTGTAGAAACTTAGATACCCGTGTTTGCTAGGAGATTGCTGGCCAGTCTCTAGGACCGTATGAGTGAGGCCGTACGATATCCATATTTGTATAGAGGAAAGAGAAACCAGCATCTGAAAGTTTTTGTTTAAAGTAGCCTGAGCCTACCTTTTGCCATGTTTAATATGCTGTTGACCAACAAAACACTAGGGGTCATTCTGCTTTCTCACCGATGGAAATGTTACCCTTGGATTAAACTTGGAAGAGTGTGGAGGGTAAAAAAGAAGCTCACAGACATTTACCTGCTCTATTGTTACATAAGCTCAATCAGACATCACAAAGACTTCGTTCTAAGAAGCTTGTCAAGTTTGATCCAACTAATTCAGACTTTTGCATTCTACACGCCCAGCATGTCTACAAAAGTCAGCGCTGTGGTGAATGAACAGCTGTATGTTGCGTGCTCTGTACAATGCAATATTCCCATTTGACTATTGCCAGATTGCCTTCTTTTCATCTAGTTGCTCACATGAATCTCAGCTAGTGGCACTGAAGCACATTCTCGCAGAAACTAAAACCGCTCAACGTGCAGTTGGTGCTTCATATGCATAATTTAGCAGAGAAAACATAAATGTGACAGTCCTGAATAAAGCAGTTGGCTTTATTCTGAACATCTGAGCTAATTATCAACCCCATACAGTCTCACACAGCACAGCGGATCCACCCTCCACAAGCTCCTTTGCAACATATGCTTAGTAAACACTTTCAGGGCCTTCTTCTCCTCTGTGACTGTGGTCAAGCATTAACTTTAATCTGCCAGTACCTTCAGATCCCCCTTCGGCATCACACACACACACACACGCACGCACACACACACACACATTCACCTTCGTAAAACTGAAAAGGTTATATTTAAGAGGGGGCTAGCTTTTTGGCACATTTCCGATCAACTCTTCCGTTTTAAATGCCTCCCACGTTCGTACAAACCCAAAGAACGACCTCAGTGGACTCCCGCTGTACAGCCGGAACAGTTCTGCTCCACGGCCTAAAGTGACGGCCTCGAGATCAGAGTGGCCGTAGGTGTGTTATGCAAGCCTAATGGATAAAAAGATCATTGTTTTCAAGACGCCTACAGGGATATTTCATGTAACAGATCCACTTGTGAAATCGCAGCTTTTTAACATTTGAGTCTTGGCTTCAGAGGTGGTGAACACTGCTGTGAGAGGGGAACATGAGTCTTAAGTCCTCTGAAGGTGCCATAAATAATTATTTTCAACCCTCTTTAAAAAACTAAAACAATATGCAATATGGTTAAATCAGAAAAAGCAGGAATTATCCAAGAGATAGACTAATGAAATGGTTTGTGTTACTTGAGCTTTTCAACTATTCTAAACTGGTGATGACGATAACGCTTTCTACCCAAGGTTATTGAGCCTACTGTGATACAGGTCAAAAGCTTTAAAAGGACATGACTTATGCTAATCTTTTAATTATGATGAGGAATCCATACAATTTAGTCAAGGTGTCTATACTTGCAAAGTACAAGTGTTACAGTGTAAGCTACTATAATGTGGTTTTACACAGCTTCAAACCATGCCTATGTATCCCGCTTTTTACCCTATGACAGCTGGGATAGGCTCTAGCTTCCCCTCTATGCAACCCTTAATTGGATAAGTGTATTAGGAATGGACAGATGTACATTCACCTTTTTGCAGTGTTGGTGATATAGTTTGAGAATTTCAGAGTGTAAAAATGTATTTTAATAAAAACGGTTTATAATTTTTAATGACGACATGCATTTTATTCTCGACCTAGTCACCTAATGTATTTCTCTTGAACTGCAGAGAAGTCATGTTGATGTCCCAGCAACATTCTTGTACATGAGAATTAACCAATTTGCAAAGGTAAATGTTAAAATGACTATCTGTATTAAATAACTGATTTTAAAAAAAGATATAAATTAAAATTAAATAGTTATGCCAAAAACATAAGTAAAATCTGTTTTAGAAACCAAAGAAACAATGATAAAGTTACAATTTTCTTTAGTGAAATCGCATAACTGCATGCAAACATTTGCTGCTGTGCAACATTTTTACAAGCCAATTTTAATAAAAGTTAACAAGAAGCTGATAAGACAGGAAACAAATCTTGGTGAGAGAGACATTTGTCTTTTCATTTTAAATTAGCTTGGAAGGGAAGCGGATGCTTGCATGTTACTGCCAAAAATCACACCTTCAAACAGCATTCAAAATGGCCGATGATCTTACCTGCTTCTGGGCAGGAACATGGATTCTTTGATGAAAACTGAGCCAGACAGCAGGATGTACCAGCAGCTTCCTATGTCATCAGGGCTGAAAGACAGAAAGAGATACATTAGTTCAGAATGTATTAATGGTGATATTTTGACACGAAGCAGCCAAAAATATAATTAAGGTTGATGAACGAAATGAGAATTTTTGTAGATTTGGATAGATGAGCCTATAACTGATGAAAAAAACCCAAAGAAACCCAAAATGCTCTGGGTCTCAATCTGTTATTTGCAGGATGCGTAAAACAAACAGGATCCAAAGGGTCAGCAATTCAACATCCTACTGGCATCGTAAGACACCGCCAGGCATCCTAATGCATCACAGCTATTCTGGCTATTAAAAACAGATTTGCAAGTAAGGTGAAATATTTCATTTGATTTGTTGCTGTGGATAATAAAAAGAAAAACAATTCTTGACAGAAATTCCCAAAAGGGCTCCCTGCTTAATCTATGCCACTACATGAAAGGGTCACCGTGGGGCATGGATTCCATCATCAGTGGGTGTACAAGGCTCTCTGCAGACTTGTATGCACAACAACTACACTACAAGGCCACCAAAAGCACAAAGATCCTCCAGGTAGACTACAGAGTAGTATAATAAGAACAAGTAGTCATCTGTGGAGTCTGCAGCTATCTTTGTGAATGCCCACAAGGCAGAACACTCCCTGCTTTTACCTTCTACGACAGTAAATTGAGAATGTTTATGTACAAATCAATATATCGATGGAGATTATTTGCTGTGTCAGTTTACTTATCACCATTTTCTGTGCAGGTACTGTGGCTTAATGCATCAGTGATGCAAGACTGCTCGCTGCGCCAAATGATTAATAAAATTACAAAAATGTAAAAAAGCGAGAAACTGAAAGGAAGGGAGAGAGAGAACTGTGAATGAACTGAAGACTCATTTCTGTCCCCACACAAACAGGAAAATGGGCCTCTGAAATAAACTCACACTGACCTCTGGATGATGCAGCTGATTGTCAAGTCATTTTCCAGGGAAAATGACAGGTAAAAAACAACAACACTAAACATCAAGACTGTACACTTTTTTCAGCTTTAAGGATTGTGTGGCAGTTCATGTGAACCACAGGCCTTACTAAGGAACATCAAAAGACTCCACTGAGGAGAATTTGCCTACAGATAAACAACTCACTAAATATAATTTTCAGAAATCACATTCGGTACGTCAGTGTTAATAAACTACGCTGCTAATGTTGAAAGGATATCCTCAGATTTAAAAATTCATCAGTTTTGTCTCTGTAATCATCTCTCGTATCCTTGGGTCTTCACAGATACCGCAGGGATTGCGCTGAGATAATCTCAAAAGGCTGAACCTCTATCAGTGGTACATGCAGGATTATCAAAGAGACATACATATTAACCTAATGAGAATATAAACAAAGAAAGAAAGAACAATAATCATAAATAATAATAATGCTTGCTTTTGTCTATACGCAATCAATTCAATGCAGAGCGCTTCAAGGGGAGTCAACATATATAACTGCTGTGCTGGTGAGATAAAGTATCAAGTAAGGAAGCAAAATGCTGCTTTACCAGCATAAATTGTGAGTTATGTGTTACTGGATTTAGTTAAGTATAAGCTTATATCAAAACAGATTATACTGGAGACACTGTGCTGCATTTTTCAGGTAATTACAACAGTGATCAGTGAATTTTTTGACTGCTTTGCGAGTCCTACAAAAAAGCCATTGCTGACGGCCTTGTCAATCAGACGTGTTGGGAAACGCACCTCTGACAGTAAAGAAGAAGCAAAAATCCAGAGAAGGAAATATTCCCGTCACATGTAACACTGATACCAACCTTCAGCAGTATGGGAAATCTGACATGAATCATGAAGTCCTAGCAGTTATGGGCAAAAATAAACATGCCAGTACTTGTAAACTGCTGTAATTTATGCTACCATAACTTAATTCACCATAGCAGTTAATGGTTACTTTGTTAGTTAATATCTCTCGGCTGGCCTGGGAACGCCTTAGTGTTCCCCCGGATAAGCTGGAGGAGATGGCTGGGGAGAGGTCTGGCTTCTCTGCGTAGGCTGCTGCCCCCGCGCCCCGGATAAAGCGGAAGAAGATGGATGGATGTTAGTTAATGTTTCCAAATTGATCTGCTAATTACACAATTTAAAGCTGGTTGAACCCCCCTACTTGTTCAGTCTTTTTCCTAGCTGGGTTGTCATGAACTTTAACATATTAACTGTGGCCTGTAGAGTTTAAGATCTACCTCTTGCGTTTTGCGCAGTTTATCAAATAACATTTTAAGAAACCTAACAATCCCATATAAGCACAAGTTTAAGTGACACTGAAGTTTATGCTTCATTAAAAGGCAAAAAACTTAATTCTCTTTGCTATGAATGCACAAAATGATCTTAACAGCAGGCTAAAATAAATGCTTCTCTATATGACGCCTGCCTCCACCAGTCTGTTTATTAGTCTGTACTTTAAAATGTCACCATCTCACAGAAGCTGAACGTCTGCAGAAATCAAATCTTGTACTTGAAGTTTCTCTGGTGTTAATAAGACATCAGCTTGAGTTATTATTTCTGAGCATAAACCTGGTTCAAGTAAGACGTTTTAATTGGCAAGATAATGGAAATTAATAACCAGTCACCTCTGCAAGGTGGGACTGGTTTTTACTAACAGAAAGGTAAAAGATGGGTGCCCTTATTATACCTCTTCTTCACAGAAACGTATATCCACACCCAACATCACTGTGCTGACTGAGTTTTTTCCCCCTTTAATCAAAGGGAACAAAGTCTTGCCCCTCCTTCCTCCTCTCCACATTTTCCTTGCACAACTAATGAGGCTGCAGACAGCACACCCTACTGACACACAGCAAATTCTCCCTCCACAATCATCCCTTCTCTTTTTCCCCCTTTTCTCCACTGATCTCCATCTGGTTCCCTGCAGACTCGTTCAGTCCTTTATATGGTTCTTCTTTGCATTTGGATACAACACGAAATGAAATGTTCAATTATTAATTGCCGGCATGTAGGGAGGGAAGCGAGGGAAGCACCTCACATGGCTGAGAAGTAGGAGGAGAAGATACAACACCAAAAAAGTAGGAGATAGAAGACTCTTATGTGGAGCGACAGCTTGACTGAACTGGGTCATGAGTACTGGAAGCGGTAGTCAAATGCTAAGCATCATCCACCAAAACCCTCACAGGGAAACCTTTAACAGTGGGGGATCTGGTTGATCGCCATGGAGGCAGCAGCAGGGGTAAAAGGGGGACAAAGTTTTATGACAGATTTTCACAAAATTAGGTTTGACTTTTACAAACTGTTTCATTAAAGAATAATTGCCTTTTGCAAATAGTAAAGGGAATCATAGTTGGCTCTTAGAAAAAATATTTTACAGGCTCAAAAATTCACGGTTTAACTGTTCTGAACATTATGGTTTGGGGGTTTTCCCGTTTTCCTGTTGTGCTACAGATTTTTTATAAAAGAGTTACTAAGCCCAAAGTCCACACCAACATTTCAGTACATTTCTTTTATTAGATGGTCTGACTTTATAACACACATTACAGTTGTCAAAAAAAAGTCTTTACATTTCTGCAAGTGTAGTTTTTGACTTTCATTAAATTAACTGCAAATGCAAGTCTTTCTATGCAACAGAATATTGTAAAATAAATGCATAAAAAAAAAGGCCAATTTTCTATATATATTATTGCACATTATTACAACACACACACAAACAAACAATCAGGAGTTTCAAAACACTAGAAGTATTTCTACACTCGCATTGAGGGACATAAGCAACTCTGACTATTTTAACTTCTCATGCTGCTTTCACCATGGACTCGGGAGACTGGCAGTCTCACAATGTTGTGTTGATATTTTGAAATAAAGCATTCAAAGTTTTCAACTGTCCAACAAACACAAAATTAAAAAGAAAAAGAAAAAGAAAAAAGGTCAGGAGACGACACAGTCTACTGGTTAATGTCCAGCGCTTAAAACTTTTGACCAAACTACTTTTTTTTTTGAATAACTCCAAAAATAGGACAGGATATAAAAAAAAAAAAAAAAAAAAAAAAAAGAAAAGAAAAAAAATCTTATTCTAAAAATAAACATCCATCTGTCATTTTTCTGTCATTAAAAAGCAGCTCTACCAGATACTTAGCAAATGACTAACGTCTCCATGTCACTGCCACACAAGCTGAACAGAATTTACTGGAATGAGTAATTATATAAGCTGACTGGTCGCTGTGATGAGTTTTTCAGCTCTTTATCCCAGAGTTTTCCTTCATCTACCTTCCCATGATGCCGTTTATGAAGGAAAGCAGCTTCACGCTGTCACATGGAACAGGAGCTGCCTGTGAGGGCAACTTTCCGACAGCTGCTCCCTCTGAACCTTAGCCAGGGGTTAAAATATCACAGTCTGTTAAGTGTTCTTCTTTAATATTGTCAGAATATATTGGATAAAATATGTTTTCTCCTCGACAGAAATGAGTAAGTGGCTTCAGCAAATCATTTTTAAAAACACTAATTAAAACAAAAAAAAGAATTCATTGATTTACAAAAAAAAGAAAAAGAAAAAAGAAAAAGCCAACAATTATTTTCAGTAGTCTGTCCTCAGTTCATTATGACGAACATTATCTGCTTTTTTTTACAATTACTGTCCATTCTAAGTCCCAAGGCAATTTTAATTTGTCCAACCAAAAACAAAACAAAACGCAGAAATTGCACAGGATCAGAAGTTAATGTGAAACCACATTAATGGCTTCAAAAATATATATATAATAATATAATGCTTGTTTTTAATGGTACTGTAGTTGTGTTAATCTGTGTAGGTATTTGCCTACAGAGGGGAGATTTCAACCTAGACTATGTTCACCATTGCAGTTCTCCAAAAAACCTACCAGCGCATAACTCAACTATACCGCTCGAATGCTGCCTGGTTGGCAAGTGGGTCAGACCGGGGAAGGGAGTGACAGCAGTGATGACTAGTAACAGGAGAGGTATCACACACACACACAAAAAAAACCAAAAAAAAAAACCCTGAACTTCAGCTCTTTGCATGTTATAACTCTGCTCTTCTTCACAGTGGCTAAAGGACTGACAACAGCACAACCAAAGTAGCCCATAAACCAGCTGTTCTTTAGTCACTGCCTCTATCTGGCAACCAATGCTCTCTGCAGATAGCTCCCTGTGGTCTGCAACGCACAATGCCCTGCAAATACATACAGTTGGATTTTTCATTCAGCAGAGGCTCAAAAGTCAAGGGTTTCATTTATAGAGCTGACATGGAAGAGGTTAAAGACCAGCCAGATGATGCTAACCCTCTTCACCAGCCAATGTGCCAGGTCAGCCACCATCGAGGGTTTAGCACTTTAATCTTCGGATGGTAAATCCAGAGAGGTTCAGACTTGCAGAATGCAGGATGCGATGTTTTCATGTGATATCGAATGTGTCTTTATGAGTGTGCAGCCCAAGGCAGTACTTTTTAAAACTATCACCCTTATCATCCAATCGTTACTGCAGGCCTGCCAACAGCCATGCAGGGCCTGCAAAGTTATAAGCGTGGAAGTCATTACAAAGGTCACTTCAGCAGGACTGCATGTTTGCTGAACAGAAAGAAATATACAAATAGACAGCTGGGATTCAGTTCTATGTAAAACGTCCTTTTGAAGCAGTCAACTTTAGCTCCAACTAAAAAAAAAAAATGCATAAATGTCACTGTAGACCAACTTTAAATGCGGTTTACATTTTTTTAAACTAATTTCTTTAGTATTGCAATGCTTTACACTATATGTGGTTTTCTGGGATACAACTTAATATTGATACTATCAAAATTTAATTTCCCCATTAACTTTTAGAGCCCTCACTTTGCAGCCTATTACTGCCACTGTTATAAACAGATGAGGAGAGAAAGAGACTGGTAAAAGCTTGTGTTTTCAGTATAGCAGGCTGATTAAAACCCTGCAGAGAAAGCTCAGTCTGATCGTCTGCCGTTTAATACACAGCTCTTATAAGGGAGAGCCTTTTTTTTTAATAGGTTAATAGAGCTTGGCACGCATATACAAATACATGCAAACACACAGCTGTACACAGACGCAACCAGAAACACTGGCGTAAGCGTGCACAGTTGTGCAAATCAAATGAGGCAATTTCCAAAAAACAAAATAGCATGCTGCGTTTCTGTGCTTTAGCTCAGGGGTAAATTAGCACACTACCTGCAGTTATGCTCTCCGCTTTGTTTGTGACCACACCAAGGAGCTAGTGCTGAAAATGACAGTTTCATGTGAAATTTTATCCACATTTTTTTTTTCATTGTTTTCATTTTCATAAAGATGTTTGACAACACTGAAACCATAGAGAAAGACAGCAGCTCAAGAGCTTCTTTCCCAGATCAGTGAGAAAATATTGTATTAATGTACTTTAAAGGTCCTATCTGACAACCAACATTCAGTAGACTTTAAAATCCTTTCACAGTGTTTATTTGGTGGTTGTTTGTTTCAGAAGTTTCCTTGTCCACAGCTTTCAAGCATCAAATAAGGAGGTCTGATTTGTAGACCTTTATTTGTAATTTGCCAGGTATGGATAATCGGGGTTGATTCAATCAAAGAGCAAACTTTAAACAAAACCTCGATCTTTTTGCCAGTGTAGGTAAGTAGCCCTGGTACTAACACACTAGTGAAAGTAAACACATTCAGTAAATAAGCACACAAATTTTGTAATTTATGTCACCACCACCACTTAAAGTGCCTACTCATACTCAACTGCAGATTTATGTTATGTTAACAGTCTTATGTTAACAGTTTTAACATAACCTCACAACCAACAAAGCACATAACAGTACAGTTACCTGCAAAGGCCTACACAAAGACAAAAGTAAGGAATTCAAAATGTACAAGACATTTCATTTTCAGCAACACTTCAAACTATTTTAGACAATTATTGCTATCTAAATAGCATTAGCACTACTGCAACCTCTATACTGTCAGTCCAGTCAGAGAATGTGTTAACCACACATTACTAGTAATAATAATAATTTGGTTTTTCTGAAGCAATAAAAAGCAGTCAGGTTTAACATTTATTAATGATGACTTTGCAAACAGTTACTGTAAGGGGCTATGATGACATTAAAAATACATTTTAACAACTTAGGTTAAAAGTGAACGAGCTAATTAACTGCTTATGTCAATATAAAGTTACATATATTATACTTGAAAGCTATATTTGAAAGTTGCGTTTTCATCCGCATTACACTATCGTTTTCAGTCGTTTTCACAGAGTTGTGCGTCCACATCGAAACGGCCAAAAACGTTCCAGCACTGCGCATGCGTGAAACGCAAGACGATTCGACCTGCCTCATGTCTGTCTGCCGTTTATTTACTTTTCAGGACTTTGAAACATCGCGGCAAAATGTTGAGGAAAAGCACCGAGTTTTTGAAATGGACTAACAATGAGGTGGCGTTGTCGCTGCGAGTAACACAAAAGTACAAAGTTGCAAAAGCGATTGAGAGTTAAAGAATTTGAAGAAAAGCTATCTGGAGCATGTACAAACTGATATTCATCTTTTTTAGGGCAGTCAAAATTGAGAGGAATCAAAACAACCGCTGTATAATGCCCTCTGCTATCTTTGTTTATTTGGTCACATGACTGCATCACATGCCTAAAATATGTCATCGTTTTAGAAAGTCTGCGTTTTCGTGTGTCCACACTGCGATGGGACAGCTGCGTTTTTCCTTGAGGAGTGTTTCTGAGTGTGTGTACAGCAGTGTTGGGTAAGTTACTTTAAAATAGTAACTTAGTTACATTACTAGTTACTTCTCTCAAAAGTAACTCAGTTACTCGTTACTTTCAAAGTAACTAGTTACTAGGGAAAGTAACTTTGGTTTTACTCATAATTCTCTTGTTAATGTGTTGCTTCCATAACTTTGCCAGTCTTCTAGCTTGCTTACTTGCCACAAGTGCACTGTGCCACCTACCAATAGAAAGGAAAAGATAATGTGCATATTTCCACGAGAGAAATCCCACGCCTGGACCGTCATTGACTGCTGCCATGATTCTAGCCTACGTCACAGCGTCATGTGCGCCTTTTACATCCAACACAAAAACTGCAGTCGTGGTGCTTTCGATTGTACTCAGAACTCAGAAATTCTGCCTTCTGAATAGGAAGATGTAGGCAACACCAGACTGCAGATGAGCTGCATACAGGGCTGGACTGGGACAAAAAAATCGTCCCGGGCATTTTGACTAGAGACCGGCCCACCATTATAGGAAAAATCATAAAGCCTTTGAATGAAAATAAACGCTGTTGTGACAGTGATGTTCACTGTTCTGATGGTATATATGCATCAATCTATCAATCGTTTGTTGTAAGATTCAGATAATTATTTTTTAAAAGCGAGACATTTTAAATGAGAATAAGAAAGAAAAGTATTTCTTTGTGCCCCCCTCTCCCTGTTAATGCCCTACCTGCCCCCTGGCAACACTTTGCTAGATCCGCCCCTGCACAGTTACCAGCTGTCAGCTACCTAAAAAAGGATCCTGGTGTTATTTGTCTCTCAGAAACAGTTCATAACTTCCCTTCAACTCATTCATGTCACCTAAAAGGTAAACCTGTTTCTCCATCACCTGTTCAGCTCTGATGATTCAGTAAGGACATCTCCTGGTTTCATCTTCATGTTTCCCTCTCACCAGATAACCAAACCATATCATGACCAGCAGCTTTTACAGCTGTGGCTCCAGCAAACATCAGCTGATACTAGAAATTAATATTAAATAAATTCTAACAACAGCTGATCAAGCTTAAACGTGCTGCTGTTGTTTAGCGCGACATCCGCTGGTTTCCTCTTTCTGGCGCAAAGTGGGCGATAAACAAACAAGAGAGCCGATCAGCTGATCATTGATCAGTTTCATGATTGAAGTAGAAACAGGAGAGGGAGGGGAGAGAATGAGAGAAGAAGAGGCAGCTGTGCAGCAAAGACACAGAATAACTCCAGCTTTGTGTCTTTTTCATTGTAGCTGAATTACGGGACAAACTGTTCCTTTTCACCTCAATAAGAAACGCGTAATATTTTCTCTGAATACCAGACGGGACGGTTGGCAACTCTAATAACTTATGAACAAAATAAAGTTCAACATCATTAACATCATAGCACCACCCAGCTGTATAGAAACTCCGTCATGCTAGCTAGTAGCAGTACGGAAAAAGTCAGAATAACGAAAATAAACTCCACCTAAACTTGGTTCATATCTGACCCAGAGAGACTGCAGGTCATAACTTCTTACCTGAAGTTCAGTTCACACTTGGACCGGCGGCCGCCTCGGGTCTCTTTTCCTTCTGCGTCCCTTTTCCTTCATCCACCTGCTGCCTCCACCACTTGCTAATGTTACTGAATCTGTGGAAGCTCCGCGATAGCCACCACACGAAGTAACGAGTAACGAGCCTATCTAAATCCCAGTAACGAGTAACGCGTTCCTGATTTTGGCATAATAACTAGTTACCGTGCTCGTTACCACAATAATAACGTAGTTACTGTAACGCGTTACTTAATAACGCGTTAGTCCCAACACTGGTGTACAGTAAGTGGTGTGGGGCACCTAAAGGAATCTTGCTGAAGCTGGACTGTACTGTGGCCACCATTTAGTTTGCATTCCTATTGTTTAATCAGCTCCCCCACTGCCAAGTGGGCTTCTAATGAGGTGTTGACTCTTCCACACCATCCATCAACACACAAACACATACACATACACACACACACACACACACGCACACGGGGGATACGAAGGCTGGAAAAGGGATGTTGTCCCCTCTGTAGCCCCCGAGACACTGACAGAGTTAATTAACTGTCTTAATTCTCACTCTGGGTGTTTGGAAGACTTAGATACGTGACAGCAGTCAAACACTGTGTGTGTTTTGTGCTTACCACAGTTGTGCCAGCTTTTTCAAAATGGATCCAACACACACACACACACACACACACACACACACACACACACACGCGCTCTCTGAAAGCTGTCAATGCAGCTTTCTGATCACATTAACCCTCCAAACAGATAGCTCACAGGAGGAAGCATGTAAGCATCACCACTAGTGCCTTGCTGGCTCTCTCCAAACTGAAGAAAATGCTTTTAAGAGCTATTCCAGCTTTTGTTGACAATTTAGATCAGTCACTTATTGAATCGCACTGAAATATGACTGGATATAATTTCTATGTTCGCTATCCTTCAGTTGTGATCTGCCTCATACTGCTTCTGCACTTTAATGACATTTATTTTTATTAAGTCACTGGGGTTACTCTTCTGTATGCAGTCGGCATGTTTCTTCCCATCAATAACAACGATTTGTATCCTGAAGAAAAGGGTGCTTTGATTACAAAGAACTGAAAATACTGTTACATTGTCTACCCATCGTTTTTTTGCTTTGTTCATGCAGCTCTGGACAAATATTATGAATACCCAAGCAGACAGAAACAGTACTTACTAGTATAGCACTTCATTGGCCTCATGTCTCTCATAACGCACCGTCTCACACATGATCCTGCAGAGAGAGAGAGAGAGGAAACAGAGGGAAGAAAGAATCACAGTTAGGCCTCATAGTTGTGTTTGAGTGAATTTATGATCAAATGTTATCAATGTTATGTTATTATAAATCTATAACTAGCAAATTTCTGCATATCCTAGAGTCACCTTTAGCAACAGTCACTGACAGTCAGAAAGCCTGCTGCTGATTATAATTAAAATTTAGAGTGCTGGGACTTATAAAGAGTTGCAAGGTTGTCCATGTTAACCAGTTCACAACGTATGGTTCTGGTTGTTGCAGTGCATTATGGTCTATCGAGGCTTTTGCTGATAGGTGAAGTGAGTTGTTTTTGCCTCTTTATTTTCTAATTTTTCTTGGTTAAATTACACTTGGTATATAACCGGTATGACAAATCTTCTTTTCTAGGCAGATCTACAACATAAAGACTGCAGTCCTTGTTCCTTATAAAATATGGTGAGCTTTATCCTCAAACTGCAGAGAAACATTTGTTTATGTCAGGGCATTGAATTTGCTGAAAATTAAAGCTTTACAAATCTCCTTTTTTATTAGGGTATGTTTTATGGTATTTTAACGTATTGATCACCAATTACATAATTGTTACTTTTAAACTTAATTCAGTAAAATATTTACATTTGCATCTGGAAGATTCCTTACTAAAGAGGTAGGTTTTATGCATCTACGTTTAAGCTAAGCCACTGCAGTGATTTACTTTCTTACTTAACAAAAGCAGAGTGAGTATGTATTGGTATGTCCTCTAAAATAAAGCACACATTGACTATGTGGTCCCACTGCACCACTGGTTAAATGGTCTTTTTCTCAATTTTTACCCAGTTGTACTTTTACACATTTATTTATTAATTTTTTTTAACAGTGTCAAACATGATCTGCATGTCTTATGCACGATTTATAGTCCAAGTGGATGTCTGTAGCAAATATGAAGGAATTCCCTGAAGGAATTCTGATATTTCCAGCTTCTGGGCCAGGGAAGAACAGACAGTCTGGCATTCTTGTTGCCTGTACAGAGGCAAAAAAATATATTTGATAATATTATAATCTGTAAACATAACTCTGCCCTGAAAAATCCAGCCTCACAGCTTCTTGTATTCTTTTTGTGCAGCAAGTTTTTTTTTATAACTTTATATATATTTCATTTTTTTATGTTTTAAATTCTGGAATCGAAACATTTTCACTTTAAGTCCATTCATGTCAGGCTTTCCCCAGATGCCTGTATAGAGAAGACAAATGCTCTTCAACAGTACATGCAAACCACTGTAGTAAACAGTAACTGATCAAAACACAAGCGCTTTCAAAAACAGCTGCGGGTGGACAGCATGTTGTAGCCTCTTTATACAAAGACCTAAAAACAATCCCCGCTCAAGAAAAACAAGTTACTGTGAAAAAGGATCACAGAAGAAAAACAACACATTCCTCCCAAAATGTTCAGACAACAGAAGTATAATATAATCCCATCGTTAGTGGGATGTCTGGCTAGAAGCTTTTTTTTCTTTTCTTTTTTTTTTTTTTAAAGTTACTGAAACTGAAGTTGGCAAAAGGGGTTGGTCTGTGGGACTACGGGGACATTCCTTTTCTGTACGATCCAAAACAAGGAGGAGGGAGAGGGGTTAGTGCTGGAGGCCTCTGAGGGGTCACACAGTGGAATGTTCTAGCTCGCGGGTCATGCACCGCCACATTGTTCCCTTGCTAGTATAATCCACATGTATGCACACAAGGCATGCTGGGAACAGACTTCTGACATGCAGTGTTTGGAAAGTGTGTGCCAGGCAGAGAAGATGGAGGAGCCAAAGGCAAACTGACGCATGAATAGTAGAGCAGGGAGGGCTCATTGCTTCAAGGTTTAAGCAGAGAGTATAGCCTCACGGGGACCCGGTCAGGTATAGGTACAGATTATTAGGGGAAAAGTGCAACAATGACTTCGCTTTAGTCATTTAGTCAGTTTACAGTTTAGTCATAGCAGATATTTTAGATGCTGGCTAAAGTTTCAAACAGATTTATACAACTGGGAAGAGAAAAAATTACTTCTGCAGTTTTAGAAGCTTGGCATGGATAAGTGGTATTGAGGCTGGTAATAATCAAGATTTGAGAGTCTGATGGCAGGTATCATTTGTTTTTATCTGGAGAAGAAAAGTCCTTTTATTTGTCCTCTTGAGAAGACAGAGGAGCCAAAATGGCTCATTTCAGCTGGTGCACCAACTCAAACCATCGAGATCCATCATAAAATAAGCTGTATGTCAAAAACTGAAAATAAGAAAAGCAGGTCAACTTTAAAGAAATATTACAAAATACATTCTTGACTGAAATGAGAAGCTCACTAAAATGTAGTGATATTCATGTCCATTTGTTAAAAATGATGTTCCAGCCAGTTAATATATGAAGAATGAACATATGTTATTCTGTGTTATGAAGAAAGACTCAAAGGTCCAGAAGTACTTAAAACTGAATAATAAATATGCTGGTTTAAGATGCTAGAGACCGACCATATATTATAGTAATAACTGCACTTGGATGCTTATTGTAAATTATAGTCTAAAAAATAAATTCCAATAAGTATGCTGTTGGACGGTACACTGGCTCCTGGATTACAAAAAAATAGAAGTAGCTCAATAGCATACAGCATAGCTAGTGGTTCAATGTTAATTTTCCCACCCCTGACAACAATGCAGCATACACTGAGGAGTTGTCACCACGCATTCATTTGAATTTTAAATTCATGCAATGGGAATATCAAGCTTCAGGAAATGTTAATCAAGTACAGCGGAGGTGTGCAGAGACTCACCTCAACTGGTGCTCTCGCAGGTTGGATAAGGCCTCCATCCCATGGAGATAAGAGTAGACGATCTCCAGGTCCTGAAAAAGAAGAACATACATATTTTAGCTTATTGATCAGAGAAGTGATCGATAGAAAATTAACTGGCAGTAGCCGCACCAAACAAACAGTTTCTACTCATAGCTCCACTAACTTCAACTCTAAGTTGTCCAGGGTTTGGACCAGTGCTCAGATAAAATATGACTTAATGTCTCTTTGCACTCTGGAAGTTGATTAATTACAATTTAGTGTGAAATGCATGAAAATGTGAAATAATGTGAAAATAAAATGGTAGTTGCAGCTCTAGCTTCAAAGGGATGGCACAAAAGGGTCGTTCATCTTCGTCATCGGTCCATTCAGCCATCCTTTTCTTAATAACACCCCCCCTTCCTATTTTCCATTTTGTCTGTAAAATATTACAAAATTATGAGAAATGCTCAAAACTGTTTCCAAAAGTGACAGTCAATGTCTGTTATATCAAGAAAATAATCCAGAAGTCAAAGAAACTTTTACTGTATAAAACACAGAAAACCAAAAGATTATTGAAACAATGCAACCTGTAAATTATTGATTTCCTTCTTTAACAAAGGCTTTAAAAGCTCAGGCCACACTGATTGCTTAAAAAGAAGCCCTTACTCAATATTCAAATCAACCAACATTACTTATTTTTTTAATTGAATAAAATTGAAACAGATTTAGATCCAACAAAATTATTCACCATTATTCACTTTCAAGTTGAAATTTCAAGGTAAATTCAGACCTTTTTAAGGAAAGTAAGACAAAAAATTGCATTGTTTGGTTAAGTTTAAGAACATTTTTGTTATGTAAATTGGCCAGTGAGGCAAGCGAAGCCTCCTTTGTCATCCTCATCCACAGGATTCCTCTCAGTATATTACAAGCCGGCAGGCCACAGGACAAATCGTCATAACTGCTTTTGCACACATATAAAGAACATGAAAAGGGGATTTTTGATGTGTAAAGCACAGCCTCAATGATGCACTCCCAGTGCACAATCTAAAATGTGTACAGAGGGACAAAACAACAGCATTGTGTGCTGGAAAAATCTCACAGTGGTGAGACTAAAGACATTTGAGACTCATCCAAAATGAATTTGAATATTCTATGGCCTTTTATTAGTAAATGCATACTTTGAGACATTTTAAGACTTTGTAAGAGCCCATAGACACCCTATTAAAATGCTGATCATTGATGCTGCAGCAGACAAACAGGGTAGTTGAATGGCAGACAACATTTCACACGGGCAGTGACATTGACTTGCATAAGCGAACACTGTAATAGAAAGCAATAAAGCACCTCACATAGGAAAAAAAACGATAAAAAAAAAAAGCTCCACTGAATAACTATAAACTCCCAATTCAATTACTTCATTAATTGACCCAGTGACTGACTCTCAGATTGTCTGGCATGAGTCCAAGCCAGAGGTGAAACAAAGTGGCCCTCACTGAGAGCTGGCAGGCTGCACAGCTACTCCACTGTCTACTGGCACACACTGGGGCACGGACTGTGTGTGCGTTTGTGGTGCATTGCTGGTCGAAGCCACTGGGAAGCCTTTGTCGGCGGCAACTGGAGGTGGATATGCCGACAGCAGAGTGACAGGATAACAGAGAGCCTGTGTTAAGACCCGGCCAGACACACAAACACGCGCATGAAGCGACACAGAATGGACACACTGTGTCTGGGTTATGTTTCTGAGAGCAACAACGATCAGCTTATTGAAAATTTTATGAAATACTGGTCACAAATACTGAATGACACAGTTTGTGCTGAATTGGTGTCACAAAATGTGTCAGCAGAGGAGGAGGGGAGCGTCAGAGGAGCCTCAGTGTTACATGCCTTTGTATAAACATTTCTTTTGTTTCAAGTGAGTAATTTTAGCATTTTTATCATCAAAACTATAAGCAAAATATAGAAACTAGAGTAGTTTGGCCCAAAGCTGGGCTACTAGGTAGAGTTAAGTCGGAGCAAAAATTTACAAAAATAAAAAATAAAATAAAAAATGTATAGGAATAAAAAACAAAAAAACACCCATCCATCTTCCTCCATTTATCCGGGGCCAGCAGCCTAAGCAAAGAAGCCCAGACCTCCCTATCCCTAGCCACCTCTCCTCCAGCTTCTCTGGGGGAACACAGCCATATGGGAGGGGCTTGGATGGGGCCGTGAAAAAAAACACACACAAAAAACAAAAACACAAAAAAAACATAGGTAAGCAAAAGAAATGGGGGGAAAAGGAGTAATTAAACTCTAAAAAGGAAAAAGCAAAATGAGCCAAAATGTTCTGCTTTTTAATCCATTTATTAAGTTCCAAGTTAAGCAGCTGATCCCGAAAAGATCCAACTCTCAGCTAAGAGAAAGTGAGTTTAAGCCTGCAATCTTTACTTACAGTGATTCCCCAGCGCTGTCAATAAATATTCAGGCTTTCATGAAACACCACATATATATCAAGTCAGCCCCAAACAGTTTTTAAAATTTGGGTTTGGTCTTCATAAAACGGACACAAACAGAAACTCGATTTACCCTGAGGGTTGCCTAGCCCTATTACATCACACTCTGATATCCCCACTAACCAAATCCTTATGTTCACTGTGTCTGTGGTCAGAAACACAATGAACAGGAGTCACGGCATAATGATCAGACGTCTACTGCCACCTACTGGCTGGAAGGAGAACTACAACTTTGATTCACCTGGTTCACCGAGGGCACAAAGGTACACCCTCATTCAAATAACACAAATCCGCACTTATTTAGTTACTGAAGATAATAAAAAGTATTTTCTGAATTTGGCCTAAACCAAAACAAATTTTTATGAAAAAATAATTCAAATCTTCCCAAACTGCAAATCCTTGTCAGCCAAACTCATCCTATGTGCTACCTGCACAGCACAAAAGCAGCAACACTAAAGACATTTCTTTACATTACGTTAAAGAAAACTCTAGTTTTCTTATACAGCCTTTTGTTGCAAATTCTGTAACATTGGGTGTGTGCATGACCTTCTGACACATTAGGTCATTATATTTATAATGCATGTTGGTGGCTTTGCAATGGTAAAAGCACAAACCCCACAACAGCAACATCGCCACTACAAATACCTCTAAACCGGAACTTGGTTGCATTGTTTGCATTATTATCTTGGTTTGGGGAACATTTAGCATATACTGGGTTAATAAAAAATAAAATACTAATAATAACTGCTCTAACTTAAGCATAGACACAGAATTCAAACCAAAAGACACCACTAGATGGCAGGGTTGCAGGGTTTTCTTAAACCTCCTTTTCACGGTGACATAACCGTGAATAAAACAGCACCACTGAAACACAGCCTAGCAGAAAGAAATATGCAGAACCATCAATTGTGGCTTCAGTCTCAAATATTTTAGATTGACCGTATGGAAAGAATGTAATGGACCCCATCTTTTCCACTCCCTGAGCCTTACATTTTCCGGTTGGATTTTCTTTCTAATACTGGTCTCTATTTACACTGAGCCAAACACGATCACCACAAAGTACACAGGAAAACGATAAATGAAAGTTTCAGAGTGCGGACCATGGCATCAAATTCAAACCAAACGGTGCTTTTTAATAAAATTCATTTGTTTTATTTCACTATTTGAAGCCTTTGCACAGACTTGTAAAAGCTGATTTTATTATCACTCTTTCTCCTAGATCCAAAATCAAAATGAAGGCCCTTTGATATAAACTTTCATCATTTAGGTGATGCTTGCTTCATGCTCTTTTACTGCTCTGTTGATCCTTCGTCTCAGCCACTCTCTCCTCGAACAGAGACAGGAAGGAAAGAGCAGTGGGCAGCAGAAACTAGGACATGCTGATGAAGGCTGCGTCTAGCCAAAAATTCTCCTCATTGTTTGTCTAAAGACAAAGCTTGTTCATTTTTTTTAAAAAAAAAAGAAAAGAAAAAAAAACTCAAAAACTTCTGGCAGCTCAAACTCCCAGGCTGCACTCAGTGACGCCATCTAATCCCTCCCCCTTCCTTTTCAAAACTAATCCTTCCAAGAACACAGGTGGCCCCCACAGGAGGAAAAACATACCAAGATGCTGTTTGTGCTCTATAAAGCCCCGGGGATGCTTCAAAGCTGTTTGTGCAAAACTAGCCACGACGTTCCTCACATACCATTTACATACTGCCACTGAACCTCTTTGTGAAGTCCCCCAGTTATTTCCCTGATGCAACACAGTATGTCATCACTCTACAGAGTCATTTGTAAGACAGATGGTAGCAGTGCAATGCAGTAAGACGAGTGGAGGCATTTCCTATCCAGGATACAAATTAAACAATAGCAGGCCTTGTCTTCCTAGTTTTAGGCTTGCAAACACACACACACACACACACACACACA
>NW_024582394.1:746675-773875 GCF_018398535.1 Haplochromis burtoni
ACACACACACACACACACACACACACACACACACACACACACACACACACACACACACACACACACACACACACACACACCCCGCAGCTTCAATTTTCCGCCCCTTATGTAAGGCCCCAGAGGGAAAGGGTGCACTGTCGGGCCTATTGCCAGCCTTTTGAGTGGCAAAGCATTCAGTGTGCAGAGGGAGGTCAAGGAAGTTGTGATGTTTTTCCTGCCTTATTTTCACTGAGGTTTCGCATAGCCTAAAACAACTGGAGGTTGCAGTAAAAACAAATGCAATACGTTAGGAAAAAGATAATTCCGAGAAACGGCTGTATCGGTGACCTGAGGGGTAAAAGAATTGTTTTGCTGCATAACACACATGACACAAGTGACGGGAAAGCAAAACACAATTTATTTTAGACCTAAAACTCTTGAAAACTATGCATAGCACGAGACGGTAGTGCGTACAGCATTTCCTTGATATCAACCTCATGTCTTTGGCAACAACAGTCGAGACGCCATTTATTTATTTTTTGTTAATCAACGAGTCAATTAAAGGACTAATTTATGTGCTTGCAAGTCTGACAGAACAAATTCCTTTCTGACAGGTTTTACCACATCAGGTACCATCTCATGACCTCATCGTGAAGGAATGAGCTCATTCCTCCGTCAGACTGAAAGAGCAGGCATGTAACTGGTGCTTTTTGTTCTCAAAAACAAAGATGCTTAAATTCATTAAAATGATATTATAGGTGCAGAATGGACAAAAGAAGCACCCATTAAATTTTAACATGGATCTGGGTAACTCCATAAAAATAAATAAAAATCAGTACATTGACCTTGGTGAAAGATGTTCTCAGGTATTTTAGTGACTAAGCTGTCAAATGTGATTAAGTGATTAATACTACAATTTAAATATCTTTTGGATTACCTCAAACATCTCTGCATCCGAAACGACAGTTAGGGAAAACCTCCACCTTTCTTATCTCTTAACACCACAGTGTCTGTTCAGCACACAGGAAGCTCTCCTTTGGTCAGGCCCTTTCACTGTGACTAAAATGGCCAGTCCATTTATTCAACTGGCTCTGGCTGAGTGCAGATAGCAGACCTCTGCATTCATCTATCACCCACTGCAGAGAAACGTCAAAGAAAGGGGCTGAAACATTTCAAAAACAATGAGACACTGTGGGAGAGGTAAACAAAAGAGGCTCTGGTAGGGAAGCAAAGGACATTTCTGATGCCCGAGTATCCTGATGGATGTTCAGATAGTTTTTTTTTAACAGATTCATGTTTATGTAGAACCCGTTTTTTCAAGTTAACAGCAAGTGTCCTTCTTAAAAGGGGAACCTAGTCCTTCCAGATCCATATTCTTGAGTAGCATTGCATGATTTCATGATGACAGTTTTATCCTTACTTATCTTATACTTGGTGCTGCCCTGTTACTTCTTTTAAGATGACACTTTTCTGACTATCGAACCACCCTAGATGAAGCTTAGAAGGGCAGCTCATTTCTCTCAAAGCAATGGATTTCAGACAGCTGCATATCAGAGTTTTGGTTATAAACACATAAACACATGCAGAGGATTCAAACTTTCAAACTCTATGGATAGAAGAATTTGTTATTACAGGATAAAAGAAATCTGGTTATATGTGTCAACAGAGTGAGCAAACTGTAGATAGTGATGCTATGTTGATATATTGTAAAGAAATGAGCAATTAAATGTTGTAAACCCATAAAACCAGACACACGACTGCTTGTTCAGTGCTTCGCTGAGTCGCCCAGCACAGTAAATCAATGATAGAGTCGCCTATATTAACATTTACATCTTCAAGCTGTCGCTTTTAGTGCCCGCAAGCACTCGTCTTCACTGCCCGACAAGAAAAATGTTTTGCATTGATCCTCAGTTTATTTTGTTTTTATGCTTTAGTTTAAAGGGAAGAACTGTTCTGTGATATGTTGTTTAAATACAAAAAAAGTTGAGAGAACTGAGATTTCTGAAACTGAAATGTGGAGCAATACAAACCACAAAAAAAAAAATTCAATTCATGTACCCTGGCATTCTGAGGATAGCTTTCAGGTACCACAGCATATTTCTGCTATTTACCTGTGGGGCAAAACCCTGCTTGCAAAGTGCATATTTGACAGTCAGGAACATGCCTTCTTCCTCAACTTTCAGCATTGTTTCTGTGTTAATCTTTCCCCCTGTCACACAAATAGCAGATGGAGCAAGCATCTATTCTACTCTGATTAGTTTTTATTATTTGGTATCAGAGGATTACAGTTTTTTGATTAATCAGTTAATCTTTTACCAAGCCAAATATCCAAAATAAAACCACAAGCTGTTCTCAAATTGTGACACATGAATTGTGTTTTCTGTGATGCCAAGTTGAATGTAAATCAATATCAACCAGAAAGGAAGCAAATCCTCATAACTGAAAATATTTTTGTCATTTTCTAACCCTGCAATTAAAGTAACCGACCATCTTACCTAAATTTCAGTAAAAGTACACTGATTAAGCACCTTTATAATCAACTAACATTTTAATGGATTATTAATTTAGTCTCCAAACTTGTGAAAATGCCAAACAGGTATGTTTTTGTTTTGTTTCTTCTTAGCCAGTGTCTTAGCTCTTGTTATCAAGCCAATGTACAGAGAAACAGAGGCGCAGTGAGTGTGAGAGAAATGGCCACCTGCTGTGGAGCATATGTACTTTTGTCAGCACTGCCAGGCAACTTGTAAAGAAAATGTCTGAATAAGTTTTCACAGTGACTAACATCTCACTGGCAAGCTGTGGAATTTGGCAAATCCTGATCTTTCATTCTGTCCTGGGTGGTGGTTTCGAGGAGCAACCCATGCTCCGAGTACAAATCGAGCTGTACGAGCACACCAACATCTTAATTACGGTTGCGATTAGTCGCTATAATCGATGATGTCGACCATAAAAATTCATCGACGTGGAATTGTATTGTCGATGTGTCATATGCTAAACCGATGTAAATGTGTTTTTCACTTACCAAGAAAGAAAACTTTCCCTGGAAAGTGCTGACAAAGTGTGTGAAATGTCAGAAGAATCTGAATGTGAGATTTTAAATAATGCAACTTCAGACCATCAAGACTGCAGTTTCTAATGTGCAGGCGACAAGCTGCAGCTCTGTTCTCTCTCATTATGCTATCCCTGTCTAAGATGCTTACCATCTTGATCCCTGGCAGCCAGAGAAGCAAAGGCTGTCCTAATCACAGCACTTTGCGCAGAGAGGATTTGTTGTTGTTCTGTTTCAGAAAATAGCTGCAAAAAGCACAAATTAATCCCCCACGACTTGGGAAAGAGGACGACCTAGTTTTATAACAATCGCTCATTTGTCACCACGGGCTGAGCTTCTCTCTCCATACCTTCACCCTGTGAACTTTACTGCGACCGCTTCAAGGTTGGAAGCAGACAACAAAGATTTAGTATGCAAAAAAAGCCCATCGGGGTTGGATACCATAATGACGACGCAGGAATGCAACTCGCAACTGTTCGAACTGTGATACAACTTTTTTTCTTTCTTTTTTTAAATTTATTTTAGACATAACCAGATAGCGTCTTTCCTAAAGCTTGCTCTTATTCAGTCAGTCATTCAGGTATCAGTTCTGTGTAGCCGCATACCACATCATGATCCGCAGCATTCCTTGGAAGTTTTGACCCATTCCAGGTTTGCCCCGCTGTGTCCCCCCACATTGAGAGAAGAATCAGTTACAAAGACTTTGCAGGGGTCGTCTTATGTGTCAGGTCGGGGTGAGGCTTGCATTCCTCACATGGCGCTGGCTAGATATCTCAGTGACCACACCACACAGACACACACAAGGTTCAAAGAGGCCATCTCAGTCATGCCCCTCAATCCCCTACTCCTCACTAACCTATGGCAGGTACTATATGGCATACAGGAACCATCTGAGTAAACCATCCATGAAGGCAGAATTAAAGAATTTTAGCATATTTTAGTGTTAGATGTGTTAAATGACTCCAAACCAACTGACTTAATAAGTTTTCTCATGTTTAAATACTACTATATGTGTAATTGTAAACAAAAATGACACAAAATGCTACATTTTGGCTTTTGAAACCATGAAAACATGCAAATCAAATAGTATTTTGAAAATCATTAGAAGACTTGAAATTTAAAAAAAAGAAGAAAATAACAAAAAGAAGACAAGCTACCATAAGTAACAAATGAGTATTAATTAAAACTCCATAATTTCAACAATATAAATCACATTATAACATTATTCAACTGGTTAAAGGGGACAGAAAACAACACCAAATCTTAACAAAAGGAATCCAATTTCTTTTTACCATTTTCTGCTATTTTTAATTACGTGTTTGACTCAAAATAATATTCTATTTACAGCCCTAATTTTCAAAACCGTGTCATGTCTTTCAGGTCTTATTTTAATAAAGTATTAAGCTCAACAGCTAAATGTCACTTTCATTAAAAACAAGCACAAAGACAGCAGCACAAATCCTGTTGTGCCTTTTATCAGTTCTTTTGGACAATAATATGGCGTCGAATTAAATTAAATGTTAGTCTTATCGATGTGTGGCTGTCAGATAAAGAGCATACGTCTGCATTGCAGATGCAATAACAATTTTCATTGAGTGCTGGAGAATGATGCGGTGGACAGGCCAGCTGAATGAGGCGGTAAATTGCCTAGAGTAGTGTAACAAGGTAAAGAGGCCACTGGGAGTCAGACAGCCACTGCTGAAGGTTGGAGGGTCATGTTGCCTACAATGCAGTATCTGCTAATGGCAATATATTGCATTATATTGTCTGCTCAGCACAAATGTTTGTGTCAGTGGCAACTGGGACTGAGAAAAGCTGCCCCTGACAGGCAGACAAAACACCAATGAAAACTGCTCATTCCAAAATGTGCACAACATTCATCATACTCCTCAGGGCTGCTGTATGATGCTGTTTGCGTTAGTGTGTGCATGTGTGTATTCTCTCGTCTTTGTTTGTACATTCCCTGTGTTAACAGGGTGGTCAGCAGCTGTCCTTGAATCTGTATTGACAGAGAGTATGGGATCTGCTGGGTATTTTTATCCATTAGCCTGTGTGAGAGAGCAGGTGGAGGCTTTGTGGGCTACAACAAGGTCACACAGTGACGAGTGACGTTATGCTGTTATCGCTGACTGCTTTGGCCAAATGCTAAAGATTGAGTGCCTGCCCCCCTCCCTCATGGAAAGACATTGCATGTGGCAAGAGTAAGAAGTGAAACTAGAGAATAGAAGAAATATTACATCACTAACTTTGGACAAAAAAGAAAAAAAAAACAATCAAGATGAAGATGAGGCTGGAAAGATGCTACTCAGTGTAATTTAGCAAGTACTTCTTCACATTGTCGACTAATGTACAAATGGTCGCTTGTACAAAAGGCTAAATGTTGAATCAAAGAAGGAGCTAAATCCTCAGATTACCAGTGTTGTACCACTGAGACTATATTAAAACCTTGTGCCACCGGAATGAAGTTGGCACATGTTACACAAAGCTAATTAGCAGTCTTACTAACATTAAGAACTTGGGGTTAACTTAAGCTAGCAGAGCACATGGTCCATACCTTCTTCCTCTTTGCTTCTGATGCAGATTTAAGTGTTGCACAAAACAACTACACTTCCACTGCCACCTGTTCAGATGTGCCTGAGAAGAAGACAGGAGTCCTTTTTTTGTCAACAGGAAGGCATCTAATACACCCACACGGCCTCCACTTCCACTTTTACACCAGCTTGATGTAATTTATTGAATAGAATTACACCACTGAATGATGGTGGGAGGTTGAAGGCCCCGTGGAGCAGAACAACCCAACAGTCACAGAGAAAATTTAAAAGCACTTGGGAGCTGCTGTTTATTTCCCACTGTGGTCAAGGCAGCTGGTGGACACGGTGACTGGTTGGAACAGGACTCAGGGAGCCATGTGAATGAGCTTAACAGCACCTACTTGAGTTGCCTGCCAGCATAAAACCCTGAAGAGGTGAAACACTCTCAGTCTCCTGATGCATGCAAATCAGATGCAAGCTGGAGTGCAGAAGCAGCGGGACATCTGTAAGTTTGGTTACGAGTTGCAAGATGTCAAAAATAGGAAGTGTGCCCACTTCACTGAACTCTAGCAAAACTTTGTTAGCGGTAAGTATGTCAAAACAACAGATGAAGGGTAACTGACCTTTCCAACCCTGCTTTGATCAATACTACAGCCTACCTACATGGATGTGTGTTTTGGCAGTGGATGTGTGCAAATTTATTCTGGCCAGCACCTCCACAAACAGAATTGTGCACTAAACCTCAAGCAACCTATTCTAAAGATAAAGTTATATAAAGAGTGGGCTTGAGTATCACTGCAGCATGTTAAAATATATCTCACAATGTTGACCATCTCATCTGATGGCTGCAAGACAGCACAATGCTGCAAAATAAATACTTCACCCACCCGAGTGTTTTTTTAAATAGAAAGAACAAGAAGTTTGTTTTTTGCTCAAACCACATTGAGAAAAATTAATGTCAGCTGATTCAGTCTCAGTTGATAACTTATAAAAAGGCGTCTCATTACCAAGGTGTCACACAAGCAGCATTTCATGATGAGTCAAATGCAGATATAAAAAAAAACACTTATTAACACAAGTGTTGTCACAAAGAACACAAAAAAAAACTTCCCGTTTCTTTTTTCTTTAAAGAGTGCCAACTAGGTTAAATTTTTTTCTCATCTTTAAATAATGTATACAAATAGTTTTAGAAGTTCTTATGGTCAGCATTTGGGAAATAGCTGCATTGTTCACAAGTGGAGAGAATTTCTTATGAAATAACCAACAGGAGTATGATTTATCAGATGAGAGTTGCACAAGGTGAGAAAGGGGTAATTTCTTGCTTTGCACACACACAGCAATTACTTATTCAGAAGCTGCAGTAAACACTGCAAGGACAAAAGACTGCACTGCTGTCCTTGAGGTGATCAACAACATGATTTCTTCTTTATGTGAGAATTCGCTTTCCTGCAGCAGTCTGCTAGTGCTTAATATTATCCACACAAGCCACACTGATACAGGATCTCAGGGCTATCTAATTAGCACCAAATGTTATTTGCTGACTCAGTTGCACCCCGTAACACTAGAGAACTGCCACACAGGGCAGGAAGTCAAAGCTATCAACAGCATCACAAGAATAAGTTCAAGGATGTGGGATTACAAATGAATGCAATTATAAGCTTTGAAACAAAATTCAACACGTTCTGGTATAAGTGGTCACAAACTGGCAGAATTTTAAATCCTGAGGTGAAAAGTTCAGCTATTGCGCTTTTTTTCTTGTCATATCCACTTCTATCTTCATAAATACAGTGTTGTGTTAGAACCCGTTTCTCCAGTTGCGTCACTTAACATGACTTTGGATGAATATCAAACTTGATATCCATCTGGGTTGCCCACAGGGCCAGATTTAAAAATCAGGACCATCTTCGTCACTGAATCAAACACTGTATAAGCAAGCAACAGCCAGTCTGTGGTCTCCTGACACAGTTTGTTACCACAGTGATGTGACTGACCACAGACTTATTCAGAAGCAACCACTGTACCAAACTCCAAACACAGCACTGACACGTGCTGGCTCTCCTGGAGGTCTCTGTATAATATTATAAGTACATGCAGTTTGCGCATTTTCTTATATTTGGAACTTCAAGTGTTGATCAATTAATCCTTAAACTTTTTGACTACTAATTACTCACATCATTTTGGAGCAAAAATGCCAAATAAATCGTTGCATGTCTTTAAATGTGATAATATGTTTCATAAAAGATAATATTGGGCACAAAATCATGCTTAATTTAATCAATGGCATATTTATCCCGATTAATATGAACCAACTTTGAACTATGGAGGATCCACAATATTCATTTGTTCATTTTACAACTACAAAAAAACTCAAGTATATCTAAATATCCGTTTATATACAGTATTAATAATCCTAATGTCTTGGGTGAAACCATCACACTTCTTTTAGCTAGCAATAAGCACCACAATGGTTTAGTGTGGACTCAATGGGGGTCTTTGACCAATACTTGATACAAAGGGATCTCTCTGCTCTGTCACTGAACCTCATCGTAGCAGGTCCGTACCCGGGAACAAAGCCAACTGTCCAGCCAAATGAAACCTGCCCCATTTCTCTCAAACAAAGGCCTCAAAGAGGTGCAGTGCAATCATCACAGACTTGCGCAACACCATATAAAGATCAATCCAAGGGCTCAAAGCAAAAGCGAAAAGAAAAGGATAGGGTGGATAAAGTAGGGTGTAGATGGGCTTTAATCTTTCCGAGCCAAATGGCTTGCTTGGTGGCCTAAATGATCCAGAAACACTCAGTTCCAGCTTCCCTCCTCTTCTGTCCAATTAACTTGACACAAATAGAAGCCCAAGGCAGGAGGAGAGTTACTAATAAAATCCCCCAGACTTCGACAATGGGAAGAGAATAACACTGGTTCCCCAACTGCCTGGACTCAATACTGTGCTGTTGATTCCTAAACCGCAGAAGCATTAATCCCAATCCTCCCCCTGGTGCATTTGAAAGAATTCAATAATCAATCTTTTCCATCTCCGCTGCTTTCTCCTATGGCTTCCTGCAGAAAGTAATTCCTACATTGCAACGCTACTATAGCTGCTGGTTGCTAGGGAACAACCAGTGAAAATCTCTAAGAAAACAGCTTTCACAAAGATTTCGCATATTAGCTCTCCAAGGCCACAAACACGCTAAAGTCACCAGAGGGACGATGGAGTTTGTTTGTTTGAAATCTCATGTAGAATCCCATCGAAGGATTTCGATGCTGTTAAGTGGATATCATTTAAAGCCCACACCCATTTAAAAGAAAGAGAAACTGTCAAAAGAATAGCTGACTAAACATGTTTCAGTCTTACGGTCCTGATTTTTTAGGCATACTATAGTGAACCCAACAGAAAGCACACAGTTCCCCTCCCCAGTACAGTACTGAAAGCCTTCAGGAAAAAAAAAAGAACCCAAGCTTTTAAAGCGCTTCTTAGTATAGAAGCCCATTAAAGTAAAATTGACACTATGTAGCACTCAAGGTGACATGAAACACACGTTTGATATTTTAAGAGAAAAAAAAAAAAGAATCAATGTCTTAATTGACTTACTTTTTCACTTGTCAAGCCTGTGCTTTCAATTCCTAAATTGATTTTAAATGCAACCTTGGCTGTGTCAGTGCTCTCATGTTTGGAGCTTTTCCAGAGGGTCTTCAGGCTGCAGGATTATCAGCACATGAAGAGCAAGTTCCCTCTGAGCTGGGAGTGAGCCAGCGCCATTGCTTTTGTTAGTAGCTAACAACATTGTCATCTATGCTCTTTCATCGTCTGCCATCACAATGGAGCAGGGTCTAGCGATTGCCTGTTTTAGGTGTGATTTCTCATCTTTTTTATCTCAAAAGCTGTGACCATGGTGCTGAATCCAAAGGAGACAAAGAAACAATGCTGCCCCCTCCCCCATTCCAATAAAAGCTACAGGAGGGAATAAAACACTTTAGTCAATGAGAGCTGACGATGTATCTGCTGAGGTGCCACTTTAGGTCACAACAGCTACAAAGCAACAGCAGAGAGACACTTAAGCATACAAAGCCAACAATGTCTCCTGTGTGAAAATAGTGGTATCAGCATCCATTCACAATTAAGCTGTACATTAGTGTCAGTTCTTGAAGCCCAGCTTAGGATTTGCAAATGTTTCGCAATTTAACAACTGATTTTCTTGTGTGTGGTATATGCACCACATTGGTTCACAACAAGCCCACTTAAGTCCTGAATGGAAATTTCCTGTTTACAGAACTGACTTATGATCCCACCCAAGGCCTTTCACTTCATACTGAAATAGGCCTCCCCTCCAGACGGAAGGGGATTTCAGGCTATATCCTGAGGAAGTTTTACAAAAGAAACATGGCAAACCATTGTGATCTTTAAAGACTTCAGTCACAAGATGAAATTCCCCCCTTTTTCTTCGCCATATTCAAGTTAATCAAAGCTGAAGGACAGAAAACTCCAGTTAATTGGTTTTTTCCAGTTCACAGTTTCAATTCATTGAGTCTTCTTGGAACATTGGCTTATAGCAGTCTGTATTTGCTTTAATTTCTTTTGTTGTGTTCCACCAAGTGGCTATAGATGTTCTTTTTTTTCCCAAAAATAAGAATTAAAAAAAAGCCTTAAACCGCCCAAAAACGCAACAAAAGAAAACCTAAAAAAAACGTTGGAACAACTAAAAAAAATGAAGATATTCATTTATTTTATTGGCTCACACAATCTTATTTGTATAAATTAACTTAAACCATGAGTTTATTGCAACTAATGGTCTATAACACAAGCCCTTTTTTCACAACTGGCATGTGCACAACTGCAGTTGGTACAGTTTAACTAAAGTGGCTATTTCCAATGTAGTGACAATATGACTGGTGTGATTTTAAACGCTTTTGACAAGCACAAGCTGCTTGCAACAGGGAGTCATTGTGTCTACACTATACTTGTGGATCTGGTGGAGCCAAAGCACAGAAGCCTATAGCAGAGCATGCAACATGTAATTACATACAGTTTTCATTTAGTCAAGTATAAACACAGTTGCAGACATTCTACATCAATACAACCAGTAGTAAAAGAAACCACAGGAACGTGGCACATTTTAAATGAACATTGTACAACACAAGAGCATCTTTTGAAGTGACATTTTTTATAACAGTAACTCAAATTGGCTAACTGAACAAACGCCATTTTCTTAACAGTCATATGAAACTTTGTAATATTCCATTAATGACTCAGTGAGGAAACTATTAGCTTACAATGTAAATAGAAACTAAAACAACAAAAACTGCTGAAGGGTTTTCCCGTCATTGTGCACAAGTAGTATTTAACTGGCTAACAAGCTCTTTAGTCCAAAGGTACAATTAACACATTTTTAAAAAATTAAGCACCATTAAGATTTTCACCATCAAGTAATAACACACTGATATCAATTAAAATAAGATGAGGAATCACTGCAACTTTTGCCTCTTTAAGCACACTCATTTTCACTTAGACACTGGTAGGGCTATTGGAAAATAACTATAAGAAGAACTATAAGCTCTTCTAAAGCATCTCATAATTGCTCAATTTAAGATCGATCTTCAGACTGGGAGTGACTGGAAGACGCAAATTACAACATTATTGAAACAATCTTCAGCCGGATGAAACTTGTGTTTGAGACTCATCATCTTTAGTTTCATTTTAACCTGCTGTTTGCTTTTGGATTTCCGTGTTTACTTTTACATCATGGTTACAGTTAACACACACAAACCCTTTCACACACGAATCACAAGTTAGGAAGTTCCAAGGATTTCACATGCACTTTATTCACACAGTCACTGAAGATCCTCTACATCACCTATGCAGCTATTTCCCCAATTAGAATGGAGGATAACACACCTTTTGCACTACATGCTGTTACAGGAAGGTGCCTGCTGCTCTTATCTATGGGACTGACAACAACTGACAATGGCCATAAAATAAAAGTTGAATTGAATAAAATTATTCAATCTAAACAAGTGCACAAATCACCTTTAAACAGATGGTAAATGAAAATAAACAAGGCCACGATCTACTAAAAAGCAAAAAATATTAACGAAAAACATTCCATTTAAACATGCTAACGAGTCACCTCCTGTTGATAAGAGTCACATCATGTCACCTCACCTATCAAATGTTTCCTCACAGAGACCTAACATAATGATCGCTTTAGGGTTAACTGAAGGGTGCTTTTCACCAAGTAGTTGTCTTATAAACATCTGACATATTGTGCATCTCATTGGTAAAGTGAGGCTTAGATCTGTAGCACTCGCAAAAACTTACAGAAATACCCTGTAGAGAAGCCTTTATATTGTGTCAATGACATGTACTGGGCCTACTGCATAAAATAATAAGAAACAAATGTTTTTCCTGTAGAGGGATAAGAATGAATTGCAGTAATGTGAACAAGGTTCAGGACACCACTTACTATGCAGCTACCTTCTAAAGACGCTGAAGGAGGGGCTGCTAGCAATGCAAAAGACAAACAGTCTCCATGTGGTGGTAAAACTGAGATTTAAAAAATACCATTTAAAACCACCTGGAGAGGCCAGTATAGCCTGGTGAAGGATGGTAAAACTGAATTTCCACTAACGGCAGACTCAGTAAATCTGTCAGTCCTTGCCTAGAATTTAGCCTAGCTTGCTTATTCAACTCATAAAATCTTTAAGGGACATCAAAAGTTATTCTGTGCAATAAAAACCCTGTAGCCAAGCCACAATACATAAGCTATGTCTGAATTATTTCCCACCCCAAATATGTGCATTTTTTAACCAAGTGGGTAAAATACATTAACACCAACCGCTACTCCCCATGCTAGGGTTGAATCACTTCTCATTATCTTGAGTTTTCACTCTTGACACAGAATCACATTAACAGTATGGATGAAACGAAGCACCAGTGAAAATGTACTCGCCTGAGGTTTTTACAATGAATAAACTTGCAGCAGCATCGTGATTCTGTCATTATGACATGCTAGTCACAATGACAGAATCATGTTTCTGTCACCGGCTTGTGCTCATTGTGTTGTGCTGTACAGTTCAGACTAACGCCCCTTTACTCAACAATATTCCCTTTCTTAGAGAGTTATGTATGGCCCTTTACAGTCCTTGTTTGCTTTCTCATTGGAGGTAACCAGATTACTCAATCACAAATAAGCAAATACCACTTTAAGAAGATTGCACACACATTAGCCTCTCAAAGGAACTGCTAGTGCGGTGTTATGTAAGCCTATTTTTGATACTTGGCCTTTGTTACATTGAGGCAACACAACACCTAAGGAGATCTGCATACTAATCGTGGCAAGGATGATTAATGAAAAGTGTTTGCCCTCAACAGGAGTGGCTTAAGTGTGAAGGAACTATAGGGCCATATGGGAAAACGCCTGGCAGTGGATTGCCGTTTGAGGTGAACCAAGTCAAGTGTCAATTAGCCTGGTCAAAGTCTGAGACGCTGATGACTGAATAAGTAATGCTCAGCTATAACTGACGTCACAACATTTAAAGAGAGGGTATTGCTGTAAGAGTGAGGAGGGGGGAAAAATGGCGCCACAATGTCAGAGTGAAATCAATGTCAACAGCGCTGCAAGGGAAATGTTGCATCACAGCAGTAAATGTGTTTACACAAACTTCTCCCAAAGGAAAGAGCCTAAAAATTCAAAGCACACTCACAAGTTCTCTGGTTGAAGACCAGGAGAGAGCATACTGATAATCTCAGACTGGCACCCAAGCAATCTTCATTCGGAGCCGTTAGAAAGAGGATGTAATTGAAGGTTCAGATCAAGCAAGCCAAAGATAATTATGCCCCTTCTTTCCAAAAGCAGGAAGCAGCAAGAAACTGTCAAACATTCCAGTGAGAATCAGATTACGTTGAGGCCTTGGTAATAAACAGACATTTTCCCTGATGGTTAATGGAAGGATGGAGAGCTGCAGAGTTGGAAACGTGACCAACCACAGGTTAGTCAAACCCTCAGGGACCAATTACAAAGATAAGGTTGCAACAAGACATATATCGTACACCAGTTTCCTCCACTGCACACAGGAAGTGGAACAACAGTATAACTAATCGCCGATTTAAAAATGGGGAAAATGTTTCGTTTTTAGGTCGTCCAGTTCTCCTTCCTGCTGGCAGAACTCAAGGTCTGCTGCTGCAGCAGTTTTCACTTTTGACAACAGCATCCATTAACCCAGACAGCTGCTTTTGCTCACGCTAGTGTTGTAATGAATCGCTTCTCTTAGCTCACATGGCAAGTAATCACCTGCCTACCACCAGCACAGCTGTTGATAAACCACAGTTTGCATGAGGCATGACAGGCCACATGAGGATCAAAGACACATCCAGCAAAAAGTGTTACAGCTGAACATTACAGCATCAGGCTCACTACACAGTCACACAGCCTTGTGCGTATGCCTCTCACACCAAGCCACTTCCCATTATCACTATGCATTACTTTGCATTGTCTATGTCATTCAACAATCTGACCAACATCCAACCCTGATGATTTCACTTTTTCTTCTCCCCCCCATTTATGTGCTCTAAGTGGTTTAGAATTATTATGGAATCTCATTACATGATGTTACTTCACATGGCATCACAAACTCAGTAATTGTGTGCGTGATGAGACAATGTTATCACTACTGTAACATGTCATTACAGCACACTTCCATTTAATTTGCAGTGTGTGTGTGTTTACACTTTTGTGCTTGGGTTGGCGGGGTTTAAAGGCGCCATTTGATTCTGATGACTGAAGGTACCACTGTCGACTGTTCCCCTGTTTAAAGGGGTCACTACTGTAGGGAGGTCTGTATATTTCACTCCTTTTAAAAATCGTATATGTTAATTAAGCCATCTCAAATCTGCGAAATAACAACTCTAGATCATAAAAACAAAAAGGAGTTTTAATTACCAAAAAAAAATTTAAAAAAATCAAAGACACCTTCTCAGTTTCTACGTCAGCTACGACGGTGCTTTTTGGTGCAGTGAAGCAGGCTGGCAGTGTCTCACTGATGAATATTTTAAACCATCAGCTTAGGCAGGTGAACCATCACTAGAGGCAACGTGTTAATAAAACAAAGTACACAGACACACTGAGCGATACTATTATAGTGCCTGACTAGTTAGAGTAAAAGGATGCATTTTCGTAAGGGTGAAAACATTCAGACAAACAAATCTGAGTGAATGTGTTGCACTACAATGGTTACAAAACTCTCCAAATCAAAGCATTCAAAAACAAATACAGCACTATGGTTTGTTCATATGCAGCTCCACTAAGAACATTTCCCTGATTTTTATCCATTGCTGCAATAAGAACTGTCCGGAACCGCCCTGTGCCATTGTTACAAATAGTGTAAGGTATTAGCTACGTGGCGAACCAGTATAGTGGGATTTAGAGTTCACTAATCACACAAATTAATCAGCTCTCCATCTGATCCACGTCATGTCTGAGCAGTTCACCACGAGGAAGGATTATACAGTAGATTATACAGCAAAGTGAGCCTGTACTGTGTGTGACTGAAGCTAAGCAGCACATTCACTCAAAGTAGTCTGGCACTTGTTTACAACAAGGATAGTACAACCATCACAGACAAAGTAATTGTTGCATAATATAGAGCTTACGATTATATCCGGAAGTACTCGGTGTTACAATAAGGCAAAGATCAGATTAACTGTGTTAGCCAAGATTTGAGGAATTGCAAAACTTTCAGAGTACTAAATTTTTCTCAGCTCATGCTCTCTGTAATGTAGGCATCACTTTTCCCCCTCCAAGTCTCCCCCAGAAAAGAAGGTTTTAATGGGCACTATAATAAGTAGTGTAATTCAATAGCAGTCACGCAAATATCGCAGTCAAGTGGTTCTCATGCTAAGTTATGTAAAGACTGTGGTCACTCAGTGGCATGAGGTCTACTGCCTTCCGCTATAAAGGCCAATGGAATTCTTGGAGCCTCGACTCCATGACTGGATTGCTTTGCTTTAAAAATATCTCATGGAATGAAGCACATAAATTACTAAAACGATGTTTTTCACTAAGGTACAAATGTATAGCGCAAACCTGAGAAACCCAGGACTACACACAATCATTGAATTTTCCAATTAACACTAAGAGTGAGATAGCAATGATTTGAGACAATGCATTTTTCTGTAAGTACAGCAAAGCAGTTCAAAAAGAGATGTACCTGTCAACTGATCAAAGCAACCACTGTGATAACCTGGAGTGAGCCCTCAATGCAAAAACATCCAAGAGCACAAAATGAAATTAGCAACCACAAAGTGCAGAGTAAGCAACTCAGAAGCCAGCAGGGGTGTCTGGATAAACATTTCAGCCATTGTGTTGCATTAACGATCTCTCACACTCCATTGTTGTAAAAGGAACACAGTTTAGCTCAAGGAAATCGAGGATACTTTCAACTTCTGTGAGATAAAACACTTTTTCAAGTGCGTCCCCTGAAGATGAAGTCTACCCACCACACTTGTTTTCGTGGGTCAAAGACAAAACTGGGTCGAGCTGCTGACAAGCTCCACAACAATGATATTTGATATGATTAGTGCTAAACCAGAAAATGAGAGCAATTGATGCACCACTTTCCCTAAAAACATATTTCAAAATCTATTTAAAAAAAAAAAAAAACAACAACACCAACTCGTCTCCAAATTCACCATCGCCGTTTAAGCACAGAAAGAAAAAGAAAACAAAATAAAATAAAATGTGCATGTCTCTGCAGCCTCAATGAACCAGAATGCAATGCAGCCACAACTCACATTTTTGCAGATCTACTTCCAAACAACTACTGAGCAAAGTACATCATTTCTCCCAAATTCTTCTCAGCTGGAAAAACTATCCAGACAAAATATAAATAAAACAAAGCAAAACCTAAAGCTAACGCCAAATCAGCCAAGTTGAAAACCAGCTGAGAATACACAAAAATTTAAATTACTTCACATATTATCACAGCTGGAATACAATCATCACCCTAATTAATGTCAAGCATTTCTTACAGGATTCATTTATACATCCCTAACAGTATTTTACATGTTCGCATAACTTTATTGTAGAAATACACCCCTATTACCCAAAAGCTGAAGAGCTTTAGCTATGATGCTTTATAGAATAGTCAAAGCTGTTGTGTGCTTAATTTGTTTCAACCTTTGTGGTGCATTTAAACAAACTACTCTGGATTGCCATTTTCATTATTAGATTTTAGGGAGTAACTGGCACGCAGGGCTACACAAACATCCTGGTGTATTCCAGTAAGTAAAACCGCCTCAGGAATGTAAAACATGCCTGCCTTGTATTCAATTACGATATCAGACATTTATATGACCGATGGACTGTATAATATCTATAAATGTCATCTTCTTGCAGTAAAATGGGTTATAAGATCAAACTTTTTCATCAGCAGCATCCTATACAGTCATGAGATTTAAGTCTTTTATGATATATTCAATAGCTTTTATGAGTCTACCTACCAGCAGACAACGCTATGCTTTAGTGCCATCGCAACATCATATAAAAAATTTTTTTTAAAAAAACTAATGGGGGAAAAAAGAAAAAAAAAAGATGTGCACGTATGATTTAAATAAGTGAGTAAGAAACTGTGCCGGTCTTCTTTGAATGCATCATATGTTGGGAGGTCCCCCCCCCAGTCCTTCCTGAAATCATCCCCTGTATTTAAACTGGTAAATGTACGTCACTGAGACCGCGGTGTGTGTAACCACTTCAGTCTGTATGCAGTCTCCGCTTTCAACACAAGAATAACATGTGACATCACTTTACTTCTACAGGGTTACTGCTGCAGAGTGCCTGCAAACGCCAAGGCAAGCAGCACCTAAATATACAGGACAGACTGGAGGTTTGGAGAATTATGGAAACCTTGTGCTGCCTAGGAAGATTGCACCATTAAAACTCCTGCATATAAGAAATCGAAGGGGAAAAAACACTACAAAAGTTCATCCTTGTTTTTCAACCAGTGATTGGGATTTAAATTGATGTTTCCATGATTCTGACATCATTACAAAAATAGAAAGGTAGCTAGAAAACAACACCACACTTCAAAAAAATAAAAACAAAGCTTTGGGGTTCTCAGACATTCTTCCTCCTCTAAAAGCATCCTGACGACTTTCCTCTTCCTGACTGCGCTAAGCAGGATGCTGAGCGCCAGGGTGGGTTTGTCCATATTAGTCATTTTGCAGTCTGGCAAATGCTTTTATAATCAGCCATAGGTAAACTGGTTAAAGTGGTAAAAGCTTTGCTGCATCAAAAAGAAAAAAAATATATTTTAAAACTACTGTTTGTACTTGCAAAGCAATCGATCATAAATGTACACATTCAAGATCATAACACATTCTAAACTAGTGACTGGACTATTTCACAATCAGAAACATTGAAGATGTTTGGACTGGATTGACTGGTTCTTTACCTTACTAACTGCAATTTGCGAGGCTAAATAATGGCCATTACATTCACCCAAATTCATCCATCTTCCCCCTAGTGTCTCTTATAAGGTCACTGCAGGTCTTCTCTGATCTCTTATGCTGATCCAGAATATGTGGAAACAATGCAAAGTAGGCAGCGTGTCCTTCCAGCTATGTGACTGCGAAACGGGGTCACAACAGCAGAGGACTGTTGTTTGTGGCCTTTAGCTTTGCCACCTGGCTAAACAAGAGGAGAGATGTCAGTCCTGCATCCATCTACTTGCTGAAAATAAACCAGAGCCACAACTGCGCACCACAGAAAGACAAGTATGTGCACATTTTGGTTCCAGCAAAACTAAATGAAGTGATATCACTCATTAATTCATTTTCAGTCTGTGCAAGCTGTCTTTCTAAATCTTCAACCCAGCTAATTTCACTGCATTTATAACCCATTTTAAGTGGCCAAACAGAGACACTGAATCCACTTAAATGAAGTTTGCTCTTGAAGATTTTGTTCAATTTAAACAAAAACATAACAGAACTTTATAAACAAATGAAAATCTCACGCTTCTTATTTAAAGGTCAAAATATTTAGGAATAAAACTAAAGAAGAAAATGTTTGAAAGTCTTACAATAACTGAGTGATGGTGTGCGTATTTGTTAGAATATACTGGGCAAAAAAATTAAATAACACAATGATAATGAATGGAATATTAAAATCGAGCTAATTAGCCAAGCATGTATGCCTTTGTCCTCAAAGACTTACACATCAGTATCTCTCCTGAAGCTGGCTCGCTGTCATTTGTACAGAGATCAAAAAATAACAGACAGTCATGAACTAAAGCAGTAAAACCACAGACAAACCCGCATTTTATAGTGTGTAAAGGAAATCTGTCAACAACAGAACTAAATCAAAATGCCTGGATTGGGAGAAAAGTTAGGATCATATGAACAGAACTAACGGAAACAACACAACAGTGCCACTGGGAGCAAGTCTCAGAAAAACAACGCGAGTTTCAGAAACAGTGCTTTAACTGAAGGGAAGTAATTCTCTGTGTAACATAGGTTTGAATTTGTATATAAAAGATATCAGATTAAAAAAAAAATATCACAGATCAAATATCCATGTCATATTATCTTAATTTATGTCACTGCTGGAAAAAAAGCAATGCTTCAGAGAGAAAAATGCATCCTTGTCCTCCATCTCCTTCCCTCTTGATTATTCTTTGACCTTAAATGTCAAAAATTCAGGGCTCTTCCTTCCCTTTACAGTGCAAAAATATATATAAATAAATTGTGCAAAGGACAGAGAGCAACAATGCCGGCCAGAACACTACCTGTCAAGTGGTCAGCTATTTAACCTGCCGTATGCTATAGGTCAAATCCGACTGTGTGGCGAGTCATGAGTGATAAAGACAGATCCCTCTAACTGTTGGCTAATCCTGACAGAGAGGTCCTGCCAACACCATTAGGATAAACTGCGTGAGCCAGCACAGTCCCGAGACATTTGAAAGGAACACTTGGGAAAGGTGCTGGTACAGAAAAACAATGACAATGTAGCTGCAGAGTCATAAGATTTCCATATAGTGGTTTCTGCAGAAAAAGCAGAGGCTTTCCAGGAGCTTTTATTCCTTTGGACTTCTCTGTAACTGTAAAACAACATGGATGCATTCAAATCCTGTTACAATGTCCCAAATGACACCATCATTCTCAATCACAGTCGCTGTTAAAATTGCCCTAGTCAGCCTTGCTGTTCATTTTTCTTCATTGCAATGACCTATGGGATCTGGGAAGCATTTTCCTCCTTCCAACCTGTCACTCACTCACTCAGAAGTGCAGAGACTTCCTACAGTAAAGCCCTCTGGGATGAAATGTTTGCATACTTACACAGCATGATTTGATACCGTGGCTCCAAAGTGCTCAAGGACCAGAGCCATACCACTGATTTCTTTTTTATTATCATTTTACAGAGTCTTCCAGAAGGTCATATTTTATTGAAGTATTTTAATCTGACACTTTTCAAGCCAAGAAATTCCAAGTGCTTAATATCTTCTCACATACTCTTGGCAAGTTAGGACTGCCTCATAAACAGCCCTTTGAGATGGCCATAAAGCTATGCTGATGTAAATTCTTACAGGTGGGGTTGCAAGTTGAGGCGGTTTATGCTTTAGACATAGATCTTGAGAGGATGCCAGATATAGGAAAAATGTTTTTGTTTTCGTTTCCTGAGAAATTTTTCAGAAGAAAAAATAGATTGACACAAATTTTTAAATTAAAGCTTCTCAAAAATGTGAAGCATTTCTTTAAAGACAAGACAGTTAATTCAAAATATACTGATCAATAATAAATACTTATCATTAAATGGTAACGAACCAATCTTAGATGAGCACAGCTGCTAGTGAGACAAGCCAAATTCTTTATCCAGTTTCCATCACCATGTTGGCATCTGTCACCCATACAAATTACAACTTGCATAAAGCTGTAAAGACCATGAGCCTAGGGCAGTTAATGTGACACCAGTGACACCATAATTGTTTCCTTAATGTCAGACAGACATGGGCAGAGGCTGTGCCACTAACTGTAGCTCTCTGGTTCAAGTGATGGACTATCGATTGTCCATTATGTGTAAAGCTTTTGGCACCGGAGCCGTGGAGACGGCTCAAATGAAATGATTTCAGCTTCACAGCCAAACTGGATTTATATTTGATCTCTGCAAAAATGCAAAGCATAACGTCCTATATCTGATACCTTACCAGCCTGGGTGTGTACAAGCATGTGCAGCTCAAAGGGTCACAACCACAGCCCACAGGATTTGCATGTTCAGGCAGGATATGGATTGCACTACAAACTTCTCAGAGGTAGGACAAAAACGTAACAGTACTGAGCTTTAGACACAAGTAGCAGGGAACTGTTTGGAAGATTTTTTCCTCCTGATTTTAACTGCAGGACAAGAAAAGCACCAATGTCTGTCCATTACCACCACAGAAACTGTGTGACAAAACATTAATGGACCACTACTACTAGTCGGTGAAGCGGTATCAAAAGTAACCTATAGGATAGTCATCAGAAGCATTAGTCTGTCAACGTCTACCATAAACCGGGGTAATGTCCAAATTTACAGCCCAGTATAGTCCACGCGCTATCTGTGGATTAGCCTCTTGTCCTTGACTTTCATACAGGGATGTGCCTGTAGAGTAGGTATGGGGCGGCACTGGCCCTCAATGTACTTCCATCACTTAAGTATTTGTAAGTTATTTTGGATGCATCTTTCGTTCGTTTTAAAAATAAATCTATTACTATACCATGTTGGTGTTTTTTAAATTATTATTATAGCGCTTCCAAGCAGTAATGCTAGTCACTAATGCTGCATCTCCACCTGCAATGTTAGTGTGATTTACGCATTAATGCATCAATTTAAAAAAGTGTATATGATTCAGCACAAACATGTTTTATTTACTATTTTAAGGCTAAACCTTTGTAATATTATGGTACAGGATTATGCATTTTACATATGTTCTTAGTCTGAATACTTCCTTCCCTACTGTAACATTGTTTAAACTTTTCATGTGCACCATCTGCATCAGGGCAGTGTGCTGTCTGACTTTCCGCCCAATCACAGATTTTCTACATCCTATTCATTTCTGATCAAACGGATTTCCTCTGGGCTCCCTTGCCCTTTTCTTTGTCTCCTTTGTGTTATTCTCTTTTAAAACCCTTACATATATCTCTGCCACCCTTATTATTTGGATTTTGTTGCATGCAAAAACATCAGTTTTGCAAGAGACGACGTTTGCGACGTGCAGAGATGTAAAACCACAATATACAGAGCGATGCTATACGCCACAGGCGGGTTAGAGTTCCACCAATGGCCGCAGCTCCTGTTACATTAAGTAGCCTTGATTATCTCTGCTGATAGAGGGCTTAGCGGGATGTAGCCGCTGAGACGAGCTGAATGGCAACAGTTGCACTGAGAAACACTGTTTAACTGTTACACTTTAAAATGTTGCAATGCTAAAATGTTGCAACAAAGTGACAAAAAACGGCGGAGGCTACTAATTTCCATGAAAATCCAATTAGCAACAACATGCAATGAATAATTTCTTCTGACCTGTTGCGTCCGTTCAGCCGGATTCTTCATCACAGCCTGCCGAAAGCTGTTATCCACGTAAGACGCCATTGTTTTGGAAGAAGCCGTCTAGAGGATGTGGAATTCCTTATCCTTAAAATTACCTCTATCCAGGGGCAGGATATATACAAAACAAGTCCCCCTATTGTCTTGCTTTATTCTCGTCGCCTGTGCTCAGATGCTAGCGGGTAAGCTGGGAGTGCCCTGAGCCAGGCCACGACTGGAGCCAGACAGCCGAGCAGTCTCCTCAGGGTGTTTGTCTTTCTGCTGCCCGTGCCGAATCCGGCTGCCAACACCGGTCCCCACCGAGGAGGAAACTTCCTTTAAAAGCGCCGGTCAAACTCCCCCTCTTAAGAGTTATTTTCTTAGCGTAGAAAGTGTTGTCCCTTTATTCAAGCCAGCGTTCATTAAAGCCATTCCTTGTCTCTTCAGCATTCTGCTCTGCTAGCGACGGGGGAGAAATTCCATGTAAGGATCCAGCAAACAAAAAAGTGAGGAAATAGCAAGCGGCTAACCCGTCAGCAACCAGCTCACGCCCATTATCAGAGGAAGACTCCCGTCCTCTCACTGAGAAAATCTACTATGTTTGCATTTTGATGGAGCTAAAAGTCAAGATAGAGCCGCCGCCGCTCTGCTCTGTTGTATGCCACCATGGTGACTGACATACCGAGAGCATAAAGACCAGCGGAGTTACCAGTGGACGTTACTTACAACCTTTCAAAATAATACCCCTAAATGATGCTAATAAAAAGACAATCAAGGCTGTGGAAATTTTAGGCAAAATATACATAAATAAATATGCATTTGGGTGTGTTTTGCATCATTTTCCCCACTTTTATGCAAGGCTTCAACGCAAAAATTACCTTTGTTTATGACCGTTTTTAAAGAAAGAAAATCAGTCGAGTCCACCTATATCAATATAGTCAGCTGTTATAGAGAAATATTTTAGTTTCTTCTGTAAACGTGCAGGTTTTTGAACAAGGTTATTATTTTCCCTACAAGTCCGCTTTGGTTAAGAAATCATGCTGTTCTGTTTTGAAGGGAGGACCGTGGCATTTCCTGTCTGGCTGTTGTTGTATTTCACTTGACAGAGATTATTGTCACAAGGAGGCGGCTAATCATGGGCGAGTCCATTTAACAAAAAAGGGAACGGAGGGCGTAATGTGGCAAAAAATTATGCTTTGGCTCCACCAAGTGGCTCAATGAGGGATTACAGCTGTGAGAAAATACGAAATATGAACCTTGGCGTATAATTCATTGCTATTTGATCAATGCAGTGTTGCTACCTAGGTTATTCACTCCAAAATCCTTCAAAATTAAAGTCTTGTTTAGACCAAAATCCAGAAGACAAAACATTTTTCTGTCAATTTCAGGCCAAAGCTGATCTGCAGGTTATGGTTGTACTCCAGTGTCAGATGGGACATCTTACCCTATTAAATTTGTTATCCCCCAGGGGTCTGTGTTGGGGCCACTTTTATATTTTCCATTTCCCTCCCCTTTGTATCCATCTTTGAAAAATATAATATGTCATCACTGTTATGCTGATGAAACATAGTTTTACCTCTCATTTACAGCAGACTGTCTGTGTTCACCAACAAGGATGTTTAGCTGCCTTGATCAATGAATTGTGAAAAGTTTCCTTAAGAGTTCCTTCGCTCTGTTAATAGTCTGAGGAAAGTGGTTTTTATGCTTTACAATTGGATTACTGTAACTCCTTGTACATGGGGTCAAGCTTTTTCAAGATTCTGGCTTGATTAGTAAGCCCTTAACATTTAAGCTTTACAAAACTTTTCTGCCTTGGCGTAACTTAGATTATTATCTGCTCTTTTTCAGTTCCCCACTCACATGGAGTGGACTTTTTCATTTGCTTTACAAAGATTCTGAAACAGTTTTTCTTTTCATATTAAATCAAACTGTAAAGACTTTTTCAAGTCCACTCTTAATACCCTGTTATTTTTGCATTCATGGTTGGTAGTTTCATTGAGTTTCCGAATAAATGAATACATTTATTTATTCATTCATTCATTCATTTCATTTCATTTCATTTCATTTCATTGTGTAATTGGCTTTTCACTCTGTTATTTGCAGTTTGTTTATCTCTGCTGTTTGCGTGGTTGCTATGTGCTTAATAACTATTCTCTTTTCATTTGGTATTTCATTGCTTCATCAACAAGGTTTTGTTTTTATTATGCAGCAAATGGAAAGCTGCTTTTTAATGTACTTAATAAATAACAATTAATTTACTTATAACCAGGGACAGGATATATTTTACTTAATTTTACAGGGCTTGGCATAAATAAATACATAAATACTTCATATAAATAAAGGAGTGAATGGGCATAGTTCAACACTTAAAGTATAATCTGCTTTTAGGCTGTAACTAGGATACAAGTAATGATTCCATGACAACCAGCCATGGCCCTGAGGACAGAGCAGACTGCTGGGCTCATGTTATCACCCATGGGTGGCCATTATCTAGGTGTATCTAGTCTGCAACTAGTCCAAACATAACAGGAAGAGAAATGATGCAAAACAGTGAAACAACTGCAGGACAGCCACAGTATGGACAGAGGATGATTTTTACAGGTAGGCCGATGTATGCAGAGAAGATGCTTTTATTAGTTTCTTCAACTCACTAAAGTTCTGGGGGATCAAATTATGAAGTTAAAATTAGAGCTGAAGCAATGTCTCTGCTGCCATATCTATAATACTTTATGAGTGTGAGTGTGTTGGAATTAATAAGAAAGTATTTGCTGCCAGATAACTGTAACCCAGTTTCCTGTAATTGTGCTTTAAACTGCACACCATGGTTGATCAATTATTAAATATTCAAGGAAATGGTGCATGTCCAAGCAAATATAGCTGCAACTGGACACATGATGGCACTATAACCTGAACCAAACTGACTATTTGTGCCTGTCTGTGTTTGTGTATAATATAATAATATTTATTAAATCGCCTTAAGTTGAATATAGACTACATTTTTATGGTACTTAAGTTTATTAAAGATGTGAATAAAAGCTTTGAGTTTGTTTGCATTTTTTTTTTTTACCTGCTTTATCCACTCACCAGGTCCAGATGGAATCGGAGACTATATGCCAAGATCCAATTACTTTACCCGGTACATCGGTGTGGGTGCCACATCACCTGAGGCCACAGGTGACCTCAGTTACCTGTGCCGAGCTCCACCAGATGCCCTCCCACCCATTCCCAGGCAGAGCTATGTGGGGGAGGTGGGCTGGGGATGGCAATATAACCAGCTGTTAAACAGTGGGACGCTGCTCAGCAATATGCAAATTAAGGTGCAACTAAAATCTACCGTGTGCGGCTTATGCAAATGAAAAAGCAGAGGCAGCATCTTCTGTTAATGTGCCACAAAGTCACATTGAGATTTAACTTTGAGAAACTCTGATGGACAGATGATTTATCAGCCTTGTGACATCATAAATATTTATTGCTATATTTTTGTTAAGTCGCATATTTTTAACCATTAATGAATATTTTTCACGCAGTCTTCATTGTGATCAATTTATAAATTGAATCATATACACGTTCAAAAAATATTACATTAATCTTCATTATTTTTTTAACAGAAAACAGACATACGGGCATCGTTGGAGAACAGAGTCACTCAAAAGTTTCAGAGCACAAAGTAAGATAGAATGCATTTTCCTTTTGCTCAGAGAGCTATCACACATGTGTGCTTTGTTATATGGATACGTGAGAACATCTCAGGTTTGCACTGTGTTGAGTGATTGTAAGTTATCTACCTCCACATTCATAATGTAACACTTCCACTTCATCAGGAGCATGCAGCTCCCCAAGCTCTGTAAAAGAAATAGGCCAGACATAAACAGACACACAGACGTCATAAAAACAAACAGGAGGTTTATGTTATTCTTCAGCATTTTTGGAAACAGTGCCGTATCAAAAATTCAACATCTTTGCATTAACTGGCTTAAAATTATATTTATTGGTACAGTAGATAATCAACTATTTAAGAGCCAAAACACTGAACAGAATCCTGTAGATCTGCTAGAACCATAAAAAGTAGGGTGACCAGATCTCAGCAAACTAAATGTGGTGCAAGGAGTTGGTTTGTGTGGGACACGTTACTAATACTGAAGGGTAGACTGAAATGACTGAATGTCACATTACAGGCCACCATATTTTACTTTGTGGTAAATAAAAAAAAAGTAACTATAGCAAAAACTTAATGTGTTAAAAAGGAATTTAAAAAATGAATTTTCTCTTATCCGCTCAGGATCAAAATGACTAGAATACTTTGGCAATTCAAGGCTTACTCCCAGACGGCAAGGTGTTCAGGTTCTGCTGCTGCAAAACAAGCCCAAATCATCACCCCTCCACTACCATGCTTGACAATTGATCACTACATGTAAATAATCTTTCTCACTGCTAAATGATGGCTTCAATTTTTTGGTTAATGATCACATAGCTCTTCTTTAATTGACCAACACCAACAATTGCATGTATTTTGTTGATTTGAGGCTGCATTTACCTAATTTTAACACCTGCAAAGGACCATGTGATTTTTTTCTGTTTTCATATGTTTAATGGGATAAAGCAAGACCTTAAAAAGTGCATGTCTCCCACTGTGGGCTTTTGTAAACTAATGGCCATTAAAATGTGGGACATCATCTTTATTAATGAGACTGAGGAATAAAAATGCTGTGCAGTGCCTCAAAGTAGGTCATCTCATCTTTGTGAAAGGCCCAGTTTGAATATATGATTGATTAACCCCTTAGCAGTCCTATTAGTCCCCTAAACCATCCAATGTCCCGTGGGCGGTACGTCCGACTGCTAACAGTTTAAAGCATCTAAACAGTTTGCTAGATGTAATAAATGCAGAGAATTAGACTATGGCATAGCCATCAGTTCAGTATTTACAGGAGAGTTTTAGTGGCATGATGGCAGTGGTTAATATTAAAAAACAGGACAATATATTTGAATAACAGTGTAATATGAGAAAAACTGTATTAAAGAGTACAGTTGGAAAGCCCCAACTACTGTCACCTGTAATTCCCTTTATCTAAGCTTATATTATATTATGTTTTGTTAT
>NW_024582394.1:787893-824872 GCF_018398535.1 Haplochromis burtoni
AGCAATACTGGAAGAGCATATGGGAGAAGGACGCAACCCATAACGGCAATGCTCAGTGGCTAGTGGATCTGAGGGCAGACCACAGCGACCTCCCTGAACAGGGTCCAGTAACCATCACAGTGGCAGATATCCAAGAAAGGGTCTCCAGTATGAAGAGTTGGACAGCACCAGGGCCCGACATGGTTCACGCCTACTGGCTAAAGAAGCTGACTGCACTCCACGAGCGTCTGGCAGCACAAATGAACCAGCTGCTAGTTAACGAGAGACACCCGGAATGGCTAACCGAAGGTCGGACGGTCCTGATCCCCAAGGACCCCAAGAAGGGACCGGTCCCCTCCAACTACCGACCAATAACCTGCCTCAGTACTACATGGAAGCTCCTGTCAGGCATCATATCGGCTAAGATGAACAGGCACATGGGTCAATACATGAGTGGGACACAGAAAGGAATTGGCAAGAATACCAGAGGCGCAAAACACCAGCTACTGGTAGACAGAACAGTCAGCCGAGACTGCAAGACCAGACTGACCAACCTGTGCACTGCCTGGATTGATTACAAGAAGGCCTATGACTCAATGCCCCACAGCTGGATACTGGAATGCCTAGAATTGTACAAGATCAATGGGACCCTAAGAGCCTTCATCAGGAACTCAATGGGGATGTGGCGTACAACACTAGAGGCCAACTCCAAGCCCATAGCACAAGTCACCATCAAGTGCGGGATCTACCAAGGAGATGCTCTGTCCCCACTGCTGTTCTGCATAGGCCTGAACCCCCTCAGTGAGATCATTAACAAGACTGGCTACGGATACCGACTACGGAACGGAGCAGTTGTCAGCCACCTCCTGTACATGGATGACATCAAGCTGTATGCCAAGAGTGAACGAGACATCGATTCACTGATCCACACTACCAGGCTATACAGCAATGACATTGGAATGTCGTTCGGACTGGAGAAGTGTAGTCGGATGGTAACAAAGAGAGGGAAGGTAGTCAGAACTGAGGGGATTGAACTACCAGAAGGCAACATTGCAGACATAGAGGACAGTTACAAGTACCTGGGGATCCCGCAGGCAATGGGAACCATGAAGAGGCCGCTAGAAAGGCTGCAACCACCAAGTACCTGCAGAGGGTCAGGCAAGTCCTGAGGAGTCAGCTGAATGGTAAGAACAAGATCCGGGCCATCAACACGTACGCCCTGCCCGTGATCAGGTACCCTGCTGGGGTAATAGGCTGGCCAAAGGAGGAGATAGAAGCCACTGACATAAAGACAAGAAAGCTCCTTACCATGCATGGAGGGTTTCACCCCAAGTCCAGCACCCTGAGGCTGTACGCTAAGCGGAAGGAAGGGGGCCGGGGACTGGTGAGTGTCAGCACCACAGTCCAGGATGAGACAAGGAACATCCAAGAATACATTGGGAAGATGGCCCCAACTGACCGAGTGCTCAGTGAATACCTCAGGCAGCAGAAACCCAAGAAAGAGGAGGGAGACGAGGAACCATCATGGAAGGACAGGCCCCTGCACGGTATGTACCACCGGCAGATAGAGGAGGTGGCTGATATCCAGAAATCCTACCAGTGGCTGGACAAAGCTGGACTGAAAGACAGCACAGAGGCACTAATCATGGCAGCACAAGAACAAGCTCTGAGTACAAGATCCATAGAGGCTGGGGTCTATCACACCAGGCAAGACCCCAGGTGCAGGCTGTGTAAAGATGCCCCAGAGACAATCCAGCACATAACAGCAGGGTGCAAGATGCTAGCAGGCAAGGCATACATGGAACGCCATAACCAAGTGGCCGGCATAGTGTACAGGAACATCTGTGCCGAGTATAACCTGGAAGTCCCGAGGTCAAAATGGGAGATGCCCCCAAGGGTGGTGGAGAATGACCGAGCTAAGATCCTGTGGGACTTCCAGATACAGACGGACAAAATGGTGGTGGCTAACCAACCGGACATAGTGGTGGTAGACAAACAGAAGAAGACGGCCGTAGTGATCGATGTAGCGGTTCCGAATGACAGCAATATCAGGAAGAAGGAACACGAGAAGCTGGAGAAATACCAAGGGCTCAGAGAAGAGCTCGAGAGGATGTGGAGGGTGAAGGTAACGGTGGTCCCCGTGGTAATCGGAGCACTAGGTGCGGTGACTCCCAAGCTAGGCGAGTGGCTCCAGCAGATCCCGGGAATAACATCGGAGATCTCTGTCCAGAAGAGCGCAGTCCTGGGAACAGCTAAGATACTGCGCAGGACCCTCAAGCTCCCAGGCCTCTGGTAGAGGACCCGAGCTTGAAGGATAAACCGCCCGCAGGGGCGTGCTGGGTGTTTATATATATATATATATATATATATATATATATATATATATATAATATATATATATATATATATATATATATATATATATATATATATATAATATAATATATATATATATTTTTATATATATATATATATATACATATATATATATATACAAGTTCAGAGCCGCGGACCTTCAGTAATAGTAATAAATCACATTCATGTAGTTGTAAACAGCATGATAATATATTAAGTAATCCAAATACTCTTATTGAGTAACGTAACGGAATACATTACAAAATACATTTTGGGGCATATATTCTGTAATCTGTAGTGGAATACATTTTAAAAGTAACCTTCCCAACACTGCCTACATGTGATTTTCTGTTAAAATGACAGAAAATGTTATTTTCAGAAATAATAATATACATGAAACAGCAACAATCTGAGTAAAAAGAAATGACATCTCACTCTTAGAATGAAGGACCTCACTGTTAAAGTTTGATTAAAAAGCTTGTGAAAAGGTTACACTTTTCACAAGTTCTTGAGCTTAAAAGAATCTTGCGGGAAAAACAGTTCTTTTATTATAGCAATGTACGCCTTTACTCACTGTAATGCACAATGAATTTATGAACATCCTTCACAGTGTAATCTGAGATAGAGAGCTTTAAATAAATTTCTCTGCAAAAGTTCTGACAATCTGCTTCAGGCATAAAAACTTGTCTAACGGAGGGTTCCATCCAGAAAATAACAGTAATCACAGGTTTAGTATTGTTTATCAGAGGTCCCGCTCCCTTCTTAGAGTGTCACAGATATAGACTTTTGATTCTTATTTGAGCAGCACCTGGTAATCTGTCTCTATAGCAAAAACGATCACATCCTTATATCTGGTGTAGATAACGGTACAGATTGTTTACTGCAAGAGAAAACACCAATTTTTCTATAACGAGCCACACAGACATCAATTTCTTGGGGTCAGCTGCAATTTTCAGGCAATATCATCGTTGCAATAGGATGCTCTAAGTCTCATACCCACATAAAGCCATGTGGCGGTTGAGTTCACTTGAATCAGAACAATGTATGCACACTCCAAGAAACAAAACACTCCACATATAGTAAGAGTGGAAGGCAGAGTCAAAATCTTCAACATGCAGGGGCTCCAAAAGGTCTTTTCTGGTTCAGAGAATCTTTGAAGAGATCTTTGATGTGATCACCAGTTAAAAACAGTCTGCTCAGTTTTTCCCCATAGGTCTAATTAAGTGGTTATTACATTTCAGGGTTATGATACATAAAATAAATAATTTCTTATGAAGTTAAAATGTATCATTTATACATAAGACCCGAATCACACTGTAGAAATGACTGGAAGCAGATTCTACCCACGCAATTAAACATTAGAATCATCCAATAAAGAACTTATGAGAAACATGCAGTATTTATATGAGTGTAACAGCCAGGATTAAATTACCCCTGTCTATCGTGACATGTCAAAACTATTGCGTGGAAGAAAAAAGAATATTTTGCCAGCAGAATGATAAAGCATCATGCATCATTTTTTGAATCATTTTTTTTAAATTCAATTGCAGAATTGGTAAGTAAATTAAATACGGCAACATACGGTAGCCATCTCATATCCATATAGCAGCACATATGTTTAAAATGTATTTTTAAAACAAAGAAATGAGAATGTATGCATGAGCACACATAAATCAAACTGCACTGTGTATTAAAAGTTCATCTGTGGATTATGCATTAATGAATTAGTAGATTTTGGACTGTTAATTGATGGAAGATTAGACTAGCAAACAGAAACAAATAATTAATTGTAAATTATTTTAGCATGATGTTTTCTTTTTTCATTCACGATTATGAAATGAAAAAAGAAAACATCAAAGTGTGACTTTTTGTTCAGCTGATTGAATGAAATATTAGCTTAATATAATATTATGGCCGGTGGTTGTCTGATCTCTTTAAACAAATATATCCAATGAGTGTGACCTAATATGATAAGATGATAATTGCACTACAATCAGGCAAATAGCTATTTTTGTGATATATGGCTATAAATTAAGAGTCGGAGAGCATATCTGAGAAGTCCATAGTATAAATAGTGTTTTTAGGCTCAATGGTCCTGTTGACCATTAACATCTGTTATCTTCTAGCTCAGCTTATAGCAGAGGAGGGACAAGAGTGAAGGTGAAGGGCCCAAATGAGACTGGAAACACAAGGTAAGTTTAAATGTATATACTCTGACCACAGGCAATGATTGTACACCATACATCTTTAATAATGTTAAAAATCAGAAATGGATGCACACGTTTCAATTTATTTTAGGTTTTTTTTTTATCCACAAAGTTTAAAGAATTATACATACAGGTTGTTGCCAGTTGTTCTGGTATATTGTGCAAAGTGAATGAAATAATGAAAAAAGAAAACTAGCTCCAAATTTTTCAAATTCACCTCAAACCAATAGGTAGACCAGGGGTGGGCAGTCTCAGTCCACGAGGGCCGGTGTCCCTGCAGGTTTTAGATCTCACCTTGGGGAAACTCACCTGAATCACATGATTAGTTCGTTACCAGGCCTCTGGAGAACTTCAGGACATGTTGAGGAGCTAATCTATCCATTTAAATCAGCTCTGTTGGTTCGAGGACACATCTAAAACCTGCAGGGACACCGGCCCTCGTGGACTGAGATTGCCCACCCCTGAGCTAGACCATTGAAACTTGGATATTGGATCTTGTCCAATTGTCCAACAGGACAATGATCCCAAACAGACATCTGAACTGGTTTCAGAATGGATAAAGCTACTGTTATAGTTTTCTGGTTATGATGTCCTTGAAGTCTGTTCCTCTTCTGTGTAGAGGGCCAGGGTCGGTTGAGCTCCTTCTCCTCCCTCTGGGGCAGAGCTCAATCATCATTATGCTGCCAGATATACCGGTTCCTCATCAGATCTGAATTAATTCCCAGTACTAAAGGACCAGTCGGTGCTTCCAGAATCTGCCAGATAGTCTGCTTCTACCAAGCATTATCCTTGTCGGGCTCAAGAGCCAGTACACTACCTGTCCCTTTGAATTAGTCCACTCACTATGCTCTGTCTCTGGGTACCCCCACTTGGACAACCTCCCAGCAACAAGTAGGAGAATCACTATGACACCATCCGTTAAACTCCCTGAAGAAGAAGGTAAAAACAAGGAAAACTGTGACTCTTATCGCCCAATCTCTATCTTAAATGTGGATTATAAATTATTTACATCCATAATCACAAGACGCTTAGAGCTATTTCTCCCAGATCTGGTGGATGAAGACCAGACACGGTTCATTAAGGGGCGACAGACACAAGATAATATACGACACACATTGCATATAATTAACGAAGTTAATAAAGAGAAAATCCCAACAGCCTTAGTGAGCTTAGATGCTGAAAAGGCCTTTGATAGAGTCTCTTGGATATTTCTTTTTGCTGTTTTGAAAAGAATGGGCTTTAACAGTACCTTCATCGAGTGTAATCCTTTTACCACAGGCCATTGGCTAGAGTTAAAATGAATGGGGACCTGACAGACAGTTTTGAGCTCTTCAGAGGAACCAGGCAGGGTTGCTGCCTGAGTCCAGCCCTTTTTGCTCTGTATATCGAACCTCTGGCTCAGTATATACGGCAAAGTGCAGACTTAAAAGGGGTTTTAGTTTCTAAAATTGAACAATGAATAGGTCTCTTTGCTGATGATATAATTATATATCTACAGGATCCTGACACGACCTTTCCTCGGTTGATTAAAGCATTAAAATATTCAAAACAAATATAAATTAAAATGGGATTCAAATAAGATCACATATTTAGGTGTCTATCTAACTAGCGAAATAAGTACACTATACGAGGCAAATTGTGTAAAGATTAGTAATACAATCCAAAAAGATTTGATTAAATGGGCTCCACTTGTCATGGACCTTAGCTCAAGAATAGAGGTAATAAAAATGAATGTGCTTCCTTGACTACTGTATCTATTCACTTCATTGCCAGTCCATATACCAGATGCACAATTTGGTAGATGGGATAAATTAGTTAGTAGATTTATTTGGAAAGGGACAAAGCCAAGAATAAGATTTAAAATACTCCAATTAAGAAAAGAAAAAGGAGGACTTGCCCTCCCGAATTTCAAGGAATATTTCTATGCAGCCCAGCTGAGATATATTGTTTACTGGTGTTCACCGGATTACACCTCAAAATGGAAGCATATGGAGATAAATTATTGCTTATCATGTCATCCACAAGCAAGATTGGGAGAAGAAACTATCCAGTCTACGAACACAAATCTCATTACTGAATTCACTATTAAACTCTGGTGGATTATAGTGAAGAAATATAGAATTATAGAAGACTGTAAATTGCTGATTTGGCCTGCATATTCTCGAAAATTCCAAAGTGGACAATGGGATAGTACATTTTTAAGATGGGTCAATAAAGGAATTACAGCAATGTGTACATTAATAGACGGGACAACATTCAAATCCTTCGAGAATCTACAGAGACAATTTGGACTGGATAAATCAGATTTATTTAGGTATTTTCAATTAAGACATTTTTACAATACAGAAATTAGGAAGAAGTTCTTGAGAGAAGGAAGCCATATAATAGAAATAATAACAGGTGCATATAAAAATCCTCCATCAAGAATTTTATCGAAATTATATAATGGCCTGCAAAATTTGAATAGGAATGAAACATTATATATCAAACAAAAGTGGGAATCTGAATTACATCTTGAGTTGTCAGAGGATGACTGGCGATCCGTATGTCTCACACAGCATAATTCCACCAGCTCTAGACGATGGAGAGAATATGGCTGGAAAAATGTGATTAGGTTCTTTATTACTCCTTATATCAAAAGCAAGCAGCTGAAAACACCCCAACAATGCTGGAGATTATGTGGAGACTGGGACGCCAATCATTCTCATGTGTTTTGGAAGTGTAAAAATATCAAACCTTACTGGGAAAGCATTGCAGTAACAATGAAGAAAGTGCTGGGGTATGACGTGCTGTGTGAGGCACGAGTAATGTATTTTGGAATATGGGAAAATGTAAGAAAGGAGGACCATTACTTGTTTAAAATTATGTTGTTGTCAAGCAAAAAGGTAATAACAAAAAACTGGCTGAAAAGTGACCCTTTAAAATTGGAAGAATGGACTGATGTAATCAAGGACATATATATAATGGAGAAAATGACTTACACTTTGAGACTGAAATCTGACAAACACCGAAAACAGTGGACAAAATGGATAGCCTATAAGACTCACTCAGCCACATAAGGCAGGGACCTCTCCTTGTTGTTGTCTTTTTCTCTCTTCCACAGATTAGGTGTCCTTTATTCCTTTTAGTTTGTTTCTTTTGTGTTCCTTTTTCATATTTTTGTTTGCATGTACTATAAAATTGGAAAAAAGTACAAAATAAAAGGTTTAAAAAAACAAAACAAACTCCCTGCATCTCCCTTGAAGGACTGAACTAACTTCTCTCTCCTCTCTCTCCCTAGCTGAATCCTCTCCATGAAACCAGCATCCTGTTCAATTCCCCCTCTGGCCATCCTTTCCCCAGTGCTTCCGTTGAATTAATGAAGTCCAGAAACCTGTACCACTGTCCATATCATGTATGCTTCAGAAACCTCCACTATGACAGTACCTTCATATTAAACTTCTGGAATGGCCTCAACCTTATTGAAATTTTTTTGATTTAAAAGCAGGATTGGTGCCAGGATACTAACCATTTAAATAAATTCTACCAGTTCTGCCAAAAAAGGGTCAAATATCCAGCCAGTTTTGCCAGAAGCTTGCTGTTGGCTACTGAAAGCAAGCAGTTGAGATGAAACTTGCTAAAGGACATTTAATCAAATTTTAGTGTATATTTGAGACTGTAATCTAGACCCTGTGTGGAAAATTCAGAGTAAATTCAAACGTTAATACCCATTTCCTGTTTGTTTGTTTTTAAATGATCAGAGATGTATGCTGTACAATCATTCCAGGAAAAGGAACAGTGTAAAGAAATCATTAAATGTCTGACTATGACTAAATGTAAGGCTAAATGAGAAATTATACTAAGTACATGCCATTATATGTTATCACTTTAATAATGTATTAGAGTACTAGTCCTCTTTACAGAAATTTATAATAACAATGAAACTTGTCACACTTTCTTTAACATAAACGATGTATTGTAATACTAATACTTAATTTCCATAATTTAAATTAGATACTTAAAAATGGTTGCACAGTCATTTCTAACTTCCCGTCTTCTCTCTTCTGATTCTTTTCCCTCTCAGTACAGGAACCACAGGAGGATGCAGCTCAAAGAGTCACTGCAGTGAGACAGCATCCTCCCTCTGAGTCTCATCTCCCTCAGTTTTTCAGGTGTTAGCCACTTTTATTCTTAATAAACCAAAGATATGCTTATGCCTGGTCTTTGTGGTGCTTTATTTATGCATTTGTTGTTGGTCATATGCATAGTTATAGTTAAGATTGGCTTTAAATTAAGCCAACTGTTGGTGTCAGTGGTCTGACTACACATGTATACTTTTATCTCTGAGTGCTGAATCCATGTGCAGCACAACACACAACAGCGGAGACCGGTGATTTCGTCTTTTTGGTGTTTTACTTTGGAAATCGCAACCGGAATACGCGTACAGTCATACTCACTGATCTTCTGTTCTACTTCTACCTTTGTATCTATTATTTTGTATCTGTTATTTTTGTTTTGCCAGTCATAATTACATAAACACTGTTTGTTTTTAAAACCGCGTGAGAGTAACATAGACCGTAATCAGCCGGCTTTTATTTTGAATTTAGTAATCGGAAGTCGTAAGTCTTTCCCATTCATCCCGTGCAACCTGCTCCAGTGCACCGGTCGGATTTAGCTAGCATCGCTAGACTTAGTGTTGATTTTTATTAAAACATGTCTTACCCAACACCATCCGACAAGCCTTCAAACCCAGAAAACCCCCGCGTCTTCTTGGACGTAGACATTGATGGGGAGAGAGGTCAGGACATCTGAAATCGACTGTTGTTTAACATCTATTTGCGCCACTTTAAGCCTTAGCTTTGTTAGCTTAGCACCATCCTGGCACGTTCTAGTGACTTCTAGAAACTGATTTATATACCACATGCCAAAGACGCTATCAACTAGAAATAAACCAAGCTGTAAATTACACGTGTTTGTCCATTTAAGAGCATTAAGGCAAATTAAAACGTTTTGTGAGCCAGTTTTGTGAGTGTATGCACCACGTGTGCTTTTGTCGAGTGTTACCATATTCTTATAAGTGAAACATGAAAGGTTAAAAGAGGAACGAGTACACAGTCTATTGTATTATAATTATAAGTTTGGGTCACTTAAAATGTTTTCAATCTTATTATTTCAATTTACCTAAACAATGATGATTTTTCAATATAGAAACCGACGCTTGATAACATAGTCCAGATTAATATCATTGGTGTTGTAACTGATTAAACCGAGCTGCTTTCTGTCCTCAGCTGGCCGAATTGTTCTCGAGCTGTTTGCTGACATAACCCCAAAGACTGCTGAAAACTTCCGGGCTCTGTGCACTGGAGAAAAGGGCACTGGCAAATCGACTGGGAAACCACTGCACTTCAAAGGATGCCCGTTTCATAGAAGTAAATAGACTTCTTAACTTTGGAAGGAGAGTTTGAAGATGAATAGCTGAGTAGTTGAAAGGACATCCAGGGTAGCGAAGCATTTGGAGAATATATCGTTTATTGAATATTCAGTACATTTCCTGGGAGAAAATCCCAAGTCTTGGCATAATCAGTGGCTTGGAAACTAGGGCTATGAGTACTATTTTTTTTTTTAAACTGAGTTTAAATAATACTGCTTGCATGGCTAAATTTAATATAGACAAGTAAAAGATAATAAATATATAATGTTAATGCCTACAGTTTACAAATTTACACAAAGTGTAAATGAATTGTTTTTTGCTCACACAAATGATCTCTCTTAATAGTTGTGCGACAAAGCAGTTAATATGCAGAGTAAGTACCTGGATTCTTTTGGGATTGTTGAGCCCTTGAGAGTTCAATTTTAATAATAAGAAGCCTGGAACAGTGTTAATATTAAGTTTGTTTATTATAGGAAAAGTAATGTGGCTGTAAATTTATTCTTGCCAGTCATCAAGAAGTTTATGATCCAAGGAGGCGACTTCTCAAACCATAATGGCACAGGGGGTGAAAGCATCTATGGGGAGAAGTTTGAGGATGAAAACTTCCACTACAAGGTACACGACCTATCACCAGGACTGCAAATTTGTAGCCATTTTCACACATGCACTGCAGCTCCAAACTTTTCTAGGACTTGCCCAACAGAAGTGCATGAGAGAACATTATCCAGTCTTTAACCTGCCAGCTCTCAGTTACAGAGTATGTGTAATGTTGGATTGCAGCAAAGGACTGTTACGACTTTCATCCGTAAATAAAGCCGCGGCCGGCTGAGTTGGTTGTGTCCCTGTGACGCGCCTCCAATAATCCATAATGAGTCGTACTTGTACTTTGTGCATTTATTTTAAGAACAAAACAAAAACAAACATTTGCGCTTTCAATCAATTTACAAATAGCGCATGGATTAACTGGTGTGCCAAAAAATGACGGTCAACAGAAAAGTTTGCCCACAAACCACTCACCAAACACCTGCTGCGAACACCGACATTGGGTAAATAGACGGTGACCACACCCACATACCATCACCTGAGACGCAGGTAAAGCTATACACCTGTGCCACCAAAACAAAAAGGAAAAACATAAACATTGACTTTGGCTCTTACAAGGACAAATAGACATAAGATAAGAACTCTTTATTGTCATTGCACAGTCATACATAGTACAGTAGTACAATGAAATTGGAAAACTGTCCTACGTCGGCACTACATGTAACACAACACGATACGACACATCACAACGCAACACAAACAACACAACACAGTATAATAACTTAGTAATAAAAAAGAAGAATAGTGTATTTGTATTGCACACTGTTATTATTGCACATTAATTATTATTGCACCTTGTTATAAATATTATTATTTTTTGCATTGATCAGGGCTATTGCCCTGTTGTAAAAGCTGTCCTTGAGTGTGTTGAGTGTGTGTTGCCTCCTGCGCACTATTTCCTGGCATTTAGCCACCTGAATTCAGCAAGACATAAGTAAATGTTGCTTTATACATAGTATAAAGCTGGTAGAAAAGGTAAAATTCATTGACTGGATTTAATCAGCATCTGTAGCTTAAATTGAAATTAATATCCGCTACCTTTAGTGTAACTTAACCCGTACCATTGTGACATAACATGTATTACTGTAAACTTCACCACATTGTGGCAAACTGCCCAGTGCAGTATTTTTATGCAATTTGAATAACACAAAGTTAGCTTGTTTTGCAAGTCTTTAAAAAAAAAACATGGTTGAGCAACACATGATGTATAGATCCCATATCTGGTTTAAAAGCTCTAGGAGGTCACATGTAATAGAGCAAATTTCCAACTTGTTGAACAATTCTTACCTTTAAAAATAATCTTATCTTCCCCTCCTGCTCTCTCGTTTTACATCTTTACACATCTCTGAGTGTTCCACATAAACATTTTTTCTCTTCCTGGGAAATCACAGATGAGATCACAGAAACACTTTGTGTACTTGTAATGACCTCCCACCTAAAAACATCTAAATGTTACTTTATATTTCTCGTCTCTTGTAGCTAATTAGATGTTGAATAGTGACTGCAGTTTTATTTATTTATTTTTATTTACATCTACTTCATGCATGCATCACAGGGGATGTAAGGGCTATGTGGGATGTCGTTATGTTTGAGCAAGTGAAGCAACGCCAGGCTACAGCACATGAAAAATGACCTCATTCAGCAGTAATGCCAACAGTAATGCAGGTTTAATTACTTGTGAAGCGAAGGTGCCGAAATGCCGTTCCAGATCGTTTCCGGCCTGCTTTAACCCCTCCTCGTGCCACACGTGAGAAAGGAGAACAGTAGAAATAATCCGAACCTGATTCTCTTGAAATTGTCGGATGCTCATGTGATTCTACATCAGGCGATTTTAAAGAGTTAGCTGAATTTCCTCATGCGCCACGTTGATTTGTGAAGTTCTATCATTTTAAAAATGAAATGCTTGGCTTGGATGTTTGTGCCCTTAGTGCTTCTTGTCTTTCTTTTGCCTTCATTATCTACTGAAGCAAAGCAAAGAAATTCAAAGTTACTCAGAAACGATGGCTATGTTTATGGCTCATGTTTGATGTTCCAGCTGCTTTATCCAACGTATTTTCTTTCTCCATGTAGCATAGCAAAGTGGGTCTTCTGAGCATGGCTAACGCAGGGCCAAACACCAACGGCTCGCAGTTCTTCATCACAACTGTCCCCACGCCGCACTTAGACGGAAAGCATGTGGTCTTTGGACAAGTGTTGAAAGGGATCGGAGTGGTAAAAATGCTGGAATGCATTGATACTACAGATGATGCCCCTGTGAAGGTAAATGAGTCTTTACTGACATTTACTATTTAACCAAGATAACACCTGCTCTTAGAAGTTATTGATACCAATCTGCCCATTATTTTTCTTTCGTGTTAAGGCCAAAACACATTTGGTCTGTTAAGCTATCTTAAAGTTTCTGCTAACATCTGCATTTGCAGCCATGCATCATAGCTGACTGTGGTGAGCATAAGGATGGGGACAGCTGGGGCGCTGCACCAAGTGATGGAACAGGAGATGCCCACCCAGACTTCCCCGAGGACTCCGACATCGACTTTAAAGATGTACGTATCAGCGCTGTCTTTGATCTTCAAGGACTCGGGTTGGCAGATAACTGCTCTGCAAGGAGCACTGTGGCATTTTTTTTAATATGCTTGTTTGCTGGCTCATCCAAAGCCAAATGAGAGTGTGGATTAAAAAAAAAAATCAATATCACAAATCCAGGTCATGTTTAGTCTGGTAAATAATGGAAGCAGGGGGAAAAGTGTTCCCAGTAATAATGAGTCAAGATTATTACTGAGGTCATTGTTGTGCATGTTATCAATGTTATCAATTTTACTTTGAAATAAAGTAGTTTAGAAATTCTGGAGATTAGACTTTGTGTTTGTAATGTTAGCAATGTCTCCTTCTCCTTGTTCTTACATAAGCAAGAGGAATGATGGCAAAAACTGCAAATTAAGATCAAAGGTTCCAGTTTCACTTTGGCCTGTGCTTCTTTTCAGATGGAGAAAGTTCTGTCTGTTGCTGAAAATGTGAAGAATATTGGAAACAACCTTTTTAAGTCTCAAGACTGGAAAGGCGCGGTCCAAAAATATAGTAAAGCGCTCAGGTAAGGTGGTTTTGATTTACTTGCAGTCATAATCACCTTGACTTAAAGAGAAGTCACTTTGAAAAGATATTCCACAGGAATTAAATATTACTCCCAGTAACCCAGAGATGATTTTCATCTGTCAAAGTGCTCTGTGAGGATTGTTGTGGTGTATAAGCCTGATTTTCAAACAAAGGAAACGGTAGCAAAGAATAATTCCAAAAGCTAACAAATGATCTTTTTATGTTCATAGGTACTTGAAGGTGTGTGGGGAACAAGTGGAAGAGGAGGCACAGAAGAAGCTGGAGCCCACAGCCCTCAGCTGCTATCTCAACACAGCAGCCTGCAAACTGAAGATGCAGCTGTGGCAGGAAGCTCTGGACAGCTGCAATCAGGTGACATGAGCTGGAACAAAGCAGACTGTAGCACATATCACAGATTCAGCCGAGTGCTCCTGTGTGGCTGTTAGGGTTTACCGCTGGTGAACTTATCAGGCTTCACATGCTAAGCTTATGTCCTCTTACCTAAGATATCAATCAGTACCCAGTTTTTGTTGCTGAAGATAGCACCCACGAGTGCTTAGCCTGATTCTGTCTACAGAGGCTAAAATCTGTCTACCAGCACCTTTAACAAACTTTGGGACTTGTCATCAGTCTGGAGTTACAAAGGAAATAAAAGAATTTGTCAAACCGATTATATATTCCTTGTAGATTACATGCATTTTAGGGGGGAAAAAGTGTCTATTTAGTCTCTTTGATGTTTTATTTCAGTCTACTTCAAAAAATCATGTGGAAATCTTTTAGATTCTGTGAAATGTGACCTTAAAATTTTATCAAATCATCCAAAGAATCATTTTTCTTGTCTTACAGGCTCTGGAGCTGAGTGAAGGAAACACTAAGGCACTTTTCCGCAGGGCTCAGGCCTGGCAGGGGTTAAAGGAATATAACAAAGCCATGGTAATGTCTACAGAACAGCCTCTTGTGTTAGAGACTGTACAACCCAGCAGCACAACATGAACACACTGCCTTTTATATGTCAGTTATCTAGTAGATTCTCCTGTAAACAATTGCAGTGAAAATTAAATATGAAGTTTAGCATTTCGCAATTTGGCATTAACATTAAAAATATTTTAAATCAATTAGCAGAACTGATTTTAACTAATTATTTTTATTGTGCTTCTAACTCGATAGTCTGATCTGAAGAAAGCTCAGGAAACTGCTCCAGAGGATAAAGGTAAGGTCTGCAGTGGTTTTGTTTTAACTAAAGTCTTGGTTTGATTTGTCCTCATAGCAAGAATACACCAAGTTTATGATCAGTGGTTTTTGATCAATAGTTGTTGGTCAGTGGTCATGGGAATTTGCATATTAGTGATCAAGGAACTGACCTCACAGCCCATTGTTCATTCAGTGGGCTAGTTCCAGTCACTGTGCAATGTACTGTTTATAAGATTGGGGAAACCTGCAAGTCAGCTGAGTCTGAAGAAGGTTCAAGGTTCTTTATTTGTCACATGCATAGTTATACAAGTATAACACACAGTGAAATGTAACCTGACACGCTCCTCGACATGTGCAAAAATGGGGGGTAGAGGAAGAACATTATATATATATATATATATATATATACATACATACATACATACATACATACATACATTGGGTGAGTGTGCAGTAGTAGCGGCAGGAACGTTTCTCCCACTGAAAACGCTACGTCCGGATGAACAGAATCGAACTTTTGGGACACTAAGTTTATGTTTTATTTTTCAATATATGTTCGTGTTATTCAAACTTAGCAAAGAGGTCATAGTCCTGCTGGAGAAAGACAGTAGTTTTTCCCCAAAAGATTTCTGTTCCTCTTAATTGGACTTTTAACAGAAAATGAAAAAGTATGGTTCCCTGAAAGGTCAACTACAACACACCAATGAATCAGTTTCTTTAATGGTTGGATTTTGCATAGCTAGTAGGAAAATAGGATGCTGTAAGAGGGAGGAGGGAGTGTTCAAGGAACCACATCCTCACTATGTACGTTTAAGTGTGCTGGGTGCATCAGGCTCACTGCAAAAATGCAGCTTTTTGACAGTGTTTCCTAGCCCTTTTGATATGTTAAGCTTCAGTTCATTGGCTGCAGGCTAGAAGATAAGAGCTATCAGTGTGCTTCATGCTCTCTCTGTGCCTTTAGGAGCAGGCTGTCTTTTTAAACTCTCTAGCCGGGCAAAAAGTGGATGTATGGGAACTAAAACTTGCTCTGAAAACTGGATATTTGAGGGGAAATGTTAATAGAAACTAGAACCGATCTATAAAATTTCAAATCTCTTCTTTTTCACAGCAATCACCAATGAATTGAAGAAAGTCCATCTTAAAATCCAGGAGGAGAAAGAGAGAGAGAAGAAAATCTATGCCAAAATGTTTGCCTAAACTATCTGACCTCATGATGCAATTGGCTGTCATTATTTACAGTGGAAGCTGTACCCACAGATAAGGAGTGTATCCAGGTGAAAATGTTCAGTATTTTCATTTCATGGGTCCTCTCATGTTTTTACACCATGCACATTTCTTAATGTCTGTAAGCTTGGACCTGCCTTTACTGTAATGAATATCGTGAACATCGGTCTGATTGCACCGTGCTGGAAAACCAACTCATGTTGGTGGTTTGAAGATTAGCAAAGCAATTTTGTGTGTGTGTTATTCCATGGTAGGAATTTTAAGAGTGCTCTTGGCTACAAGCAGGATATCCATTTGTGTTTATTTATGGTGTTTTTTGTGTTTATTTTTTTAAACTGAGGTCAATAAAACAAAAGGGACAACCGTCAAGTTTCTTTATTAGTACTGGGACATTATCATAATATATACAATACTGTATATACCACCAGTAGTGCTGATATGAACCTGAGGTGATCATATATACACTATTACAATTGGTCAAGTACTTCTTAAAAACAAAACACTTTAAAATGCCTCCAAAGCAGCAAAAACTGCAAATTCTGACTTCAGTTTTACACGGCCTTGCAAAACAATTTCTCCAACACCAAGTTTTTAAACATCCTTTGTCCTTTTTTGTACCCTCAAATAACTACATAGTTACTTCAGCTCTATATACACTCAGGCACATTTTCCATACTCAAGTAATCTTTCAACACAAAAAGCAGAAAAACACCCAAGATGGTCACATTCCATTGTAGGCTGGTCCGCCACCACCCTCGGGCACAACCCAGTTGATGTTCTGGCTCGGGTCCTTGATGTCACAGGTCTTACAGTGGACACAGTTCTGAGCATTAATCTGCAACCTCATCCCATCACCTGTGTCCAGGGGAACATACTCGTACACACCTGAGTGTTTGTGGGTGAGAGAGTAAACGAGTTAGAAAACAGACCCAGAAGAAAAGCTGCTTGAATGGCGTAATGACATGATTATCTATGTGAGATACTTTTTATATCAAATCCTTACATGGATACTGAGGAGTTCTTCCTTTTATAGTTTCTGTTATGGTTGCTGCACTGATAGTTTTCTGTCTAGGTGCTTGCTTTTACTCCTCTGACAGCATGTTTGGGATCACTGTCATCCTGAATAAAGAAGCCGTTGTTACATTCTTTCCAGATGGAGGATCAAAATCTGACAGTACATGTCTGCATTCACAATTTCATCAGTTTTGACAGGATCCCCAAATGTGACAGATGGCTCTAGACACTGTTGTACTCTCTCCTGACCTCCCCTGTATATATTGACAATCATTAAGACTGGTTGCCACTAATTTTTTCAGTCCAGTGTTTGTGTAATCCGGCATCTTTCAGCCTTTTCTTCTACTAAGGCTTCAGCAAACAGTCCATGGATAAACTGAAGGACCAGATGTGTCTTTCAGGTCTGCATATTATTTCCTATTTCTTAACACTAGAACAGACTAGAACAGACCCCCTTGCATTTTAAAAATCTTGTGAAAGTTGAAATAAAACACCAACACTTATATTTTATGACTTTTCCTAAAATGTGTCCATTCAGTGAATGTGATGAGGTCAATTATAAACTATTTATGGGCAATAACTAGTTCAGTATGTTTTTACAGTGAGACTGTTTTTATGCCTTTTTTATTTTAGCCTAAGTAAGACCAGCCATTATCCATTATGCTAGGTATTGTAGCAGCTGGATAGCGTAGTGATAAGACTACATGCCTTGGGTTTGGGAGTGGGAGTTTGATTCCCACCTGGGGGTGTCTGTATCCAGTAGTCCTAGATCCCCCACCCCAGACATGAGTGAGATAAATATGAGGATCCAGAGTGCTACGGCAAGGGGGAGCCAGGCCGACAGGTCAAAGGGGGAGATCTCGTCACCCCAAATGCGATAGAAGAAAGGATTGTTGAGTGTGGGAGTAACTGATCTACACTACGGCGGCAGCCTACAGCATACATCATTTGGACTGTGGAAGTGTAGTTGGATGATAGCAAAGAGCGCACTATTTGGCATTTAAGTTCATCCCTTGAGTTTGCACGAATGACTCACGGGTCAGTTTAAAGTTGCTTTCTGAAAATAGTCAAGTCATTATGTCTGCTTCAGGTCTTTCTTTTAATGGTTGCCCCACCTGCAGGCAAAATGTCTTAATGTTGCGGGTTTTTATTTTCATAAGTTTTCATAAATTATAAATCTTTTTAATGTAGGAAGAACCATTAGCTAAAATTGGTCATTTTTTTTCACTCATTAAAAGAATGTTTTGTTTCTACCACAAAGGTTAACAAGATGAAATAATGAGAGTAAAAGTTGATAGTTTAATCAGCTTTTCATCTAATTTTCCCCATCTCCTAGTTACATTACTGCTCCCTGCTTTAATTTTAATAGCACATAGACCTAACTATTACCAAACCCTATAAAGCCCAGTGCTAGACTCCAGCCCCACTTCTACTCTGAACGACGTGGAAGATGATGGATGGGTGGATGATAAAGACCAAAGGTGCACACAGTGATGGTAAAAGTTGTAGATTTTTTTAAAAACCATATTCCTAATGCGTGCTTGCAAAATTAGTTAGACTAATCATGGTTAATGAGTGTTTGTGCCCAGATGAATATAGGCTGTGGTAAATATAATAATTTAAGCTTCCAAACAACAGCCTGAAACTGGTAATGATGAGTGCAGGGCAAAACCTAACAGTGCTTCTGTAACTACATTTTAAATTTTAAACATGTAGCAGGTTCTAGATTTTGTGGCCTTATTATATGGAACAGTGTAAGCCTGACTGATTATACTCCAAACATAGTTGTGATTAAAAAAATACAAAAAAACAAAACAACCTCAAGGATAGTTTATAGGCTGTAAGGTTGGAGGCAAGTAATAGATTTAAGCTGTGTTAGTTCTCTGCTGCTTTTCGCCAGCCAACCCTGGTATTCCCATAACTATTAAAAAAACCATTTGGACCTTGCTGACCTAAAGCTGCACTGTGTACAGGGGTATTAATGTAACTGCTGGCCTTTCTCCCATGCTCTTGCGTCTGTGGGTCTCAACTTGTGCTGCATTTTGCTTCTCGTAGACCTCACATCACTAAGTTTCAGTTTCCAGAGAATTCAAATGGAGCCACAGTCTGAGAGACAGAATAATGAGTTTAGCTTAACTTAAATAGAGATAAACACAAAGAACCTGAGCCTGTCTACCTGGCTTAAACAAACTCACTCATACCCTAAACCTACTGATAATAATGCCATTACATTTGTTGTGAGATTTGGTTTTAAATGGAGGCTGAAGCTTTTAAAAACAAGAAAATGTTACTCATTACCACAGAGACACCCAGGAATGCTGGCCTCAACTCGCTCTCTTTTTTTAAAATACTTAGCTTGCTTGCAACATTGCCTGGTGTGTATGCAAAACCTACGGTACCTATAGAAATTTACAGTCTGTCAGTTTTTGCAAATGACCTTAAAATATTTTTGGGGAAGAAAAAGAAAATCAGGATACAAGATTTTTGACAGCCTCCTTTTTCCACATGTAGCACGCAGAAGGAATTGGTAAACTTGGGTGTGTTTTTTTTTTTTTTTTTTTAAATCCTATGGTTAAGGTGTGGAAGTTTCCTGGAAAGAAATTGTAAGAAGCAGCAAACAAGTGGACATAATATTAGCTGCTACTTTTGCACATCACCGCAATGTGACACCACACAGGCATTCACCTAATATCTGAGCTTACTGCACCCAACATTTGTGCCATTAAAGCCTGCATATGTCAAAATAGCTTAAGTTCTCAATAAGACATTAACCCATCAGAACATCTTCAATGAGCCTTGGAATTGAATGTACAACTCTCATGAACTATATTGCAGTGATGTACTACCAGACTTTGCTTCATTTGCTGTTTTAATCATTGTGGGTAGTGCTTCATAATTCACCGGTCCAAAATCTCCTAAAGGTATTCAACTGTGTTCAAGATCTATTGAGTAGGATGCTCACAGGAATAGTTACATAATTTTCAGACTAGTAAAACCAGGATAGAGATGTTTTACTTTAAGACAAAGGTGATAAATTCAGAACAATGTTTTATTGATTAGGAGAGACTCTTCCTTGGAGGGTAAAAGAGGGGCCGGAATCCCTTATTTAGAGGTCTCCATTGTTAATAATTCAAAGGAAGAGGTTATAGTGGGGCTGAAGCTTATGCTTGCTTAAGTCAAGTGAAAGGCACGGCTAAAACAGAGAGACATTCACATCATCTTTGAATTAAGCGATCGTGGCTCAAGAGTTGGGAGGTCGCCTTGTAATCGGAAGGTTGCCGGTTCAAGCCCCGGCTTGGACAGTCTCGGTCGTTGTGTCCTTGGGCAAGACACTTCACCCGTTGCCTACTGGTGGTGGTCAGAGGGCCCGGTGGCGCCAGTGTCCGGCAGCCTCGCCTCTGTCAGTGCGCCCCAGGGTGGCTGTGGCTACAATGTAGCTTGCCATCACCAGTGTGTGAATGTGTGTGTGAATGGGTGGATGACTGGATATGTAAAGCGCTTTGGGGTCCTTAAGGACTAGTAAAGCGCTATATAAATACAGGCCATTTACCATTTAATGTAACAGGAGCGAAACCAACAAAAACTTACAGGAGAACATAAAAACTCTCAAAAGCCCCCAACCAAACTGGACGTTTCAATCTAGTGAGGTAACAATGCTAACTAGTACATGTGTGCTCCATGTTTGGTGAAACAACTACACATAACTGGTTTAAGAGAACACTAAATGAGAGCAATTATGATAAAGCATTGACCATTTAACACATAAAAGAACTAAATCATTGCTGGTTCCAGTTTTCAGGTGCAAGTGTTTGCTTTGCTTTTCTGAACAGACTGAATGTCAAGGTGACTATTATGTTTAAACTACAATGATTAGATTATGTAACTCTGTCCTCTAAGCACATTGCTTCTGTGTTACTAATGTTAACATGCCCTGTTTAATTTGATGTGGATATGTATGCAAGAACTCACTTTTCACCTTCTTACTTTACTATGTGGAAAACATGTTGCAATTCTCTTTAGGGACTGTAGTGGCGTTACCTGCGGGGCAGAAACGTTGCTCGGGTCCATCATAAATACCCAAGTTCCTGGCAACCGGGATGCTGTCATCTTTTAAGGTAAGATGTGGGGGCTGGTCCCCCTCGTGGTTGGTCCCACTCAACGCCACAGAGGAGAGCAGGTCAAAGCTTATCTTGCCGTCAGGCTTGGGGTACTCAATCGGTGTACATTCCTTAGCTGGTTTCAGCTGGTTTGCATCAGTACCTGAGAAAGATTTTGCAGAGTTGGTCACAAAATGCTGATTTATCCGCTAGGATAAGATAACCTCAGACCTCAGGTAAAGACAAACCACTGGTATTTTGCGGTTTCTGCCAGTCTGCAGCAACAAACTTGAACACAGTGGAAAACCTACAGTAGTCCACTTTGCAATCTTTGCACATTAAGTCAAGGTCACTGGCAATACAGACTTTTTACAGCCTGGCAAAGAGTTAAAGTAGAGCTGCAGCCACCGATTATTTTAGTGATTGAGTAATCTATCAATTAATCACATAATTGGATAAGAAATACTTTTGTCTTATTAATGAGCAATAATAAATACTCAAAAGAGAAAAAGCACAGGTCTTTCTAAATGAACTGCTCATTGGTTTTCTATTTTAGAAATTGTAATGTTTTAAAATTTTAAAACATTGCACTGCCTCTCACCCTATGGTAGCTCCAGCTCCCCTGTGGAAAAGAATGGATGGATGGAAAAAATATATATAAATACTCTCAAGTACTCTCTGATGAGGTAGATTTGTTGTGTGTTCAGGTTCATGTGTTTTTGTGCTTGTGTGTAAGTGTGAAGAAGACAAGCGAAGAGTATTTGTCTTTACGCCTTTAAAGGAGAATGTAGTGGCTAAAATGAAGAAAAGCGAGCATATCTGAAGTTTGCCCCATGCTTTGATGCAAAGTTTCTGTGCTGCTGAAAAGAGATCTTATAATTGTTTAGAACGCTCATGTTTTCATGGTGACAATGATGCGCTACAGAGCCACGTGTTAATCGAAGCATCTAAGCAAAAAAATGTGTCAAGAATTTTTTATTATCAAATTACTCGATGAATTGCTGCAGTCCTAAAATAAAGAATCTGTTCTGCAATACTCACCACAGTGTTTTAAGGTCCAAGGCTCTTTTCCTCTAAAGATCCAATAGAAAATGCCAGTGTAGATCATACCACCGTAGAGGCCAAAGTAATTGTGGAATGATGGCCTAATATTTCTTACTGCGTACAGCTCCTTCCACACCCAAGAATTCTTTAGGTTCTCAGCATACTCAGGTACATGAAGCCCTAATGAGGAGAAATAATAAAATAGAAATGATAGGTAACAATAACAAATTTAAGGACTTTAGGCTGAATGAACATGAATGAAAGTGGAAAAAACAATGTTACACCAAACCCTTGCATGTAAATCTGAAACCATCTCAAATGGGCACTACCATTAGGTGTAAAAAAGCAATTTGGTTAACTAACCATTTAAAAAAAATGTTTCTTCCCAGAGTACAAGATTTGAAACATAACCTTTATTAACTGAGTAAGCACTGTACTCACGAGATCCATTTTGTTGCCTATGCAAAGGTTTTGTTTAGGCAAGTGTATATTATTTCCCTTTTGGTTATGTTGAACCTGTGATAAATCGTTGTCAATGAATTCTGTCCTTTCAGAAAGTGAGTTATGACCCTTGAAACTGCTTACACTTGACATTTTTATTGATACTGCAGTTCCCTGATTGATGCACCTTCAGTTTGAGCACAAAGATGATGCCCCCTTAGGAAAGAAGTTTTCTCATTGTGTATTGAAAACTCATAAGCCTTTATTGCCTGACATTTTCAACCTTTCAGAATTGCTACCTGCCATTCAATCTTGTGCAACCCAGGTTTGTAGGGTCTCCCCTATGTTATTTCAGAATTTGATTTAGAGAGGTAGAATCCTCAACATCCCATGACTGAGTAAATGTAATACATACAGGTGCTGTAGCTACCATGACCATTGCTAGGTCTTAAACTCTGTACCTGCTGTCTCCGAGTCCAGAGTCTCTGCTGTGAGTTTAGGGAAAATGGCTTCAGCAGCCAGCATGCCACTCTTCATTGCTGTGTGCGTGCCTTTGATCTTTGGCACATTCATGAAACCGGGGCTGCAGCCGATCAGCAGTCCTCCAGGGAAAGTCAACTTTGGGATGGACTGAAAAGAAACAGGAAGTAGTTCATGTTTAACTTTCTTCTGTTCTACTTTTAAGTAAACTTTTAATTGGATTTTTTGAATTTGGCCATTTAATCAGATGTAACCTGGGAAAATGTGTCACTATGTCTAAACACATTTCTGGCCCATGACAAAGTAAGCCTTAATTAATATTCAGGCATCTATTTATGTAAAAGCCCCTCAGGGATGAGCAAAGGCCCCAGCTTTCCTGTCTATGTGAATGAGGAGTGGCTAAGCAGTCATTCATTCATATATATATATATATACATATATATATATATATATACATATATATATATATATCACATATATACATATACACATACATATACATATACACATACACATATATATACACATATATACTAATACACATTAATATAACATTATATCAGATATATATATATATATGATATATAATATACTATACAATATATATATATATACATATATATATATAATATATATATCATATATATATATATATATATATATATATATATATAATATATATATATACATACAATATATATCATATATAATATACATAACATATTATAATATACACTATATATAATATAGCATATAATATCATAATACTATTCATATATACCTATAACAATATACATATATATATACAAATAATATATACATATATATATAACATAAATCATTATAACATAATATTACATAAATACCATATATATATAATTAAATATTAATATACATAATTATTATTCATATATAACAACATACTATATAAATATATAAACATATATATATATACACATACTATCATATATACCTATATACATATATACAACATATACATATAATATACTACATATACATATTCAAAAAACATACATATACATCATAATCATATATATATATCATATACATATATATATACTATATATATTCATATACTATATATAACATATATATATACATATATATATACCATATATAATATATATACATATATAATATATATATTATATATATATTAATCTATATATATAAATTACATATATATAATAATAAATATAATATATATATATATATATATATATATATATACACTGGATAGCGTAGTGGTTAGACTACACGCCTTTGGAGCAGAGGATCGCAAGTTCGATTCCTGCCTGGGGCGTCTGTATCCAGTAAGGGTCCTAAGGCTAGACCCCCTATGCTAAGCGAGCCTACCGCAGACATGAGCGAGACAGATAAATATGAAGGCATGCCGGCTCGGACGTCGCCCGGATCAACAAGGTCCGCGTCAGGTGTTGAGGAACCAGGGCACCCTGACGAAAAGTGGGCTACTGGAACAAGAAGGCATCGGTGGGCAAGAGACGAAAACAGGGCGTTGTTGGAATGCTACTACGCAAGTAACCCCGGCGGAAGGGGCTACATGAATAGGATGACGGACCTATGGATTCTTCGATACCCAACATCCACAATGACGGCGAAACAACTAGTAGCTCAGTGTTCCAACATTCGAAAGAAGGGACTGCTCTCACAGCTAGAGATTGACGAGGTACAACACAAATGCTACGGCAAGGAGGAGTCAGGACGCCAGGTCAGGGGGGAGATATCATCACCCCCACCCGAGATTGGGTACATAGCCCCAAGTGCGATAGGAGAAGGATCGTTGAGTGCGAGAGGAACTGACCTGAAAAATAGGATCATGGCCAAGCTTGAAACCTGGATCCCCCGTAGCCGGTTACCAAGATTACGTGAAGTACCCTCAGAAGGTCTGCTAGATGATGTTAATGCAGCACTACGGGCAATACCTACAACCACGATTACCGACACTAACAAGCTGATCTACAATACGGCAGCAGTGATCAGTGAGATGCTTGGCTACAAGTTGAACAGCCACAAGGGGCAGTACCCTCCATGGAGAAGGAGGCTAGAGGGCAAGATCAAAGTAGCACGGAGGGAGGTTAGCCAACTAACGGAGTTGCAGAAAGGTGCGACAAAGAAGGTGCATAAGAAATACAGCAAGCTGTCCATACCTGAGGCCTTGGAAACTGCCAAGCAAAGACTCACAGCCTTGGCCAGCCGCTTGAGGAGGTACACCAGAGAGATAGAAGGCAGGAGAATAAACCAGCTGTTCTCCACAGAACCAGCAAAGGTGTACTCTCAGTGGCAAGGGAACAATAATAAGAGAACAGCACCACCAAGGCTGGAGACGGAGCAATACTGGAAGAGCATATGGGAGAAGGACGCAACCCATAACGGCAATGCTCAGTGGCTAGTGGATCTGAGGGCAGACCACAGCGACCTCCCTGAACAGGGTCCAGTAACCATCACAGTGGCAGATATCCAAGAAAGGGTCTCCAGTATGAAGAGTTGGACAGCACCAGGGCCCGACATGGTTCACGCCTACTGGCTAAAGAAGCTGACTGCACTCCACGAGCGTCTGGCAGCACAAATGAACCAGCTGCTAGTTAACGAGAGACACCCGGAATGGCTAACCGAAGGTCGGACGGTCCTGATCCCCAAGGACCCCAAGAAGGGACCGGTCCCCTCCAACTACCGACCAATAACCTGCCTCAGTACTACATGGAAGCTCCTGTCAGGCATCATATCGGCTAAGATGAACAGGCACATGGGTCAATACATGAGTGGGACACAGAAAGGAATTGGCAAGAATACCAGAGGCGCAAAACACCAGCTACTGGTAGACAGAACAGTCAGCCGAGACTGCAAGACCAGACTGACCAACCTGTGCACTGCCTGGATTGATTACAAGAAGGCCTATGACTCAATGCCCCACAGCTGGATACTGGAATGCCTAGAATTGTACAAGATCAATGGGACCCTAAGAGCCTTCATCAGGAACTCAATGGGGATGTGGCGTACAACACTAGAGGCCAACTCCAAGCCCATAGCACAAGTCACCATCAAGTGCGGGATCTACCAAGGAGATGCTCTGTCCCCACTGCTGTTCTGCATAGGCCTGAACCCCCTCAGTGAGATCATTAACAAGACTGGCTACGGATACCGACTACGGAACGGAGCAGTTGTCAGCCACCTCCTGTACATGGATGACATCAAGCTGTATGCCAAGAGTGAACGAGACATCGATTCACTGATCCACACTACCAGGCTATACAGCAATGACATTGGAATGTCGTTCGGACTGGAGAAGTGTAGTCGGATGGTAACAAAGAGAGGGAAGGTAGTCAGAACTGAGGGGATTGAACTACCAGAAGGCAACATTGCAGACATAGAGGACAGTTACAAGTACCTGGGGATCCCGCAGGCAAATGGGAACCATGAAGAGGCCGCTAGAAAGGCTGCAACCACCAAGTACCTGCAGAGGGTCAGGCAAGTCCTGAGGAGTCAGCTGAATGGTAAGAACAAGATCCGGGCCATCAACACGTACGCCCTGCCCGTGATCAGGTACCCTGCTGGGGTAATAGGCTGGCCAAAGGAGGAGATAGAAGCCACTGACATAAAGACAAGAAAGCTCCTTACCATGCATGGAGGGTTTCACCCCAAGTCCAGCACCCTGAGGCTGTACGCTAAGCGGAAGGAAGGGGGCCGGGGACTGGTGAGTGTCAGCACCACAGTCCAGGATGAGACAAGGAACATCCAAGAATACATTGGGAAGATGGCCCCAACTGACCGAGTGCTCAGTGAATACCTCAGGCAGCAGAAACCCAAGAAAGAGGAGGGAGACGAGGAACCATCATGGAAGGACAGGCCCCTGCACGGTATGTACCACCGGCAGATAGAGGAGGTGGCTGATATCCAGAAATCCTACCAGTGGCTGGACAAAGCTGGACTGAAAGACAGCACAGAGGCACTAATCATGGCAGCACAAGAACAAGCTCTGAGTACAAGATCCATAGAGGCTGGGGTCTATCACACCAGGCAAGACCCCAGGTGCAGGCTGTGTAAAGATGCCCCAGAGACAATCCAGCACATAACAGCAGGGTGCAAGATGCTAGCAGGCAAGGCATACATGGAACGCCATAACCAAGTGGCCGGCATAGTGTACAGGAACATCTGTGCCGAGTATAACCTGGAAGTCCCGAGGTCAAAATGGGAGATGCCCCCAAGGGTGGTGGAGAATGACCGAGCTAAGATCCTGTGGGACTTCCAGATACAGACGGACAAAATGGTGGTGGCTAACCAACCGGACATAGTGGTGGTAGACAAACAGAAGAAGACGGCCGTAGTGATCGATGTAGCGGTTCCGAATGACAGCAATATCAGGAAGAAGGAACACGAGAAGCTGGAGAAATACCAAGGGCTCAGAGAAGAGCTCGAGAGGATGTGGAGGGTGAAGGTAACGGTGGTCCCCGTGGTAATCGGAGCACTAGGTGCGGTGACTCCCAAGCTAGGCGAGTGGCTCCAGCAGATCCCGGGAATAACATCGGAGATCTCTGTCCAGAAGAGCGCAGTCCTGGGAACAGCTAAGATACTGCGCAGGACCCTCAAGCTCCCAGGCCTCTGGTAGAGGACCCGAGCTTGAAGGATAAACCGCCCGCAGGGGCGTGCTGGGTGTTTTTTTATTTTACACACACACACACACCAAACACACAATATTTTAATCAATTCTTTGTTGTTGTTTGCTGTTAATATGGAGTTAACAACTTTAATTTGTTTACTCTTGATTGCTCATGACTTTAATTAATAGATTAAAACAGTCCTTAGAGTAAACCTAAGTTGTGATGTACATCTTGTGATGATCTGTACTCACTCTTTGGACATTCATTATGCAATTATGCAGAGTACAAACATACCTGACATCCTCCCTCATTCAGGGCCCTGGCTCCATATGCAATCCTCTGGCCTCCCTCCAGTGTTGGAGCTACAAAGGGATGGTGCTTCCAGCGTTGGAACTCTCTGAATGGGCTCAGGTAAGGATTAGTGTAGTCTAGACCGACCTGACGTGAGAGAAATTGTAACTTCAACAGACTGAGCGGGAAAAAAAATAAAATAATAATCATTGAAGACAAATGCAGGCTGAAAACATTTTCTTCCACCAATCTATGCCTGCCAGATCATTTAAACTTAAAATAGAGACCCTACTTATTTTTGTACCTGTTCAGATCACTCTGAACCTTACACTGAACTTTTTTGAAAGTTCCAGAGTGAAACTATGGGAGGAAGTTTTTTGGGTATGAAAGCTCACATTGGACATTGAAGCAAAAAAATACCAGGACTTCTAATGTCCTCTATAACGCAACACAAGGTCACCTTGTGTTGAGTTGTCTGAAGAAGGATGAGGCTAAAGTTTAAACAGTGGCAAATATGGAAACAGACTCCTCTGTGCTTGATGTGTGGCCACATTCACTGACTGCACATGAAAGGCATTGGTCATAGATGTGAAACCTGCCTGGCATTTATGGCAGTAGCTCTGAATATCCAGTTAACAACTCAAAATGGCATCATGCAATCAGGACAAAATATGAGATCAGCCTCAAGCGAGACTGTGTGCGTGTGTCTTTTGGTGGTAAAATGAAATGCAAAATGAACTCAATTAATGACCAGTGGAGAGCTTCATAATCCAGTCTGACAGAGTTGGAGAAAATTTGCAAAAAAACCCCAAAACCCAGTGATATCAACTGTCTCAGTGCATGTGTGCAGAAGCTGTGATCACATCAGGGTTGCTTTGAGACCTTTTTTTCTTAGTTTATTGCTAAAAGCATGATACATGCGCAATTTAAATTTCGAATTATCGCTACATCAGATACAGCACACAGACATAATATGTAATCCTACAACACATATGATCTAGTTGGAAGAATGAATGTTGAGAATGAATTGCTTTTATTTATTCATACTCTACAGACCGAATAATAAAAAATAATAATGTAAAATGCCAAAACCTTTATTGAAAAGCTCAAACAATATCCTGACATTTTTTTACTGCATGGAACATCCAGCTATCATGTATGGATTGGTAAAATGTGCACAAAACCACTCACAACAAAGCCCAAGGCCACTAGAGGCTCTCCTTCATTTAGATGATACAGAAAGGATCCTCCATACGTGTTTCTGTCCAGGGGCCAACCCACAGAATGCTCCACTCTGCCTGGCCTCCACTTCTTCTCATCAATCATCCACAGCTAACGACAAAAGACACAAAATCAAAAATAAATGAGATGTTACAAATCATGACGCATCTTTACTATATTATTCCTTTAGTATTATAGTGCCATATTATAACCTTTAGTAACTCTGCATAACTCAAAGTTGAAAATGGTAATTATTTATTTTATCCTAGGCCTTAGTAAAGAGCCTCAGTTCATCCATTTTCTGTTTTAGCACTTCTTCCTTTAAAGTCAACTGTCATCATCCTCCTGTCAGTTTGCTTTTGTAAGTCATATGACCCTGGGTGGAGCTAAGGAGGCCTAGCCCAGCTTTTTATTGTCAGGGACTGATTGTATCCTAGACTGTGACCTCTCCTCAATATAGCAGTGATACTTCTAGGCTGATGGACACAGACTCACCATTCACTCAGGTAAGCACACACATCAAACAACTCATTGCATTTTCCTTTGTAAATAAACCAGTTAAACCCCAGTAAACTTGAGTGGACTCCATCTTTTGTTGCAAGCTGAAGCCACCTATAACAATGGCGTTATTCTGATTGACAATGTCTCGAAAACAAAAGGTTTGTGGCTAGAGCCAGTGCTATGTTCCTGTGATGACCATATTAAGAGAATCATAAACAGACAAGAACAGAAAAAAAACCCCTGAAACTAAGCATTTAGAGCAAGCCCGATGAAGCCTGAAGCTTATAGTGACGTCTTATTTATGTTTATAGAACCACAATGTCATCCAGTCTTGAAATACTAAGCTGATAAAGACAGCGTATGGTATTTACCTCCTTCAGGCCAATGGCATAGGTTTGGGGTTCACAGTTTTCACGCAGGTTGAATTTGTTGTACAGCTGCTTGGCTAAGTGGCCGTGACAGCCCTCACCAAACAACGTGACTTTAGCATGGAGCTCCATTCCCCTCTCAAAAATATCCTGATGCAAGAGAGGAGGAGGATTCGTAGATGAAAGACAAGTAACTGAATAGATTACAGAGAATAGTTAGGTTGTCCTGGTGACAAACACTGAATTGCTTTTTTTGTAGACACTAATGATGCACAATGGGGGGAAAAAACCCTTGAAATAGATCAAACCCTACACTCTCAGAGCCAAATATGATTTTCTACATGAAGCGTATGAAACAAAAACAACATATATAATGCTCTATACTGTTTTGTAGACCTTTTCCCCCAGGTATAAATAAAGAAACTGCATATTTTTATGCCTGATGGTTCAGTTTGTTTTATATATCTTTAACATAAAGACCTGATAAATCAAAGCTATTCATGTGTACAAGAAACTCCGTAAAGGTTCTAATTTTCATTAAGCTAACACACCAAAGACAAGAGTGGAACAGTATTATTAAATGAACTTTTCACAGAACATTACCTTTGGTGATCCATCCTTGGCAATGCCTACATCATTGGTGGCAATTCCTTTTACACTTCCATCTTCATGAAATAAAACCTTAACATAACAGAGTTAACAATGAACACTTTACACATTGAGAGAGCACTAACCACTACATGTTCAATTAATTAAGATGGTTGAAAACTGGATGTCTATACATTTCTAATTCTGCAAATTCCTACCACCTTTAAGCCTATCATGTAAAGTAAGACATACAAGGTTTGTGATGTCAGTCTCATGTTATTCTTTTATAACTCATAAAACCAGACCAGTAGTGTAAGCAATAATAGTAAGTTTTAATTAAGTTTGATAGCCTCATAGAAGCCAAAAAAACAATTTCAAGAGAATAAACAAGATCAGCAAGGCACTCACCAAGTTTCGTAAATATCTTACAACTGGTAATTCAGATACCGTGTCTCGTGAACAAGACATCAATCACACAAAGTTTTGAATACCAATGACATATAGTACATCAATGAAAAATCAAAGACCATCTTACCTCAGCTGCAGCATAACCAGGGTACAGCTCAACACCAAGCTCCTCAGCCTGTTCCCCCAGCCAGCGCACAAGGTTCCCCATCCTGACAATATAGTTACCATGATTTTGCATGGGCAGGCCTACGAACGGTAAGAAAGTTCATCCACAGATTAAGTGAGCACCTTGGATTCTCCAGAGTTTTATCAATAAGCTGAATTACAGGTTTTTGAGTCTTTGGACTTGACAATCTCAGTGCAAAATAAAAAAAAAACAAAACAAAACAAAAAAACCATATCAAGTGTAAACCTCTGTGTCTTTTTGTGAAGATATTTTGGTCAAAGTCCATTTTAAGACCCTTTAAAATTAACCTTTAACCTTAAGACTAACAAACAGGCTGGCTCATACCATTAGGGTTCCAACCATTCTACTGTCTCAGCTAGACTTTTGGAATCACACCTTATATTTATAGTGCAATTGCTTTCTTTTAGGCAAGTTTGCTCATGCACATCGTGAGCCTACCATGAAACTTTCTGCAGTGACATGCCCTAAAACCATTTAAAACGCTTCTAAACAGGTAGAGATCAGGAGTCTAGTTTATTATACTTTTTAAGGTCTTTTATTACATTTATTGTAAAAGGGCATGTAGACACCCTAAAGATATAAGATTTGGAATGATATAATCTGGTTTTTAAGTGATGACGTATAAACCCTGCTTCAGAGTCCAAACTACTCTGCATTTATTAAGGCTGTTGTGTTTTTATAATGTTTTAATTCTTTGTATCTTGTTCTATTTAATCTAAACAAGCCCCCTAAAAAAAGTCAGTGATCACTGTTGGTGTCTCTCAGTGTTATTGCCAATATTCATTTGCAGCACATTTTAAAGCTCAGTTTTTAAAACCTTACGATGGAATTACAGCTCAGCCCATGCAGCAGTATATTAATGACTAACCTTGTATTGTGGATGGATTATTTCAGTTGTTTCCCTGACTGAAGTTTGGTCCATTTACAGCATCCTGTCATGCAATTGCATTTGTCACAACTTCATCAATTCTGTTTTTGTGGATGCCTGCATGTTAAACCTGGTAGAGCAGCCATACTGGTCATTTTATTAGAGATGAAAGAATTTAAATAATTTGTAACTCTAAGTGATGATGCAGTGCTTGTTTGACTTTGGGACCTGAAGTGGAGTTTGGACCCGGAAACAGCTTGTGACTTCAGACTTAAAGACCGGATACTTGATTAAAAAAATATTTTCACATTTCTATATGAAGCAGCATGTATAAAACAAACAAAAAACAAACAAATAACAAATAAAAAAAATAAATTAAGAATCTATGAACATGAATATACACAAATATACAATTAATGAATCAGTCTGTTATTGACTACATGAAGATTTTTGGTGAAAATAGAGTGTAATCAAGAAAGTCCCAGACTTTACCAATTTGTGCAATTCCAATTTCTGCCTTAAACCACGTAACCCTAACTAAAATATCCCTTTGCCAGTACTCTATTGAGACATATAGCATAAGACAGTGTTATAACATTTTTATTAAAAATTAATACGTGTGGATTTTACCTGGCAGTATGGGAACAGGGATTCTGTATTTCTCTGTTAAAATGCTGAACACATCTTCAGTCACCGGTGTATTCAATGGTGCCTGTAGTACAAACATTATTATTGATGGTTTGACTTCCAAAGGATTTCTAATAATATAAACTATAATAACAATATAATAAAACAATTATAATTATAACAATTTCTAATATTAAAAAAAAAATTACATTCTTATTCCTGTACTGTACTCTAACATTCCAAATAATTTTTCAAGCTTCACAGAATTGTACAAATTCTGTTTCTGTCTCATATACTGTATTTTCCAGTATTCCATGTATTTCCATGTTTGCACATTTAATAAACTGCTGCTCATATTTCCTGTTTTCTTAGAAAAATATAAAGAAATAAGGGGTGGCTCCCGACACCTGCACAGCACTCTATGTGATAGTATGCACAATATGTTGCCTTTTTTAAATACAGCGTTCCCTACATGCAATCATGTCAGATGCATTACACAATCTACAAAACATCTATACATCAATCACATGTTTTTTAAGTCACCTACCCCGCGCTCCTTCCAATCAGGAATGAGCTCAGTAAGGGCACTGGGCTCCAGACAGGCTCCTGACAGAGTGTGTGCTCCAATCTGTGGGGCTTTCTCCACAAGGCACACTCGCAGCTCCTTTTCATGTTTGTTGGCTAGCTGTTTCAGACGAATAGCTGCTGCAAGACCAGCAGGACCTCCACCAACTATCACCACATCTGCCTCATCTGCAAACCTCTCCATTTCGACACCTGCATAAAGAACATTAAATATGGAAGAGATACTCAGACCAGACTCCAATGATTACTCATGTGGAAGAGAACGCCGCTCAGTACTTAGCTAGTTTTAAATACCTAGGATGAAAATAGCAACTCTGTGTGCCCAGATGGTCTTACTTTGGTTAAAGCCAAAGTAATGCCAGCCCAAACCAAAAATTGAGAATTTTTGGAATCAATGTAGCTACAGAAAACACTAAAAGTGAAAAAAGCAACAAAACTATTTACTGAATGGCAATAAATGAACACAGTGAACTTTAAATTTGGATTGACATTAAAACAACGATAAGACTTCACAAAAAACAAAAATAATTTTATTGTTTTATTCATGCTTAAGAGTTGACAAGCATACCAAATCCACACTGCAATTTCTCTTTGAGTGTACTCAGCTTGATTTCTTTTTATGATTGCTGCATGCAGTTGACTAAGACTTTGTGCACTCAGCACCAGACTCCAATGATTCCTCAAATAGAGCTGCCTCTGGAAAATTTGCTTTAACTAATTAGAAGATATACAAATATAGTGTGCCGATTATTGATCAGTTTCATGATTGAAGTAGCAACAGAAGAGGGAGGGAGAGAGGAGAGGCAGTCGCTCCATATATCAGTTGTTAAGCTTAACGTGGGAATGCTTTACAAACATTCAGAGATGAACTTACATACTTGCTTTACTCCTGTCTGGGATAACTTTCTCTGAGATGAAATGCCGGTTTGGTAGCGAAGCTGCAAATGCTCAACCAGACCACCGAGAGGTCACGCACGCCACAGCCGCTCTATCACGTTACGCATACTGCTCCTACGTGCTAAGGTTATGAGTTGAGTTACGCCATGTCGCAAGTTTTGTGAGGTGCTTTCGTGATATTTAATGAATCGGATTACATTTTTTATTTCTCTCCAATATCCGATCCAGTAATTTAGGTCAGTATCAGTACCGAGACAAAATATCGGATCGGTCCATCTCTAGTAGGTACTAGTGGAAAAGGACTAGTGGAAAAAAAAAAAAAAAACGCTTCTAAAACTGATTGCCGATGCGGAAACACACTAGGAGAAAAAGCTGAAAATGGATTTTGACAAGTACGTATGCAGTTTCATTTGAAAGCTGTACAAAAGATTTCTACCCAGTATTTCAGTCTTTATTTGTGTCAAAGGTAGGATGAGGGTACAGTGGATTGTATGTATTGAATACATGGATTGAAAATAATGATTTATCAGCATATAACTCAATAGCATTTAGCTTGGGGGTTGGGGGCAGGCACAATTCTGTGACTCTTGCAAAAACCAGACTCCATACAGCGGGCAGAAGGCGTTTAAAAAATAATTATGTAAATAATTAATTAATCACATGATTCTAACTTCTTAATTAACTTATAACAAAGTTACTTACCTTCCCATCTTGGATCTTTATCTCGAGGATGGATGGTGTAGTGTGTGGTAATGCGGGGTGTTGACACTGTAGAGCATGCCCTTCTGTGTAGTGCTGTGTAGAGCTGAGGGGTAGCATGCTCTGTTTTTATTTTCTGTAATAACCTGGCACATCTGTGGGCTGCAAGACAGAAAACAGCTGCCAGTCAAGACCAGTTTCGGCTGGTGGTAACGTGAACAAAAATATTGTTCTAACTTGACTGCTTTCAGCCTGCGTGGGTTAAAAAAAGAAAAGACACAAATTAAAAGACTTTCAACCAGCACAAATAGTCAAAGCCTATGGGTTTAGGCAGGTTAATAAGTCCTCTTATGTAGTCATAGGACTTGTGAAACAAAACACGTCAACAATTAGATCATGAAGTAATTACCCTGCACAACTGCTGCACTTCTAAGTGCCAAGCTTGCAGAGCTACTCTTTAACTGCTGCAAAGATAGACTGCGATTTATCATCGGTCTCCCGTTAATAAATAGCTTGTCAAGTTTCAAAACAATGACGGGACCTTAAAATAAGTACCTAAACCTCTGAAAAGTCGTAACAGTGAATGTTTCTTAGGCCTAGGACTCATTTCAACTGACCTATTTACTAGTTCAACTTTAACCTACTTATTAGCTTTACGCTAACACAGGAGATGGTGCTAGGCTGTTTGGGCTAATGCTAAGCTTAGCATTTCTAAAAATAATTGCTAAATGCATTTAACAACAAGGAAAACATATTCACGACTTAATTACGTACTAAATGCTAGAGTAAAAAAAAAAATGCTGGTGAAATCCAACGGCGGTATCTAACGTCAAACAGTGCAAGCTCGAAATGTGTTAGCTAACCGGCTATTAGCTGACGTACCTTGGTATGAGTATCTGCTAGCTGGAAACATTGTGTGTCTGCCAGTGCAAACTCACAAGCAGACAGCGGGTTGTCTTTTGAAAAAAAAATAAATAAATAAAATACAGCCTGAAGAGAAGCTATTACGTCCTTACTTTGCTGCCAGTTTAAACGCTTATGAAACCCGCACACCTGCTACGCGAACTACCAGTGAGGTATGTAGCTTACAAAAGGGCTCTCATAACACCGATACATTCAGGAGCGTCAAAAACTGCGCTGCTCTTGCAGCGGCGCCGCTTACTTAAGACAGCCACAACTACGCAACTCGCCCTCCGTCAGAGCAGTGTTATGAGATTGTAAAGTGTGAGTCGCATTATTTAAAGGTGTGTCCTCAGGCCAATGTCCAGCTAGTTTAGTTTTTATTGGCACGTACGTGTCTAAGTCAAACCAGTCTGAGCCACAACTCCCCTTGGAATATCATCATCTTATCTCATACAATTTAGTTAATCCATAGCTGCCGATGAATGGAGAGCCAAAACTGATGGGAGTAATTTTAACCCAGCACACATGGCTTAAACATTAGCCTTTTCAGCCAGGTTTAGCCAGTGTGAACTTTCAAAACACATGACCATTTAATTCCAGTTTGGACAAATGGCTTACCTTCTGTCTTAGGTTTGATTGACAGGTGTAGAACTGTCCTGCAAACTCCCATAAACCCCAGGAGTCATCAGCAGGAGGAGCCAAAGCAAATGAGTCAACAGATAGTTTGTGGATACCTTTTGACAGCCTGGTTAGCAAAACCCAAAGAACACCTGCTGATAGTTTAATAGTTTAATTATTTATATAGCACATTTAATTACAACAGGAGCATTGACCAAAGTGCTGTACAAGAATACAACATACATAATAAAACAACTTACAGTATTAAAAGCAAACACCAAATATGAATTAACAAATAACAAATAACTTTCATGCTGTATTAAAAGCCAGTAAATAAAAATGCGTTTTAAGATAAGATTTAAAAAGATTGACAGTAGGAGCCTGTCTGATGTGTAGGGGTAAATTATTCCACAGCTTAGGCGCTACAACTGCAAATGCTCGATCAC
>NW_024582394.1:824892-826547 GCF_018398535.1 Haplochromis burtoni
GAAACCAACTTCTTCCTTTCTTTTCATATTTAAATCAAAAGTAAAAAAGACTGGTAGATGATCGCTTATATCATTTATGATGAGGCCACTCATAATATTACTCTCCAAGCTATCAATGAAAATATGATCAATTAGTGTTTCTGATTTATCCGTTATTCTACTCTGCTTTATAATTAAAGGATAAAATCCTTTTCCAAATAATAATTTAAAAAAAATCTGACGCAGCCTCATCATTTGCCTCTTTACAAAGATCAATATTGTAATTGCCACACAAACATAAAGTCTTATTTCCCTTAGCCTTACTCAATAAGTCTTCTACTACCTCTGTAAATAACTCAATCTGTGACCCCGGTTTCCTATATATACACGTTACAATTATATTACTTCTTCTTTCTATGTCCAATTCCACTCTCACAGACTCCATTAAATCGTCTATAGCCACAGACATATTCAACTTTTTTACATTTCAAATCACAATTAACAAAAAGTGCCACCCCTCCTGCCTTCTTCTTCTTAGTTCTATTTACAAAGTATAAATCGTACCCTTCCATACAAAAATTACAACCCCTAGTCTCATCTAACCATGTTTCAGACAGAGCAATTATTTGGAACTTGCCTCTCAAACTATACAGAAAATCTTTAATCGAAGCAAAACTTCTATAAAGACTTCTGCAATTAATATGAATTAATGAAAATGTATTAGCTATTTCAACCTTATCCCTGAATTGCTCCTCTGTATAATATTCACATATGACATCCTTTCAGGGTCAATACCTGCTTCAAAATCATATGGTTTATGATTGGAGTCATCGAGCATTATCCATAATTATTCTAAGAATATCTATTGACCTCAAAAAAGAAAGGGATCCTTAACAATTGCACATTTATTTATCGACATATTTTAAAGTCTGTTGATCTTATCTTTTTCCATGTCCAATTTACAACTTCCTCTTGTCCTTTTCCACCCGAAGTAGCATCTGTTCTTGTAAAGAATGAACTAATAGTTTTTAAGCTCATAGCCATGGTCATAACCGTCTGCCTATCTTGGTAATGTTATCTCGTATAAATGTCCAATTCCTCAAGATCCTTAACCGTTTTAACCTTGGGTTCTTATGGTGTTCCATTAAGTTTAATCATCACTTTACAATTCCTGGTCCAGGTTGCTTGAATCTTTTTCTCCTTCCGTAATATGCGAGCTTGTCTAGCAATATCTGCATTGCTTTTTGTAAGACGTTCATTCAAATATACTCCGCTTCCTCTCAAAAGGCTGGACCGCCTCAGCAAGTCAACTTTGTGTTTACGGTTTTCAAATCTCACTACAATTGCTGGAGGAGCATTAGTGTGCCTTCTAGGAAGGGTATAGCATGCAGATATATTATTCTATGCAGGGGAAGTTTTTTATTCGAAAAGAATTCCACAACCTGCAGTTCCAACGACTGTAGCTCCTCCGTCGGGGGCTCGTCTTCTCCTCTTTTTGCACCGGTCCCAGACTTGGTGACTCTCGCATAACTCCTGTGTTTAGTTTCCAGACCCGTAATAATCACTTCCTCAAGTCGAGCCTGCTGTTCTAGATCGTCCACCTTCCTTTCCAAAAATGGGATTGTCTTGTCTTTCTCCTTAATCAGGTTTTTTAGTTCTTTGATTTGGTCGATCAT
>NW_024582394.1:826567-827740 GCF_018398535.1 Haplochromis burtoni
ACTGTGCAGGTTAAAATTAGAAGTGTTGGGATTACCGCTTGGTCCAAAAATTATCACTTCGGTTTTGTTCTCATTAAAGTTAAGGAAATTAGAGGCCATCCAGGATTTAACTTCACCGAGACACTGAAGTAAGGGTTCTAGTGAGGCAGGACTGTTTCCCTGCTGATGGCATTGTAGAATTCATGAGATACCACAGTGATGCAGTTGGTCTGAGAATACATGGTCCACTGTCAGGAATGATGTGTATCTACACCTTTATGTTTTGGGAATAAAAACAACAACCCCTATGTATACCAATGTACTGCATATCACAGAGTTGTTATGCCTATTGTTGATATATTCATGTAGTGGCTATTCTAGAGTCTGTTGGAGCCCTAGGCAAAAATTCACAGGGGAGCCCTCCAACCAGCATTCTTTACCATTATGTTGTAAATAATCTGACACTAACTAAAAAAAAAAAATGTATTGCACTTGACCCCATCACATCACAACCAACAGAGTGGGACACACTATGCTGCTTTGCTGCTAAGCTAACTAACGTTAAATTCCAAAGTAAACAAAAGAAATAAGACAAGCATATTTAGTTATTTAATATTATTTGGTCATTAGTTGTTTCACTCAACTTTGCCTTGTTTTTTTTTTTGCTCCTAGAAGATGAATCTCTTCATTTCTCTTCATTTTTATTCAGTAGCTTTCCTTATTGTTATTGGGTTTGTTAAAAACTCACATATATTCTTTAAAAAATATATATTTTTTAATATTTTCATCTTGAACTAAATGAGTTTGTCACTCCAATTTGTGACTCTAATTTATTTTACTTAAATGTATTTAATTAAATTGTAGTGAAATTGTAGTGCTATAATCAGGTTTAAAAGTTTTATGGCTAGCTCAAATTACTCTTAGCTACCTCTTCATATTTCATCTGAGATATGCAGTTTTATACCTTAAAACAGCGGTCCCCAACCCCCGGGCCTCGGACCGGTACCGGTCCGTGAGTCGTTTGGTACTGGGCCGCGAGAGTTGGAGGCTCAGGTGTGAAATGTATAGTTTTCAGGGTTTTTATCTGTTTTCAGCGTTATTTTGTCATCGTTTTTATTGTTTACTCAGTTTTCCTGGGTCTTTTCATGTGTGTTATGAATAAATCTTCTTTTTTTCGGTACCGGTACTAGTTTT
>NW_024582394.1:828883-905007 GCF_018398535.1 Haplochromis burtoni
GCGAGAGTGAAGTGCTCTAATAGGGTGATATGGTACTTATGGTAGATAAGATGGGGCCTGATTATTTAAGACCTTGTATGTGAGGAGCAGAATTTTGAATTCTGGATTTAACAGGAAGCCAATGAAGGGAAGCGAAAACAGGAGAAATATGCTCCCTCTTTCTAGTCCCTGTCAAGACTCTTGCTGCAGCATTTTGGATTAGCTGAAGGCTTCTCAGCGAGTTTTTAGGACATCTTGATAATAATGAATTACAGTAGTCCAGTCCAGTCTTAAATTAGGTCCAATTTTAGACTTAATTTAAGAAAAATGAAACCACAAAGGCAACTTCATAACTAATTTTATTGTAAGACACAGTCATTGTGCAATGTAAATAGAAATTGGCCTATACAATGTATCCACAAGTAATTGTTATGATGTATTATGTTTATATCATACAGTCATAGGTTTGCTTACTATTTATTTACTACAAATAAGTCAGTTTTATAAGAATCCACACTGCACTGAACAAAGTATGCACAGAAGAATTTATGACTGTATCACTCATTGTATCATATTCATCACTGTACAAATATATTTATAGATCACAGTGTAAAAAAATGATGTAGGGTTTGTGGAGACGGTTCAAAGTTCAAACTCCCAGACCAGCTGGGGAATTTCTAGACAAGATACAGAAAAGATGACTTACCACTACTCCCTTTGAGGCTGCATCCCGCTCACAAATATACAAATTAAATACATTCTTTGTTGAACATACTGCAAAGAAACTATATAATACAGTATATTACATTCAATATTTTCCCAAAATTATTTAATGTGACAGAGAAAACACACAAGGACAAAACAAAACCCCCCAAACAAACAGCAAAACACAAAATGAACTATAACGTATCACTCTTGAAAACTGGAGGACATTTTTATTACAATACAATACGAAACATGAACATTTCCCCTAAAGAGCACTGAACCTGGCATTTGCAATTGACAAAAGAATGAATGCAACTTGTGGTCATCGTGATACCAAAGTTTTGGGTGGTACATTATTATCAACAAAATGGCAAATTTTACAGTAAGAAATGTATCAAACACGTATTTATAAAACTATATGACAATGTTATTACAGCATTTGCATTACAGTCAGCTGCCACAATATACTCAGTAAATTTTGCAGGAAACCACTGGCTACAGTAAACATGTAATAGCTATAACTAAACACACAAACATTCATACACTACCCATGAAACAATAAAGCTTCTTGTAGACTGCAATGAATAAACAATAGCAAATTGTATTATTTATTGAATAGAATGCTTTGAAATGACTGGAATTGACATTTTCAGAATGCATTATTGTCAGTCAACAAAAATAGTTGATTACAATTTGCAACACTAAAGGGAACTTGCGCAGATATCTCTAGCTAGTTTTAAATTCTGCGTAAGGGGAGCTGTGCCGTTATTTTAAGAAGAGCTTTAAGCATGCCAGTCTGCCCAAGCTACAGGAAAGAAAATGATTAGCAGCCAATCTAGAGATATATATAATGGCTCCTAGACGCAAAGAAAATATTTGTTGCTGCACTTGGACCGCCCTCGAGCAATCATCTTTAGTTCAAATCACAGATCTATTGCAAGTTTTAAGTTGCACACTTGAAAATGCATGCTCACAGGCCAACACCACAGCAATGTTAACGCCTAACGTTAGGCTTTATTTAGGCACAGTGGTGCTTTTTTTCTTAAATACATCATGTCAACATGCTAACTTGCTAACAATATGATGTGCAATGTTTGATTAAGAAAAAAAAAGGCAATTTGGCAGTAGTGCTGGAGAATCACAATATTAGTATTCTCAGCCTCAGTGCCAATGTCCACATCACAGCTTCACAGAATTGTGCTCCCACACCTCACTCTTAGGCTGTCTCCCTGGCAAATCATGTCTTCCAGAAATAGTCATAAGAGTTAACACAGAATGTGCTAGAGACAATAGAGATTATTGCTTTTGATTTTGAATTTTTATTGTTGTAAAATACCTTTTTAAGAGGGACAGACACCTTCAGCTACTTTACAGCACGTGTCATTTTGATTTCACACATGAAACAAGCAGCAGTAGAACATTTCTCAATCTGCACAATTGATTTAGAAAAGATTTTACACTTGATGCTATTTCTGATGAAACCCTAGGAGCACACAGCCTTATAGCCTCCCTGTGGAACTGCTGTGATGTACTAACAAAAAATAAGAGGTTGAGCTAGAGTTTCAGAGTTAAAGATGTAGAGTCTTTAATTTTGGATGGACAGGGTTAGAAATGAGTACATTGAAGGGACGGGTCAAGCTAAGAGTTTTGGAGACCAAGATAGAGAGGCAAGGCAGAGTAGAAATAGTGAATATGTTGAACAGTATGAAGTATGAAGCAACTAGGGAGGAACAAAAGAGGAAGTCCACTCCACAGAGGAGTTTCATGGATGTACTGGATGAGGAAGGATGAGGTTGGTGTGACAGAGGACAATGTAATAGGAGGCAGATGATTCACTGCAGTGGCCTCTGTTTAAATAAATATACAGTTTTTGTCTGAAGGAAAGTGCAAATAATTATTTTAGGTCTGTAGCTCCATTTGTTCCTGTTCATTGTGAGCTATCTTGTAAATACTTCCAGATGCAGCCTTGGTGGGATTGCAGCCACGTTTTCTACAATGGGATTAGCATGAAGGCTCTGCTTTGCCTTAAAGGAATTATCCATAGTTAACAACATACAGTTATGCTCCACAAGGTTTCCAGGGGTACAAGGAAGCATAAAAAACTAAACAAACTGAACAAGTACTCCAATAAAAGTAGCTTATCTTGAGCCACTGTGAGCTAAGATCGTGGCTCAAGAGTTGGGAGTTCGCCTTGTAATCGGAAGGTTGCCGGTTCGAGCCCCGGCTTGGACAGTCTCGGTTGTTGTGTCCTTGGGCAAGACACTTCACCCGTTGCCTACTGATGGTGGTCAGAGGGCCCGGTGGCGCCAGTGTCCGGCAGCCTCGCCTCTGTCAGTGCGCCCCAGGGTGGCTGTGGCTACAATGTAGCTTGCCATCACCAGTGTGTGAATGTGTGCGTGAATGGGTGGATGACTGGATATGTAAAGCGCTTTGGGGTCCTTAGGGACTAGTAAAGCGCTATATAAATACAGGCCATTTACCATTTTACCATTCCTAATCAGCAGCATATTTCTTCTAGAAGCAAGTGTTGTGCCATCCTGGCAGCCATCCTGAAAAGTCCAGGACTTACTGGGGGCAGTTATTTTGGAACATGTGAATTCAGTTTGTGATGTCAGTGAAACCTTTTCTGTTTATTTACGTTTAGGGTGGACACCAGTATTGTCCTCTGAACATATCAATGTCTGTACATAACCCATTTCTCACTCTGAGTGATGTACCAATAAACTGGAGTCTTGACCAAGAAACATTGGCAGCCTCCAACCCATGATGTAACTGTAATGATGTAAATACAAATAACCCCAAACAAAACCAAGCAGTCCAGGGTTTTAGTTTGCTTGTAGATTTAAAATGGCATAACTGCAGCACAGATACGTGCTTCTTTATATCAGAAAGTAGAAGTTTAGTGAGTTGTTTTTGTCTCTATTTCATCTTATTTTGAGCTGATCAATCTCATTTCCAGCTTTCTGACTGTTACAAGCTTAACTTGTTAATGCAAACCTGAAAGGTTTGCTTCAAGCAAGCAAGCAATTTATTTATATAGCACTTTCAGACAACTCCCAGCTGAAAACAAAGTGTCGTACACCTAACATGAAAAACGAAAAGCACATTAAAATAAATTAAATTAAAACAATAAAATCAGCACCTTAGATCGAATTAAAGCACTAAAACCAGGGTCAAACTGTGTCAAAAGCCAATGAATAAAAATATAGGCAACTCTTCAGTTCATACAATAACAAATACCAAATCTCTCAGAGACTAAGTGTAAAATCACAATCACTGTGGTATAAGTGAGGGCATGTACAGAATGAAATTGGGGATTTCTCTTTATTTTGATGGCACATCCCAGGGAAAAAGACACTGGGACACATAATAATGAGGAGCCGACTAAACCTAAGAAATGTGTGACAGACTCATGGGGACCCAGCTAGTTTTAAATATATCACACACGTATGGGGACTATCAAATTCACATTGCATCACAAACCACTCATCGCTGCATGAGTGGCCTACTTGAGCCAAGAAAATAACAAAAGGACTGCAACACTCAGTGAATATGCTTGGAATACTCATCTCCTGTTTCATCTGAGCAAAACAAGGATGCAGGTTTATTTTCATCTCATTTATTTGCAGTCCAACAGGTCCTCATCACAAGAGATGGCTCAAAGGTGGATGCAACTCTGAAAAAACTTGTGGAGTATGCAGTATCTTTCTTAGTTGTCACTGGCACCTTAGACCTGAAGGGAAAAGGTATCGAGACACATAATAACGACGACCTAGCTACACTTTAGAAATGTGTGGCATGCCAATGGGTCTTAACCAAGATAAATCTTGAACGAGGCAGATAGTAAGCAATGTAATAAATGTGACCAACTGCAATTCTAAGTGTAGCAGCATCAAGCAGTGTGGACATAATGTGACAGACATATACTGTACTATACTGTATGTATAGTTCCTTATCTTTTCACCCCCCCAATAAAAAAAAATTGCTTTAGGGAAAGAAAAGTGCTATAAGCTTTTATTACTCCAAGGACACGATCAGGAGAACCAATGTGTTAAAATATCTCTCTGTTCTTTTCAGATTTCCGGAAGCTAAAGTTTGTAAATAGTTTTTAATAAAAGTTTTAATAATATCCAGCTGGGCATATTTTTTTTTGAATGGCAGAGAGCTGTTGTAGCCATAGAGATATAGCAAGCCTTGTATTCTAATAGTCGTGCAATATTGTTTTTTGTCTTAACAGTCTCTTTTGTTGTGGAGTTCCTGACAATAAAAATCACTGCTGAGCAACTGTGAGGAAAGTAAAATAGTAAGTAAAGTTTTTTTTCTGTCAAATGCGCACTGTTTCAGTAGATACTCACCTACATATTTAAAAAAAAAAAGCCATCCTAGTCAAACAATTGGATCTCAATGGCCCTGAGCGGCTGAAATCCCAAGCCCATTCTTTTCCTTAATGTCATCCTGTGCATTTCCTGATTCTCTCAAATACCCTTGTTTGGGATGTTACGAATATGTCACATAATTTAATTTAATTAAATAATAAAAATAAAGTCAAATTCAAATGGGTGGCGGTAGCTCAGTGGGTAGAGCAGGTCGCCTATTGATCGGAAGGTTGGTGGTTCAATCCCTGGCTCCTCCAGTCTGCATGCCAAGTATCAATTGCCCAAGTTGCTCTCCAATGCATCTGTCGGAGTGTGAATGTAGTTAGAAAGCATTCAGTTTAGAGAAAGTACTTGTAGATTGGTTGAATGTGTCATGTTGTATAGCCTCTGCCACTAGGTCATAATTATGAGGCCCTTCATTGCCCTATCTATTAATGTCCTAAATGTTTATACTCTTTTTAATCCTATGGAATATTCAATGTGTCTCACCCATTGAATAGAGCTTCAGTCAAGTCATTGATGGGAATCATTCAGTTTGCATATTAATCCATTGTTATTATCATTATTAGCTTTTTGTCACTGATAAGAGATTCGGTTCTCCAGATTTTACTTGCCTGGCTTTAACAGGATTCAAAGGGAGCATGTTTTCTTAATTTAAGAAATTCTTTTATGAAGTATGTCCCCCTATCTGCTGTGATGGCTGTTACCGTTGCCGGTCATGCACACATGCACTGTTACATTTTGAGGGAAAAGGACAAAAAAAAAAAAAAATACCAGAACTAATCCTTTTAAACTGCAAAGAATGTAGGCACTAACAAGTGACTAAACTGAGGGTAAATATGAACTGCTGAGATGAACGAACTTAAATGAAATTGAGTTTACTGAGGTGAGGTTTTGTTGACAATACAAACATGTACATGTACCTCTACCATTAGACAGTTACATAAGTTAATTTGTTTGTGTGCCTGTGTGAATGTGTGTATGTGGTGGTGTTTCAGTCTTAGAACATACGAGTATGTTGTGTTTCCTGCTTTCTGGTTGATGCTTTAATGTCATTGTACCCCTCATTAGTATTTTCCACAGGCGTGAGCTTGGGCTTTGTGCCATTTGCTTCAAATTCCTGCCCCACGCTGACACTATGGCTGTTTTCCTGCAGGGGCCACATTTCCTGCCAAGTGAGCGATGGATGATGAGCTGGGTGTCTGCTAAGGAGGGGCCTCCTCTGCCTGTAGTTAGCCCACACCTGCACAATAGTCTCTTTGAAAGGCCGTGTTGTTAGTGTGTAAAGGATGGGGTTAAGTGCGCTGTTGATGGGGAGAATAAATATGACTACCCAGGAGCTGATGGTACCTGTCAGAGAACAGAGAAAGAAATACAATTACAGTGTTAATTACTTAGTCTGTCTAGATTGTTACATTTAACAACTACTGACATCACAAATTAAAAATGATATACAAATACTATCCTTAACCTCAAAATAAATTGTCATCATGCATAATCTAATGCATAATGGTATTCTTATGCAGTAGTAAAACTTATGGGAAACGCTTTAAGAAAACACAGAATGATCCATATTGGGAGCACTTTGCTCCGTTTGACCTTAAAAGGCAGGACTTTACAACCTGATGCTTTGCAAGAGAATGTATCTGTAGCCATCTCTGATTCACTGTAATCAATTTCAAAAATCATCTAAAACACATCACGTGGCATTTAAATGTATTCTTAACCCACTTCTCCCCCCAAAAAACCAGATACTTCAACACACACAAATCAGCAACACATTATCACTTTCTTTTGCCAAAGACGTGTGATTACAAACTGCTAATGACCTGGTCAATGATGATGTCACTAAAAAAAAAATCAAATGAATAATGAATAATGAATAATAAAATGAAGCCTGTCATGAATAACCTTAAAGCAAAAATCAGTAAAACAGTAGGATATAAAAAAAAAAAAAAAATCATTAAAAATAATAAAATCTATACACAGGTAATCAGTCACATCCATCATCGTATCCATGTGGTATTAGTTAAAAGTCTAGCAGCTACATTCTGCTGAACCCTTATAAAGACCTGCCTGCATTCATCAAATCATCTGCTTCTTTTAGTGAGTTGCAGCAGACACAGCTGAGCTAAGAGGCCAAAAATGTTGTAGAGGCAAACTGTGAGGCTAATTAGGTAGTATTTTACTCAAAATGCTCTTTTTCATCAAAGTGTTTGTTTAAATGCTTGTCATTCTTTTACTGTACCGGGAATCTCCACCTGCAGCAGCGAGAGGATCTTGAGGATGAAAATGGGGATCCAGCAGAGAGAGTCAGTAATGACGATAGAGAAGAATCTTTTGGCAATGGTCACCTCTTTTTTGATGTGGTTGCTATATTTAGTGGTCTGAGTGCCTGTTCTCTGGATGTTATAAAACATACTTGCATAGGAGAGGACAATGATGAGGAATGCCACCAGGTTAAGACCTACGGAAAGATTTCATACAAACAAGTTTAAATTTGCAGTACTTGAATGTACATGTATAATAAATCTTTGCATCCAGAGCAAATAAATAAATGCAAAACCCCCCCACATATAAAACAGATATACTAAATACAGAACCTGTACTTTTACAGTTACCTTTGGAGAAGAAGTAAAAACAAAAAAAAAACAACAAGTGAAAACATGAACAAAAATCTTCAAAGCACTGTTTCAAGAACAAATCCTCACCCAGGAAAATAACGACGGAGTAAACGTGAGCCCATAGAGTCTCTGGTTGTTCAGAGTGCAGTGGAAAGCAGACACCATTGGTCCCGTAAAAGTTGCGAAACAGCCCCTTGCAAACTAATGGGAGGAAGGCAATAATAAAACCAAACACCCATATCCCAAGAAGGATGGTGACAGTTCGTCGCCAGCCAGGAGTCAAGTACTGGAAAGGGTAGACTATGCAGATGTATTTCTCCAGCGTTAGATATGTGAGGAGCAGGACAGATACTTCAGTGGACAGCATGGCCAAAGAGCCAATGACCTGACACTGGCTGCTATCCATCCACGCCTGGGCGTGCCGGTTGTACTCGCCTCGAAACTTTAGGTCATATGCACCGATCATGAAGAGGTAGATGCCCATCAACCCATCTGCACCTGCGAAGAAAAAGCAGCTGATTTACAAATTACTTATGAGATTTTGGTATAAGATTATATCCTGATATTTCTGGAGTATTTGGCTGAACATATAGCTATAACGATGTATTTGGGCTGCTTTGCTTCAGAAAATTTAGTTTCATTACTTTAGATTAATTAAGAAATGTGAGCACAATGTCAGTTGGACTTATTTTAACACCAAATAAACACTGCAGTGCTCTGAAAAAAAAGACAAGTTCAAAAATTGGTCAACACGAAAGGATTGAATCTGTAAGAAGGAGATTAATGATAACATGCTGACAGCAGCCACTCAACCTCGGAAATCCATGCATATTAAGAGGAACCAGGGATACTATAGGCCAACATCAGTCTTTCATGCGGTCTAAACTGTTATGAAAAGGAAATGAATGATATGATCAGTTTGAAATGGTGCAAAAATATACCCATTAGCATTCTTGCTGAAACTCTTGAGGAAAAGGAGTAGCGGCTGGGCTCGTTTTAACTTAGCATTAAGACTTTGAATAGGAAAAAAAACTAGCTCTGTTCTGTTCAAGGGAAACAAAACTGACACATTAACTAGAGAACTCAAGGCAAAACTAATGAAAGAGAAACAGAATAATGTATGTTCAGTGTTTTAAACTAGAATGCTGATTTTATGTTCTTCTACTCAAAGAGGAAGGTTCTTCCGAGTTAAATTTTACTTGAGGGGAGAATGATTTAGGATATCACAGCTAGTTAGAAGCCAGTTTTGAAGAAATCGACATACACTTTAAATGTTGCGTATTATTAAAGAACATGTAAGGGATACCCATTCATCCATCCATCCTGTTAACCGCAGTTTAGGGTCACAGGCGTGATGGAGCATACAACAGTGCTGCATATTTATAGATTCTGAACAAAAATGAAACAGCTGAGTTTTACACTTGAATTTCAAAACTTTTAAACATCTTATCTAAACCAAGAAATGTTCAAGGAGTTTGAGGATTAACATTTAAATGCAATCTAAATTCTGACATGTAAAATGGGGAAATATTTAATATTGCAGAGTATTCTTGGGTCTCTCAGTCTAATTTGAAAAAAATAGGTCATGTTATTCATGTTAAAAAAAAGGTTCATTTCTTTCAGTTGTATCTTGTCACGATCCGCAGTGGCAGACCGAGTGGAGAGTGTGTGGAGGACTCAGACACAGGCGAAGACACGAAACTGAGTTCAAACGAAAAGCGAGCCTTTATTTTGGCTGATGACATGGGGGTCAAACAAGGCAGAAGCACAGTGACCATGACAGTATCTGTTCCATTAAAAAAAACATTCAAATGTAATACAAGTGGATTTGATCTATTCATGAGAAACCTTTTCAAATAAATGAACTTGCAGACATTGCTCAAGATTTCCAGCAAAACACAAGTAAGCACACTGCAAGTATCAGTGAGCAACATTTTAATAGAATGAAACACAGTATCAACTAATGGAGGTGTCCAAAGTCAAATTGATTTTATCCAAAGTAAAGAAGGGCTTTTTCTGTGTGAAATGATGATTAGAGTAAAACCTTTGAAGAGGTTATGGCATTTTACATGCACTGGTAAAACTGCTTATTTACATTCAAAGCACGATCAAATGGAATTAGAGTGACCGGACTATAAGAAGATCAATAATAAGGCTCAGTAGACTGAGAGTTGGGGAAAAAAAATGAACACATACAGATTTTGCTATAGAAGAAAAAGCAAGACTCCAATCAGCACAAGTGCATTCGTATTAGTTCCTATAACAGTTGGGGGATATATTAACATTCACCAGCATTTCTCTGATTGGAAAAAGTGTTCTATTTGCAACAGCAACACTTCATTTATCAGAGACATCTTTTGGTTTTCCTGTTTTTAGAAAAGAATTTATACAGCAGCAGAATAATGACCACAATACAAGCTTTCCGAGAGCTACGAAAGAAAAAACATCAACTGTCACTGATTTTGCTCTATAAGCCACCCACCTTCATCCCCATGGAACGTTTGTGGGGGCATTTGAAGACTAAGAAAACTTTCTCGATAAAACAAGAAACTTTTTGGGGATGTTGTGAGATGGTATAATATGGGATATGAAGTTTTGTACAAACCTGTAGATTCCAAGGTTCGAAATATTCATGTGATTACAAATGTAAATATAAGCTGCGGAGCCAATATTTTTTATGATAAAAAGTCTAAACAAATACAAACTATAGGTATCATCACTAGACCTACTAGAGTTTCTGAATCAGAATCAGAATACTTTGTTAATCCCAGAGGAAATTATGTGGTCACAGTTGCTCCAAGACAGTAAGAACAGTAACTAAATAAACTAAAGTAATTACTACAATCTATATTACAATATTATAAAACATAACAAAATACCTCTTATGCAAATAGCTCAAATTATAAACATCCCAGTATATTACACAAATAAATTAGTTGACACTGAGGTGCCCTTCTTGTTAAGACTTTGACCCCTACTGTACATCATTTTTTTTTATATAAACGTTAGAAAAAGCAACATTTAAAGCCCAAACCTCAAATTTGTGTTGCTTAGTTAAGTTAGTTTTTCAGTGTGGAATTTGATTGTCACCCCTTGCGACAACTGACGAAAAATGCACTTCACAGCCTTCACTCAAGAAGCAGTGGGTCTCTTTGTTAGGTTGCCGTAATGAGTCCATTACAGCTTGCTGCAAGTAAGGTGAGGAGGACAATGCACTCAAAAACTTGTGCGTACCCCCTCGGGCAGAAATTCTTGAGAGCATGTAACTTTCTCTTCAAAACTAACAAACTAACAAAAGGTTATGTCTGTGAAGGTTCTCAGTCATCCAGGTCATCTTAGTCAAAGGAGCTTGCCTTTCCTGGACTGCGCTGTGCATATTGAAGAGAATGGCAACCTCAACATCGAAGTTTACCGGAAGCCCACACACACGGACCAGTACCTCCTCTTTGACTCCCATCACCCTCTGGAACACAAACTTGGAGTAATTAGGACCCTACACCACCGGGCAGAACATGTTCCCTCTAAGCCTGAAGGGAAAAAGAAGGAACACACACATGTAAAGGAAGCACTCAAAACATGCGGTTATCCTAATTGGGCGTTTATAAAGTCAGCAAAGATGCACAGAAAAGAAGACCAGACACCAGCGAAGGAGGATAAGAAGGACAGACTCAACAACATTGTCATCCCCTATGTAGCCGGTGTATCAGAAAAACTCAGGAGAGTTTTCTCCAAGCATGACATCCCGGTGCATTTCAGACCCAGCAACACACTCAGACAAAAACTGGTTCACCCGAAAGACAAAACTCCTAAACACAGACTTAACAACGTGGTGTATGCTGTACAGTGCAGCGAGGAATGCCCAGACCTCTACATTGGAGAGACCAAACAGCCACTTCACAAGCGCAAGGCACAACATAGAAGAGCCACCTCCACAGGACAAGACTCAGCAGTCCATCTGCATCTTAAGGATAAAGGACACTCTTTCGAGGATGCCAATGTTCACATTTTGGACAGAGAGGACAGATGGTTTGAAAGAGGAGTGAAAGAAGCCATCTATGTCCACTGTGAGCGACCATCTTTGAACAGAGGCAGTGGTTTACGACACCAACTGTTTGCCATCTATAATCCAGTTTTGAATTCCCTTCCCAGACGCCTTAACGCCCACTCACATCCTGGGCCATCTGACCTCAGGAATTCGCATGATAAGGTGGGGCCAGGTTTCACAATGAGCTCACCCGAAACCCTGGTTGATTGGGACCCACACCCAGTTTCACATCTTGGCTCAGGCGATTAGAGATCATCAGGGGGTCCTTTTGTCCCTCTGTGGGGGGACACTCCCACTAGGTTTAAATCTGGGACTCCACACCATTTGACCTTAGAACTGAAGAAGCTTCTCAGATGAGAGGTGAAACGTCTTCAAGCAACTTAAAGAAGTCCAGACGCTTTTCTTTGCAAGCTCCTTTGACTAACAAAAGGTTAGAAGTTCAAAAAGCAAGCTGAGACGTTATACATCTGTCTTAAAAGACTGTTCAATGTGCAATCTCCATCTCTTGGAATAATTAGAATTTGATATACAAAACATGACTATGCATCGTACACCAACCATTGTTTCATGCTTGAAACTCTTGGAGAGAAAAAGAACTAAAACTAAAAGATAACTACCAGCCCCATCTGGTATTTTCTTTTATACCTACTTTCAATTCTGTTTGCAAAGTTATCACAATGTTTTTTTCTTAAATTTGTGATTTAATTCACAACTTATATCCTCTGATGAATTGCCCACTGCTTCATCAGTCATGGATTAATGTTTATTTCTTTGATAGTTTGGTGAATTCATTACTCAAATCCTCCTCCTTAGTCCTGTTAATAATTCTTTTGATGCTGAATCAGACCAAAGCTCTTTAGAAGGCATTAATTGTGGACCTGGAATAAAATAACTAAACACTGCTATTAAGTTTTCTTTTGTATGTTTTGGGTTTTTTTTATGTTATAATGTGTCATAGAAAGATTGTAAGGGTACAAAAATTAAACTTGCCGACTGTGTGATGGGGCTCCTATATAGTCACTTAAAGATCATGAATACTTTGGCTTTCTTAGGAAAAGGCAATGGCTGATACAAGCATAATTAATTCATGTCAAGTCTTGTTCCAGTTCTAAGTACGGATGACTCAACACTTTCATGTTTGTACTTTGTTATTGGTTCATTTCTTCCTTGACTCTTTCCGCTCCTTTAATAGCCATATTAAAAGCAATATGCAAACACATCCTGCTTGCATTAAGATACTCTTTTTAAACTCTTCAGCTAAAGTAGCAGAGAATAAGTCATATTTAAAATGCTTTACTTTTCTCATCATCATAAGCTTCATTTTTGGCTTTCTTGGCCAAAAATCTACTTGCTAACGAAAACAGTTCTCATATCACATTCACACACCAGTGCACTCCACAAAAAGACTGGATTTACTTTTCCACTGTGTTTGAAACCACAAAACTCTGAGCTCTGGCTCAGGACATCAGTTGCGACCGGTTACCGGTAAGGGGAGGAAGATAGGACAAAGACATGCTGTGGGAGAAAGCCAAAGATTAATAATAACTAAAGATTACATGTCACCTGATCCAGCCCTTACTATATGCTTTATCAAAAAGAAAGATTTAAATCTAATTTAAACCAAGTCGGATCCTCTTTAGCCTCCAGAACGGCTTTACTTTGTTGTTGCACAAACTCAACATGATGCTGGAAACATTCTTCAGAGTTTAGGCTGTACCAACATGATAGCATCATACCAGATTTGCTGCTGATTTGTTGGCTGCACATACATGATGCGGTTTCCCCATTCCAATCCCAAGGTGCTCTAACAGACTGAGATCAGGTAACTGTAGAGGCCATTTGAGAACAAGTGAACTTACTGTCATGTTCAAGAAACCAGTTTGAGATGTTTTGAGCTTTGTGACATAGTGTGTCATGGACTGTTATCCTTTTGTGAGTAGATAAAAGAAAATGCTAAACTGTGATCATAAACGGGTCGGCATGATCAGCAACAATGATTTGTGATTTGTTGTGTACTTAGAAATGCACGTCTAGATACCTTGGTTATAGCGAATGTCAATTTGAGTCAACCTGTCTACATGCCTTGAGCTGCTGCAATTTGATTGGTTGATTTGTGTTAACAAGCAGTTGAATAGCTGAACCCATCAAAGTGACTGGCGAGTGTAGTTCAGCTGTATCTCAGTCAAAACTGCTTTTTGCCACTTAGTATGCATCATATATAAAAGCAGTTTTATGACAAGAGTTAAGTTTGAATATATATTTACTATTTTTACATATCATGTTAATCATGTCTTATCTTAATGACTTTTTATTTCTTTGGATGATGAGAATATCTTATCTAATCAACTGCCAGCTTTTTGCATTTAGTAGTATTCATGAGGATTGCCAGTGTATTTAATATTAAACCTTTATTATTGAAACATGGTGATAGGCACGGTGGAAACTAATTTCATGCTTTGTGCTGCCTTTGACATTCAAGGCTATCAGAAGGACACAGTGTTGGAAGAATATGTCAGTTGTAATCTAGAAACTGCAACAGCAAACAATAAAATCTTTGTAGCCAGTGAAAGTTATATCCTAAAAGTTATACGAGTTTTCCACTTTAAATGTAGTAACGTCACTTACAGCAGAGGGAGATGATGCACATGGCATGTAGTTTGTTCTCTGAGCGAATGTACGACCGCATGCAGATGACGAAGATATTGCCGAAGCAGGTGGTAGCAGACACAACCCAGACGAAGACCCTCAGCACAATATTGGCCAGTAGGTTCTCAAAGGATGAGATTCCATCAGTGTTGGGCTTACAACTACGCACATGAGGAGCATAGCCACAGTACTGGAATTTCTTGAAGTAGCTGTAATTACGCAAAAAAAAAAAGTGTAAGGTTAAGCAACAGACAAAAGGAGATTGTTTATTTGAACCAAAAAGGTTCTGGGTCAATCAAGGCAACAGGAAAATACCACACTCTAAATGTCTTTTCTTTTTATACATACTGGCAGGTGCAGAAATAAGAGACAGGAATAAAGCAAGAAGGGGTATTCTGGTGATCTGAAGTGCCAATTTTATATGGAAATAATAGCACCCGAAGCTGTGAGACTCTAAAGGTGGTGAACCTAATCAAGAAGCCAACTTAAATTAAAATGAGTGCTTTTGTCTTTTGTCTTTCTACCCAGGTGGAGACCTGCAAAAGTTTAACAGTAATCATTTTATCCAAAGAAAGAATTAAAGGGTTTATTCAGCTGAATTATCTGCCCATCTCCCACCATCAACCCCTGTATAGAAATTGACATGTCATTTATGGTCCTTACTAGGGCTGGGCCATATCATACCGTTCATGGTAATACCGGTGTAATGTTGGGCAAAGATAAGAAAATGAAATATCGCGATAGAATATGGGTAAAATGCGAATGCGCAGTGCCTTTGTTTTCATACACACATGGCGGAAAAAGCGTGCTGGCGACGGAAAATGAGAAGGACGAAAGCGGATCGTTGAATGAAACAGATGAACCAGAATTGGTTTGTAAAAATGCGGCAACTTCACTAGTGTGGAACTGGTTTAGCTTTCGTCCATCAGATACACAACAAAGCACTATTTTTGTTAGCGCATGCTAGCGACGGCCGTATTTTGGAAAGTACGGCACACTTAAAATCAATCCTTTGATTTTTCTGAAAATCGACAGAGCCCCTTATAATCCCGTGTGCCTTATGTATGAATTCTGGTTGTGTTTACTGACCTCGAAACGATTTTATGTGCTACACGGCGCTCGAAAATCTGTCAAATGTTTTAGTACGACTTTGCTAAGCTAAGAAACCCGCACCGCTTGATAGATTGTCGGAGCATTGCAGCTATCGTAGGCAGGAGCCTCGCGGAGTGATACGTACTTTGCTTCAACATAATATCAGCAAGGAATTTGCATTTGCACTGTTAAATTTTTATATAACTTTAATGCACATAAAAAACTGCTGCTTGTTTAAGTGAAAATACATTGATTTTTTTTTCCACTAATAAAGTTGTGGAGTTGTAAAGTATTTTGGCTACTGTCAATTATATTGTCAGTTATATCATTATAAATTTTCAAACGTATATCGTGATAAATATTTTTGGTCATATTGCCCTGCTCTAGTCCTTACAGTAATTAAAAATGACATTTCAACAAATCAAACTATTTTCCAGCTTCCAATATTGCCCATAGCTAAATGTCAAAGTGAACATGCTACTGTCCTTACAATGTTAATTTGCTTACTATATGTTAATCAGTTATTTTATTGCTATAGTATTAAAGGAATGACATTAATTTACAGAGTATTGACAGTAGTCTCTATTTGGAAAGTCAGAGCATCCTCAGTGCTATTAGAATTCATCCAGGAAAATATGAATTGAGTGCAAAATTAATAATTGGCCAATATTTGTTTCACATTTCTCAAATGTCACACACATGCTGGTGCTCACTCTTCAAAACCAAAGCGGAATGACCTTTTTAGGACAATTAAATTGCGATCAAATCATGATGTTCAAAAATTAACTATGTTGTTTTTTTGTTTTTTTTTAAGTCCCTTTAGTCAATGCACATGTTTTATGGAAATGCACTCTTATAAAGAAACAATCCCTTTGAAAACAGTTCACTGCTTTACTTCTGGAGTTTTCTGAATAATAGGTGCAACAATTTCTTCAAATAGAGATGCAACTTTAAATTTATTTTTTAAATTGCTTTGTGAAATAAAAATGCTATTCCATTCATGTCTAAGGTAGGGTGCTGGCATATATCAAAATATTTATGAATGAAGTAGCTTGAGCACTGCTGCTTTAAAATGCATTTTACTTCTGCAAAATAAGATAGATTTGAATGCAGCTGACACTTACTAAAACTTGTATGAAGCACTATTACAAAGGGAATGTTAAAGAATCTCTGTGACTGTATCCAAGGGTGAAGAGGCATTCATCTTATCATGTTCTCTGTCTTGTTGCATCTCTTCAGGACTTACATGGATGTATCTTGAGTTGTTTTAGCAACAGAAAAGAAGGATTACACTAAGCTTGACTTAATCATCTCTTGGTTGGAAGAGGAGTCTGACAGTCTCAATAAGGCTAGCTCAAAGCTCATTACTAGGATAATATTTCTATGTGTGAGTAACACATTGTCTCTATGACAGTCCAGACTGAACAATAAGGATTTACTGTTTAAACATAGACCATCACAATGGAGTACTTACATATGAGTCAAGTATTTGAGAGGTTCAAACATCCTTCGCTGAATGTTTCCAATTTCTATTCCTTCTATGCTCCTAACAAATATAAAGATGATTTTGTCTTAGTTTGATGCCACACACAATACAGTATGCTGATTTGTTTTGTACACAAAAACGTGAAAACGTGTTTTCACCAAATCTTCTTCTTGGTAAATGGCCTTTCAAGGCCTAAATGGGGGACATTTCTACTAGAAAGAGACATTTTTAGTCTTCTGTTTATTTAGATTTTGACTTTTGTGAATTCAAGCTTGTGCGTATGAAGAAAAAGTATGACAATCACTTGCCGGAATGTCTCAAACAGCAATATGCAGAATATACTGAGGTTCTCAAAAATGGAAAAACATTAAAAAATGATAACCTTCTTCAAACTAGTCAAACTAATCAAATCAAAAACTGGAGCTGACCAAAGTAATTGGACAGGCACCAACATGAAAGATAAGATCAATAAGATAAGATCGATATGAAAGTAAAATAAATATGATATAGTAAAAAAATAATAAATTAGAATAAAAAAAACAGTATATTTACATAAAAGGTTGATTGTAAACCGAGTTTGTGTGGTTACTTGATATCAATTTATTGATTAACTCAGTTTTATTTAATGCTAAACATAGATTTTTTTTAAAATTTTAATGTTATCAGGGATGCATCATCAAATACTTACAATGATTTTAACTTATGTAACTTATCAAAGTGGTCAACTTGCAGCTCCATGATGGGATTGTACGATATATTTCTGCAGAAAAAAGGAGAAAATAAGCAACAATGAACAGCACACACACATAAATGATTAATGAAATTACAGTTCACTGTACATTATGCATGGGAGGACGGAAACAAAGCACAGCAATCTTCAGTGATGCAGTTTCATGAAAACAAATAGAACACCAGTGACATTTAAATATGTCTAGAAGCATTTTATGCATGTCAGCTGCCTCCCACATGTTTATCTTCCTGTCATACTGTCACATTACCTCCTGCTTCACATCTTAAAGGTGTGTCCTTCCTCTGTTCATTTTCTATCTTGTTATCCTCCCACCAGCATATTTATTAGTGGTTAGGGAATCAGTGTATTGACTGTCTTCTGCTTAAAATTTATAATCCCTAGGAAGATGCTATACCACAGTTTGACACTATTTTTGTGGTATTTTCTGTATTTAATCTACAATTATTCTGTATAACAATGTTAAACACAATAATATCACAATGATATTATCCTTGCTATTTATAATTTATTATAAGGGAATTGTCTTTTGCATTCTTTGAGCAATTTAGTTATTACCATTTTATCATTTTTCAATTAAAAGAAGGTAAATACTTCACTCTTTCATGTGTTTCATAGCTTCAGCTTCTAATAACTCTTCATAAAATTAATGCTTACATAACATGTACTTGCTCAATAAATTATGACTTGTCATTGTATATTAAACTAACCAGCCGTACAAAACCCCTTCACAGAACATTAATTTAAAACTGATACAATCATATATTATCTTTGCAATTTGCAATTTTTCATCATTACATAAGTTCTAAAAATTAAAAGGTAGTACAAAACCCCCAGCAAAATTTACTACAGTTTAGTCAAAGTCTGTATACACACTTTTCATTGAAAACATGAAACTATGTCTAGTTTTTGCAAAATGACAAACTGTCAGTCTGCTGTCATTCTCGATGACTACAAAGATATAAATAGCCATAGAGAAGGCTATGGGAAAGGTATCCGCATACAGAACTATGTGTCTGTGGGTATTTGTATAAAGAGAACTCACAGCTGGAGCAAATCCTCAAGTAAGACAAAGAGATTCGGAGGGATTCCTGCCAGTCTGTTTCTGGATAGATCCCTGTGTGCACAGACAAATCCACATCAGTTCTCCAAAAATAAAGAACAATGAATAAATATTGATGTACAACACTGGGCATTTGATGGATGCATACAGATCTTCAGAGGAAGATCCACCCTCAGTAACTCTGTTAGGGGAGAGGGGGTGGATAGAATGACAGGCAAGCTGAAAAACAGCAATAACAAAAAATGTAAAGTCCTTTGAATACTGACACTATGCTTATGGTGGGTTGTTGTAGCCACGTTTTTCATTAGTGACCATCCACAGCAGGTTTCCCAGACTGCATTAATATAATACATTCACAGTTACCCTATTTTGAAGATTCAGTGTTACCAACTGCAGCACTGTGAATGTTGTGGTTGTATGGCTTTAATGCATTATATATTTACCCTACTATCCCTCTTCATCATTAAATATAAATGTCTTTGTCCAAGTGGTTTCTTATGTGGCTCAAGAGTTGGGAGTTCGCCTTGTAATTGGAAGGTTGCCGGTTCGAGCCCCGGCTCCGACAGTCTTGATTGTTGTGTCCTTGGGCAAGACACTTCACCCATTGCCTACTGGTGGTGGTCAGAGGGCCCGGTGGCGCCAGTGTCCGGCAGCCTCGCCTCTGTCAGTGCGCCCCCGGGTGGCTGTGGCTACAATGTAGCTTGCCATCACCAGTGTGTGAATGGGTGGATGACTGGATGTTTGAACTCACAGTTTTTGAAGAGAATTAAAGACTAACTGATGTTAACCGTACACAGGAGGTTTCCCAGTCATGGATTAACTCTTTCTACCCACACTGCTACTGTAACAATACCAGATAAAAGTCAGTGATTTTGATTATTCATGATTTAGACATTGGTGTGGGGGCTTTATTTTGCTGTTTTAACTGCATTAAGTCATATAAAACCTACACTGGGTTTATATCTTCTGAACTTTACATATAATTAAATGTGCTATATAGATCAAATTGCCATTGTCAAAAAGTATTAAGAAGTTCCACATTTAAAGCCACTGACTGTTGCTTGTTAGAATTAAAGCACAGACACAATAAAAATGTGAAGTTCATGGATCATCAACATGACTATAAAATGCTCAATTATAACCGCTGATCTCAATCAAATTTCCTTCTAAATCACTCAGTTCTATTCATGTGACACCTGTGCAAATTCCATAACGTATCAGAATACAAGTGAGACCTGAAGTGGTCTATACAGATGCTAGTCAAGTAGATGGAGCAGCAAGGACTGCTGATTGTAATTAACTGATGATTGTAAACTGGCTACAGGAGTGAATATTATCTTGAATGGTTGTTTGTCTCTGTGAGACTGATAACCTGTCCCGGGTGCACCCTGCCTTTCCACAGGGGTTTTCTACAAACCCTTGAGCTAAATGTTACTTTATTAGACACGTCCTTAAATGATGTCGGTTATTGCACTGAGCAGTGTTTGATGTTTGTCCTTCTTAGACAGGAAGCTGCTGTATCTTAGGTGTTACAGACGGTTTTAATGACGTCTAGGATAATCTTTGGAAGCGATTAAAGCATAGATCTGGCTATTTCAGTGCTTTTTTTAATAGAACAGAGCATTTATAGTGTTTTTAAATGCTGTCGTTTCCTTCTGTTCTTTTGGAACTTCTTGAGTCATTAATCACAATGAATCTTCAAAATCCACATCTTACATGGCTTCAATTCAGCTTTTTTTGGCACAATCCAGAGAGTTTTGTTTTGTTTTTTGAAGTTTGTTTGTGCAAAATATTTTTACTTACAATTCTCCAAGCTTTTGCAGGACTGAGAAAGCCTGTTCATGTACGTAGCTGATCCTATTTCGCTGCAGAACCCTGGAGACAGGCAACAGACACAGAAAGAATTATATGACTATTTTTCCTACCTTAATCCCATTTAATGAACTGCCAGAATTGATCCCACACATAGGATAGTACAGTTCATCAATTTGTATGAAACTAAGGTTGATTTGCAATCCTCTAACAGGAACTGCAGCAAAAGAAAAAATGTAAATGCAAATACTGCACCTCAGCCATGTAATAAATTATGTAGATTTATACTTACAGAACTGTCAGCATGGTGCATGAGCTGAATGAGGCATTGCCAATCACTTCAATGAGATTTCCTTCCAGGTCCCTGCAACAACATATTATCAAATGAACACAGACAAATGCACCCAAACTGCTCACAAAGAACAGATTGATCGCAAATTGGCACTTGTATGTTAGGAGAAGTTTAGATTTTTTTTGACATTCTACTTACAACCAATTTAATCTGGGCATTTCTCGACAGATGTCATCCAGCTTTGTCAAAGAGTTGTTCAGCAAAACCCTGTCAATCAGCAAGACAAAATGAAAGAAGGTGAAAGGCTTTTCTCTTAAAGTTCAAAGAAAGAACACTCATTTGCTCGTAGCTGCCAAGCACTCTTAATAGCACCACTTTCGATGATCTGAAAGCCTTTGCAGCAGAAAAAAGTCAAAATAATGACTCACAATAGAACAAGGGAGTTCAGTCCTGAAAAGGTCGTGGGGGATATTTGATGGATGTTGTTATTTTCAAGAATCCTAGAGTAAAAACAAATACATCAAAAATAGAATATAGTTTTGCACAATACAAAACTGCAATCACTGACGTGCATACCTGAAAGTAATAAAAAAAGCACAAAGCAAGAAGAAGAAATAAAAGGTGATATATGTTATAAAAGCTGGATACATACAACCACTCAAGTTTGTGCAGATCCCTGAACACCCAAGGCATTAAAACCGATATCCTGTTGTTGCTCAGATATCTACATACAGAAAGACAATGGAAGGTTACCTGCACCAGATGCTGATAACAATTTGTAAGTGGTGTTGAACTTCCAAAAGCAGTTCATCATTGGTCAGTTTATATAATCGATCCTCTTAAAGTGAATGTTCATATACAAGCATACCTTGTTAATGTCAAGAAGCAGGATGTGCTAGGTTGCCAAAATTAACTACTGCAAGTGAACTAATGCTTTTCTGCATTTTAAGAACAGATAAGAAACCAATGCAACTCAGAGTGCGTATTATCAAATTACACGTAAAGCAAAAATGTAACAAACTTACAGTCTTGTCAGGTTATACAGCCCTCTAAATGCATCAGGACTCACATCTTGAATCTTGTTGTGCTGGAGATATCTATCCATACATAAAGCACAAAATATTTTCTTTATTTTTACTTGATAGCTATAAGAAAAAACAAAACAGACATACTAAGCCATAAAGCCTGAATGCCTTTGCTCAAGTGCAACTTTTGCGTAAATGAAATCGTTCACATCAAATAATGATAATCTCTTCCAAGAATACTCCTTTATATTGGACACTACAAGCTCGACAAACCCCTGCTGACAGTTGTGTTTTGTCTTGTGTTTTCACACACGGCAATTCATTCTAATGTTTGTTTATACACATCTCAGGGAAGTTTTCAGTCCAGCAAAAGCTACCAAATAGTTTCTGGCGAGGGATAAGACCTATTCTCATGTTGCCATTGTCAGTGTGACTGTGTGAGGCTGATAAACAACACAAGTGGACAATGAATGAATTTGTATGCAAAGCAGAACAAATCTGTCAACGTTCCCAGCAGTCCTCTTAGCTTACACATACCAGCTTTATAGATGTGATGCTTATTTGTTGCATTTGCCAGGTCAAGGTAGAGTGAAGATGCTTTACTCAATGAATAGTAAAGCATCTTACTATAGCACCTGATCTATTGTGTGTGGAGCTTTTTTTATTTTTTAAAGAAAAAAAACAAACAATATAAAAAACAGAAAAGAATATTGTAGAAAGACAATAAGACTACAAATGCAATAAAAGAACATAAATAGCATGTAATCCACAATTAATGGAACACTCACAGTTTCTGCAGGCTCTGGTACTTAAAGAATATGTTCGCTCTAAGTTTCTGAAGCCCATTCCTTTGTAGGGACCTGAGAGACAGGGACATTTACATGTTTATTGCTTGAAACCAAAAGCACCACTCACCTTTGGACACTTGGACAGCATGTTTCTTCTGACTATGATTAATGGGATTTTGTGGCTGTGAATCTTAAAAACGATTTAAAATGAAACATAACATCACTACGCTGATTTTATTTATTTATTACATAGCAGGCATTTTAATTTACTCAAAGAAGATTTTTGATATACAGATTTTAATATTTTAATATGTTAACATCTTAACTGGATTATCCACGTAAAATACATATAAAAAGACAAAAACTCCCTATAATGTCCAACTTACTTTTTCTGACTAAGCCAGTTACCAGAAACATTAATCTGTAAACATTACAAGCTACAGCTTAGTGGTCTTTTAAATTCTTATGCCAAGAGACCATATCAGGGTCAAGAGACCCTGAACTGACCAACTGATTCAGCTGCTGATTCCAAGCCTTTTAAAGGATTAAAGGATGATTAAAAGCTCATCTTCTCACGCACTATTCTATCAAGCAGAAGTAGTCAGTTTTTTTCACATTTGGGAAAACGTCTTACTATTAACGCAATCCCCTTTGGTGCACCATTCTCTAACTTTGTTTACTTTAACTTTGTTTTTCTTGGATAGCTGGCAAGTAGAGACCGTCTTCTCCCAGAGGCTCTTTGTGCAAGCAGTTAATTATGACTCCTAGTTAGATTGTTTCATAGCCCTGTAGTGGGCAAGATAATTATAATGGGCTCATGAAAGGAAGCGAGGTGATGATTCATTAGAACAAAAAGTCAGTGTTATTTATTTGAACTGACAATCCATTAAAAGAAATGAAAACAAAACTAAACAAAATTACAAAATTACTTGATTACTAACAGGGTTGGGCCTTACTTTGCCTTTAAAATTGCTTTTTCTTCATTGAATAGATTCAAGGAATTGCTGGAAATACTCTTCTGAGATTTTAGTTATGAGAGACTTTGACAGCATCATCATTTAGCAGCTGCTAAAGACGTATTGATTGCACTTCCATAATGTATAACTCCAGGATCACTACAACCCAAAGATGCTCTTTTGGGCTGAGATCTGGCAAAAGGGCCCCTCCACATTATGGAAATATTACTAGTATTAAATTATTAACATTTTTGTACTTTCTGTACCTTCTGACATTTGTAAATCATTGCAACATGTTTACTGCTAATATGCTCAGAATATACACTCACACCTTAAGATGTGCTGTATGTGTCATATATTTAGAAGCTGGTCCAACTGTTGAACAGGGAATTCTATAAATGAGTGTGCTTGCGACGCATCCAGCCAGTCTGTGAGGACATGTGATTAATGAGCCTTTTATTATTTATTCCACATACATTATAGTTGTCTTAATGTCACATTTTCAAGGCTAAATTTGTAACATAGGTGTTGGACTTACGGTAGCATAGTTGATCTGATTCTGGATGTTGTACATTGTACTGATAAAAAGGCCATATTTTAAATGAGTACGGGCTAGCTTTTATAGCTTTTAACAGTAAGTCTCAACACTGAGTGGTCTTGTTGAAATATATCCATGCATTTTGTTTAAAGTAGTATATTACTGAACTTAACTTTCATGTAAAGAATAAATTAAAAGAAAAAAAATTTAAAAGACTTTTTTTGCCCAGAAAATGATTAGTTCTACCACCATCTTTGCTCTCAGAGAATTGTCCAACAGATTTGAGTTCTTTGAGTGCCATGTCTCAGGCAATAATTTTCACTTTTTACCTTTCAAGTTGTGGCAATGACAGGTATTCACAGTGGCAAGTGATGTTTGAAGTGGCAAATGTCTGCTACAAAAATTCTCGCAAGTTGTGACAGTAATCGCTGCTGATGACTGTCTTTCTGGACATTGCTTGAGTTTGAAAGTATCGAAGAAAAATAGGGGTTATTTTCTACTCACATCATAGTGACATTCATTGCTACCACTGGGATATCTTGAAGATGAGCCCCGTCACAGTCGAGCTCCAGGTCCCGGCACAGGCAGAGCTCAGGAACCACACCAAGCACTAGAGCAATGGAGGAGACAGGGGAAGGATAAACAAATGGTCAAAAGTGTCAATAGTGGAGCTGTTTTGAAGAACAACAACACAATCCTGCTGGAGGACTATGTAAGACATGATGTTTAAGCAGGAGAGAAAAAGAAAATGAAAGCAGAATTTATTAAAAGTGACTTTTGGGATGAACAGGTGGGCAATTATTAATAAAAGACTTACTAAATATTCCCAGGATAAGCCAGCTGTGATTACCTTTGATTAAATTCCAATTTGAATATGAAAGATGTGATTAAATGAAGCAGATAAAATTGTCTAACCAGACTTTACCGGCTCCAATGAATTTAAATTATATTTTGAGGACGTGTCAAAATGAGCCATAAAAGGAAGTCAATGAAAAGCTTGCCTGTGAGAGAAAACACATTTTCAACCAGAGAGATGGTGAGAGAAAATTTTGAAATGGATTCTGTAGAAGTCGCAGCCTTAAGGGCTGAATAATTAAGCCAAAGCAAAAGTGGCCTAAGTTGCAGTTCCTCAAGTGGCCATTTGGGACCCAATGTTCAGATCCACTCCAGAAATAAACATGTTTACATCCTGCTACAAATTGTTTTGGTCTAGACAGCTAACTGTCCCCCTTGAGATAACCACAGATGGGCTGATGTATTAGCATGCAGGTTTGACATCTTTGAGTAACACTTGCATGTAGATGCCGGCACCTAAGAGTCAGCTAAGAGGCACCTTAATTAATTTGAACCATCGAACGCTGAACCTTCTTTATGGTGTTTGTGCAATATGGAACAATTTTATCAAGTTATCCATCAAATAATCTAAGATAATCCATGGGTTTATCAATCCATAAACCAGTAGATGAGGTCACAGTAGCTACTGTATGGCCAAAATTTATATAAAACATATTTGTCTTCTCCGTAAATCACAAAGTAAAGGAAGTGAGGAAATTAAGAGATGCAAATTCACAGAGGGTGTCAAGTCTCTACCTGTGAAAAACTGTGAGAAATATGACATCCAGGCGTGTTTATATCTGTTTCAGGTAATACAGTCTCCACACAGATAATGTTTTGTTCTGTAACATTTTGATTATTTTTTTTATCAGTAAACAGCTAATTTCAAAGAAAACCCAACAAGAGTAATTTGTTTACTTCTGCTTTATAATTGCAGTAATTGTGACAATGTCTTTGAAAACAATTAGTCTAATTATGGTCCCCATATCCCTATGATACCTTGCAAATGGCTCTGCAAATTATTCAAGAAGAAATTATAATAACTGATAAAAATTGTGAACCACACTATCATTATTTTAATGTAGCTATGTGCTAGTTCAACAACAGATTGTATTGCTGGTTAAGCTCATTGCTAGGTGTATTACTAACACTTGAAGCAATGTTCTGGGTTGAAACATCAGATTTATGTGATGATATTCACAAGCCGTTTGGTCACACTGATCACAATCCTGAAACAGTGCTCCCTGGACTAAGCAGATGGGGAAACAGAGTGGCAAATCTGATCTAAATAATTGTTCAAAAGAGGTTAGTTAAGTTATTATGCAGCTGAAAAAAAGACTTGTTATTGTGCTGCATTCTACAATTAGATACATAATTTGTTGGGCACATTTTTTTTTAAAGCTTTGCAGCAGTGGATTTTAAATAATAAAGAAAAATAAAGTTCAGCTTTAATTAAAGGGGTTTTACAAAAAAATGCACTAACTGTTTACAGCCATTTTTATAAATAGTCCTCCATTTTCAGACACTCAAAATTAAATACACAAAGGCACATACAAACATTTTAAACATGAGGATACTTTTTAATGCTTCAATGAAAATCATTTGCTGTCAGTGACTGCTTAAAGTATAGAAGCCACAGACACCAACACATGAAAATTCTAGGCAATTCTCTAACCTTCCTTTTATCTCAAAATTCTTGAAAGAGTAGTTGTAAAACAGTAGAGCTCATCAGTAGAGAAACTGCATTAGTGAAGTCACAAATGATCTTCTTATGACCGCTGACAGTGGACTCATCTCTGTGCTTGTTCTACTAGACCTCAGTGCAGCGTTTGATACTGTTGACCATAATATTTTATCACAGAGCATGTTGTGGGTATTATAGGTACTGCACTGTAGTGGCTTAAATCATATGTATCTAATAGACTCCAGTTTGTTCATGTTCATGCACTAAGGTTAATTATGGAGTTCCACAGGGTTCCGTGCTAGGACCAATTCTGTTTACATTAGACATGCTTCCCTTTGGCAGTATCATTAGCATAGAATACATTTTTACAGCTATGCATTTATCTCTCTATGAAAACAGGTGACACATATGAATGAGTTAAACTGCAGGAATGTCTTAAAAACATAAAGACCTGGAAGGCCTCCAATTTCCTGCTTTTAAATTTAGAAAACTGAAGTTGTTGTACTCGGCCTTAAAAGTCTTAGAAATATGGTTTCTAACCAGATACTTATTCTGGGTGGTATTACCTTGGCTTTTGTAACACTGTGATGAAATTTGGAGTAATTTTTGACTATGTACTATAGCATAGTACTGTATGCCATAGTAGTACTGTAGTTTGCACATTAAATACATATATAAGACATTGTTATTCCATTTGTTCAATAATTGGAAACATCCTGTCTCAGAGGGATGCTGAAAGAGTTGTTCATGCATTTATTACTTAGACTGGATTATTGTAATTCACTATTATCAGGTTGTTGTAAAAACTCCCTGAAAAGCCTTGAGTTGATTGAGCAAGAGTGGCAACAGGGACTAGAAAGAGAAGGGTATTTCTTCCATATTGTCTACTCTACATTGGTTCCCTATTATATTCAGAACTAAATTTAAAATCCTTCCCCTCACATACAAGATATTAAACAATCAGGCCCCATGTAATCTTAAAGACCTCACAGTACTTTATCACCCCTATAGAGTAATTTGCTCTCAGACAGCAGGCTTACTTGTGGTTCCTAGGATGTTTAATAGTAGTATGGGAGGCAGAGCCTTCTGCTTTCAGATCCTGACAACAATGTGTTATGACAAAAAATATATATGTGACTATTTGCCTGCACTGCTGTGCGTGCGTAACACATGCCCATATGGGAGTCATCTGGGAGGTTGACTGGCGGTCACCGGTCAGTGCAGTAGTGCATCTCTAATTAGCTGTCACATTAGCTATCATCCTACTGATTCTCATTCTCAAAAGGAACTTAGCCTGCAAGGCTTCATTTTTGGGGACACAAAGTTATGCATCTAGTCTTTATTTTCTATTCTATGTAGAATAGAAAATACACTGCTTGTCAGTGAGCACAGTGTGGATAATAGATAGCTTTCAAACAACTGGCAGATTAAAAAGCATGAACTGAAAGAGGTGCATATAATGGGAAAAGAAAAATCCAAACTGGATGACTAAAATCGAAGCTTGACAATTTGATTTCATCTTCTTAAGACTGTCATGCTTAAGCCTTTGTTACTTATAGTACGGATGGCAAGTTAAAAGAATAATTACATAAACAGATTGGTCATGCATGCATGATTGATCGTTAAACAGAAAGATTTTGACAAAACCAACAATAGACTAAAATTGCAGCTGTCATGATGCATAAAATTCCTTTTTTACATGTATGAAACGGAATAAGATGAAAAGACATCAGCAAAATAGAATAAAAAAGCTATATCAAACCAACACTCAAATAAGTCTGGTATACACATTTTATTGCCCATACTATGTAAATCGGTCAATCCCACAAAATGTGTCCCAGCATTTGTCGGTTGCATTTGTCGGAGTCTTCGAATTTGGACAGTCTTCGCCGTGTCGCTGTAACGTAATCGCCCTACAAATGCGGGCACAGGAGGATGCGGTTCCTGAATTTGGACACAGCTATGATACTGGACACTACTACTTCTTCAGGGTTTAACGGCAGCTGGCATCCTTGTACATGCAGTGCTGCCATCTTCTGTTTCAGTCTGTTATTACACTATTAAATCCTACTACTTATTCCTGCGTCTTTTGGGATCTTACAAAGCTTCAAACGACGCATCGACTATTAAATTCGTCGTTGACAATTTTAATAGTCAACGTAATCGTGACCAGTCGACTAATCGTGGCAGCCCTATTGTAGAGTTTGCAACATTAAACATGTTTGCCTTGAACTCCATCTCTTTTACTATTTTATCACAGTAACAAAACATAATGTAAACATTTCAGTGGCAAACGAAGACACGCATCTAGGATATTCCTGCAATGCGGTAATGAGGGAATGTCTACTGTTTTAATTTCAAGCGAAAGCAGAAAGTAAATACTGTCATGAAAGCACATCTGATATATTAATAACTATTTGCTATAAAACATTGTGAAAAACAAATAATCGATTTAAGGACAAAGTTCTAACATTTAAAATGAAGGTACTCACAGCATACATTGGACTTGGTCCTGGCGTTATGACTCGGCATTCCAAAATACTTGTCAAAAAGATGGGGCCATCCATTATTATCTCCTGTAAATTAGTATATGACAGACACACCAGAAAGTTATGAGTCATCTCTTGACCTTCAAAAACCAAATGTGTAATTTGAGGTAAATCAAGTATTTCAGATTCACAAAAGGCAAAATATTTTCCCACCATTGATGCTATGAGATACAAAAGCCTACACGAGATATAAAAGGCCTTGAGCATGCTTCGAGCAGTCTTGTTATACAACCACCAGTTTGACTGCGTACGTTTGTGAAATATGTGTTTTTTGGAAGTCAGAATAATAATCACCTGTTCCAGATTATTCAGTGATACTGCAGCGTTCTCCTCGTACCACATTATTGTAACTGTGTGATTTTTTTGATCAATAAATGTAAAACAGTTTATCTCATATTGTTTTTTGTGAAGGTATAGGGTTTCTTTTGTTTTTGTTTTTTGGTGCAATTCCTATCTACTATGTTCCTTGTTCCCCCTTTGTGATGTCATTAATATTTATTTTGAACACAAGCACTGTGCTTCTAGGTGTTCCTTTTAGTTGCATGCACCTTTGGCTGGTTTGGAGCTAAACCTTTTTCTTTATACTCTGCCAACGTGATGCTTTTATCACATCAACTCTGCCAACCCTTTGCAGTTTCCCTTTAAGCCACAAATTGCTAAAGAGGTGGAAAAGCCAATACATTGACAAGATGGCATACAATTACATAATTACAGCATCCCTCAATTACGTAACTCCACCCCATCCTCACTTTCTTATAGCTACCTTTTGGTCATGAATAGATCACATAAATACACATAAGTGGTTGCACTATTTGTAATTATAGTTAGTGTGCTATTTGACATACAATTTGAATTAATTCATCACTTCAGGGTGTCATTCTGGGAAACATCTGCACATCCTTGTCCATACCAGTGGTCTATATTACAAAGCAGGATGTTTGTTCCTGCGTTATTTATCTTCTTCTGAACGTTCTTAAAGGTGTTCAGATTTCACAAGTTCAGATTTTTTTTTCTGGGTATCCTTCAGTTGTTTCATTGTACAGACCCAAGGTCAATGGGTACAAATAAAGAAATGGCTCTAAGAACAGAGTTAACCACAGCTGTAAGTGTAAAAAACAGAAAAAAAACTGCAATGTGACTGCACAAACAAGCAGCCAACAGCCTGGAGGCAACCCCCCCCCCCAAAAAAAAACAAACAAACAAAAAAAACAAAAAACAAAAAAACAAAACCCACAACCACTACATAGTACAACTGACACAGGCTGTTGTGACAAAAGAAAGCTATTAAAAATTCATTTGAAATCACCTTACAACTTTTTTGGCTACTTAAAAAAACATCCATCCATCCTCATCCTTTTCCTGCTTATTCAGGGATAAGCAGGAAAAAACAGAGTATCCATAAATACTGATATCAACCACTGCATATTTTCTCTATTAAATATTTGTCAGGATTCAGGGCAGACAAGGTGGCTGTGCAGTAATATCTGATTCCTCAATAGGCTGTACTATTTGGCCCCATTCTTTGTCTTTGGTTTCCTTAACCTGCTTTGTTCTAACTCCTGCTTCTCACATCCTGTTTAGAATCCCAGACCTACAATCTTCTCACCCATCAGAAGACTCTCCAGTTTAATCCCGTGGATTCTTCAGCTCTCAACCAGTCCTAATTCCTGGCTTCTTTTTCAATTCAGTAATGCACAACAGTTGCCCTAAGGTGCTTACAATTGCCTTACGGTGCTCCTGAAACTCCATACCTTCTGGACTTGCATCTGCCCAACCACTCTCTGCTGTACTTCTTATTCCTACTCTGGAAGTGTGTCTGCCAGCAGACTGACCTCCTCACTTCCTGCCCTCGGACCACAAGTAAGAATGACCAATTTAGTAATTACAGAGACCTCATGCTCACTACTTCTTTTGCCATAGCTAATCTTATTTTATTTATTTATTAGTTTTATTCTAGTTTTTGGTTTGTCCATGTCTCCTGTTTACGTGTCTTTCCTGTCTTCTGTGTAAGTCTATCTTGTCCTCTGTTTTACTTTCAGTTCTGCCTGTGCTTTCATGTCCACGTCTCTCCATGTTTCCTATCTTATTTTGAAGAGTCTGGTCTTTCCATGTCCAGCGTGTTTAGTTTTACTTTTCCCTGTGGCATCAGGTTCATTTGTGTCAGCTGTGTCTCCCCAGGTGTTTCTTCTTATTACTGTGTATTTAAGTCGTCTGTCTTGTCTTCCTCTGTTCAGCATTGGGTCGTCTGTTTGTCCTTATGTCAAGTCTCATTATGTCACAGAGTTTCTGCTTTCTACTATTCAGGTACATATTAATGCTCATGTTGGGATTATTTCACATTTACGTTTTCGCATGTTCCCCTTCAGTTTCATGTTCTTGTCTTTTGTCATCATTTTGATAGTTAGTTTTAGTTTTCCCAGTTTAGGTTTTAGTTTTCCGCTTTGCCCCATTTTTCTGTTTTGTATCCCCCGTAATAAAGGCTCGCTTTTTGTTTATTGTCACTTCCTGTCACGGACCGCCGGGGCAGACCATGTGGAGTGAGTGGAGGACCCAAGAGCAAACAGAGGTGAGGACACAAAACCGGACTTAACAGAAGGCGAGCCTTTATTTAGGGCCGAAAACTTAAGGAACAAGGCAGCAAAGCAACTGAGGGAAAACCTGAACATAGACTGGGAAAACTATGGCTAAACAAAGTACAAACTAGGACTAGTTAAGGCTGGGAAACTATGACAAGGGGTAGGGGAGATAACACAGACGACGCGACGCAGACTACATGAAACACAGAGACTAAATACACATGAGGGATGATCAGGGGAAGTGGCCACACATGGGATCACAGCTGACACACATGAACCTAACGACAGGACAGGAGGGTGCAACTGAATACACTGACAATGAATACAGACTTACAAAGTAAAACAGGAAACATGGAAATTAGACATGACAAGAACTAAACATAACCACGCAGACAGGACTCATGACCCAGGGAAACTTAGTACAGGGGAGATGACATAACTGACAGCATGAACTTGACAGTACAAGACATGTCACACAGTGGAAAATTGTGTTTTTTATATTTTGTTTTGGATTAGACTGTGTTGGTACATAGTGTCGATTTTATTTGCATGATTTTATTGTAATAGTGATATTGCATGTTTGTTTATTGATATTCCTATTGCATGATTTTATCCCCATATTTATAGTGTGTGTTTAGTGTTGATTGAACAATATGTTTTTTTTATTCCACTGTGGATTAAGCGGACAATTGTAGGCACCTGTGAGGTGGGGGCGTTCCCCGAGGTGGCCTATCAGCCGCCAAACTGACTTAAGGGAGATAGTGAGCGCAAAGACTGAAAGAGAGACACACGAAAAGTGAAGAGCTGGAAACAAAACGTGTGCAAGCCAGCATATGAAAGAAGGACCTCCGGCCTGACTGTGGGGCGCCACGAGACATTCGGCGATCGGCCAGCATAACCCGGCGATCCAGTCCCGACGGACAGAATAGCGACCGTGGGAGGCGACGCGTGAAATCCACAGTAGGGCAGGGGTACGCCTCTGCCTGCATCTGTGAGTATCGCTTTCCCACTGTTGGGCGCTAGGAGTAGCTTTGCCGGGGAAGGGTAACAGCGGCTGCGCTGACAACGTTGCTGGCCCGTGTCTGTTGTTTCAGGGTGGAGCTACAAGGGAGGCCGTGCGCGGGTGTGGAGAGTGACTGGACTGCACGATCGCGCACCGTCAGGTGGAGATAGGAGCCTCCTCCCTGGTCTTCTGCTGGCGAGATTCCCCATCCCGGAAGAGGAGTTCCTCTCCTGTCTCTTTCAGCTCAGGAGAATTTGCCCGCGTGTTGCTGGACTGTGAGAATTTGGACCCTGGGGAGTTTTTAGCATAGGGAAAAAACATTCCTTTAGCTTTGTGTTTTTAGTGTTAAATCATTCCGGCCGGCCGGGTTTTTAGCGGGTTGCAAACATTATTTTTATTGTATACGGGGATTTTAGCTTGTATTTGTGACTCTGGCTGTGTTTTTTTTATGGAAAATAAATGGTGTGTTTGAAGCCAGCCAAGTTTCTGTGCTCTGGGCGCTGACCCACTCACTCCCCTTTCTGCTTGTATGTATACAGACGTGGTGGTAAAGATTTAGGTCCACCAGTTTAGCGGCTACAGACACACAGACATAAACACACGAAGGGCAAGGGAGACTTAATGCAAGGGTAATATATACAAATGGCTGGACTACCTTAGAGAACCTAAACAAACAATAAACATCAAAATAGGCTAAACATAACACACTGGGTCACACGACCCAGGACCATGACAACTTCCTTTCTTCCATGTCTGCTTTTGGGTCCGTTCCATAAACACACCAGCGAGCCCCGCTGTTACGTCTGATTGAGTTGGGCTTCCACCATCCCCCCTGATATAATACTTTATCAAGTTCTGCTCAGAATAACTACCACAAAGTTTTATTTGAATAACTTCACAACTACAGTGGTAAGGTATTCAGACTATCTTGAAGATATACCCCCACATAAATCACTTTAAATGTTATCCTGTAAACATTCAGTTTTAGTGGTCGTAGTAAAACTCCCACCCATCCATCCAGTTCCTTCCTGTATAAATCAAATTATCTTCACAAGCTAAGAATATGTATTTTACATCAATCAGTATTTGACTGTTAATGTTTTTTCTTTGCATTAAGACTGCATATATTGTGAAATATCTTTAGTTTAGACACTTCAATAACATATGAAATTCAATAACAGGTGAATATTTTCCTATTATTTGTAAAGGCACAGTTCCTTACAAATACTAGTTATCACGAGGATCTAAATTTGGTGTTAACGTGCTCTCCCAATGTTTGCTGCCTCTTTTATCGCACAGTTCAATGGTTATATGTTGTGTTTGAGACATACAGTAAATGGTTTTATCCAAATGAATCTTCTATGAAATCTCATAACATATCACTGACACCTGTGTGATTGTATACAAAGCCACAGTTGTTGCAAAGCATTGACTAAAATCAGTAACTTGTGATTTACACCTTGAGTCTATACCAGGGGTCAGCAACCTTTTTCACCCAAAGAGCCATTTGGACGCGATTTCCATGCAAAAGAAATCACTGGGAGCTGCAAATACTTTTTGACATCTAAAATGAAGATAACACTGTATATATTGTTTGTTTGTTTTTTTTTACCTTTATGCTTTGTGTGAACAACTAAGGTGTGTTGCTTAAATCCAGGAAGTGCTACACAGAAAATTACATTTTATTTATGTAATTAACACATTTTGAACTCTTAGAGAAATATAACAAAAGGAAAGACACCCAGCTGAACTAAAATGATCCATGTAGCAAACAAAAACTGCTGTGAGCCACCACCCTTATATCACCTTTGGGCTTTTGGAGCCTTGACCTGACTTTTAAAAAAAATTATTGGGAAAAAAAAGCACTATGCTGCTGAAAAATGAAAAATAGCTATTTGCAAAATTCTGCCTAAATATGTATTTTACCTGGTTAATGCGTGTGGCAGGGCGTGGTCTGCAGCGCCGCTGCAGGGACGCGTACGCACCCGAGTGGCATCCGCAATCACGCCTCGCCGCCTTAACGTCTGTGCTATCTATGCCGTTGTGTTGGTATATGTCGGGCTGTGAGCTTTAACACCGGCTGTATACGCGCAGCAACCGTGTGTGAAAAGTGCTCAATAAAGAGATGCTGAAAAGCGTGTTCATGCAAACATCGTCGGGTCTGCCGTGATATGTTTACAATGGGACTTCTGCTCCTGAACCTCTGCGCACAGCGCCTGCAAATCGGAGCTGTACGAAGTGACTTTCATCTTTACGCAGGACTGTAAGCTTTCTGTGAGGCGTGAGCGGTGTTTGTTTTTAACATAGTTCACGGTGGAGAACAGCTGCTGAAATAATGTGGATCCGAAGACCACCTACCTGGGGTTGAAAGTCTCGATAAATGCACGGCGTTTCGGCAGGTATACCGGCTTCCGCGAGTGTGACGCTTATTTTGAGCGATCAAAAACTAATAGAATATAATTTTATATTTATATTTCAATATCACAATAATCTTCCAATTTAGAACTACAAGTTAAAAAAGAACTAACATAAATAAAATATACAGCTAATTACTTAAAAAAATAATTTATTTTCCCAAACCACGCGGAGCCACACTAAAAGGACTAAAGAGCCGCATGCGGCTCCGGAGCCGCAGGTTGCCAACCCCTGGTCTATACTATGCTCTGCAATAGTAAGAGATTATTAAATATGTTTCTTTGAAATGTGACAGTATTTGGAACTTGAGCCATCATTTTTGAAGAGTAGGGAGCCCTCTAAAAATAAAGCCAAACATGCTTTGTGTGAAAGTTTTTTTAAAACAAATTTTCCCAAGAATAAATATATTTACACAATTAAATAAATTGATAAACATGTTCTTGCTTGCCTTCTTAGTCAGTATTTACAAAAGAAACCTACCAGGATTAGGCAGCAGTGCTAAAGAGCTCACTGAGGTTTCTGATCAAAGCAACAGCAGACAGTACTGGGGCAGTGAAACCTCTCCACACTGTGCCATTAAGATTTATGTTTAGCATGTTACAATTCAGTGGGCAGCAGCACTTCAAAGCAGGTAGGAGGTCCAAACATATTCACAGCAGTTTTTGTGTGAAGTGCAAATTTCACAAAGAGCAGTTGATGTGACTCGTCCATGAGCTATAATAAAAGCAGCTACAATAAAAGAAGAGTTCTCTAATTGAGAAGCTTTAGCACATGTGTGTTTGGATACAAAACTTACAAAATCCAAATAATGAGCAAAGGAAAGGCTGTTGAGAGTAAAGTGACACAAAACACTAGATAACAGCATATTATTTACAGACACTTTTCAAATGCAGCACACCATTTATACAGGTCTACATAACCTGTGAGGATTATGATCCGCTCATTTTAGATGGCATCCTCTGCCTTCCTGTCTCTATTAGAGACAACAGTTAAGCCGGTTATGCTATGGTTCCAAATTTAACAATGCCTGTTTGTTGTCGTGTGTGTGGTAAAAATTTCAATTAGCATGCAAAAGTATTTTATTTACCACATAAAATGTATTAATATTTAACTGCAGAGATTAGTGAACCAGAAGAACAAATTATGGCAGGTAAAAGAGCCTCCCCTTTCTGTTGAATGTATCCCATATAACTTAAATGCGATAAAAGTCAGGTATATGATTAAAACAACAACAACAACAATTTATTAAAACAGTCATAATAATTGGGTTGATTGTCTACTTACTGGCCAGGGTTGGAAGGGATTTAGTAATAACCACATACCGAGGGATTCAGAGAAAAAAAAACCAACATGAGACCTTTTGTTTTTCTAAGAGGTTTCTAATCTCATCTGTTTTTTTATTTCTTGTGATTACTGGCTGTGCATTTTGACATTTTCTCACAAAAGAAATTAGTTAGATTACCATATTATTTATTGGTAATTATTTTTGCTAATTGCTACACTTTGCCATCTGCTGTATTTGTCACAGTAAGTTATATGGAATCAAGATTTTGAAGCACCTGAGCTACATAATGCGAGGGGCTCTAAAATGCATTTTAAAAATAGATTATTTGAAAATATCTGGGTTTTAGGCTGTTCCGTGAAGCAAACATTGAAAACCATTTGAAAGACAGAATGAGGATGAATTGGCTTGAAATACGGGAAGTCTGGAGGCAAATTCAGTGTCTTGTGGTATTTTGTCATTCGTTTCAAGTACTTCCTAAGCAGTTTTGGGGTTCTGGCAGGATTACTGAAGGCTGCAGCTGTAGACAAATGATACTGACATATACTGTATTGTCTGCAACGAAGTTTTGATGGATTGTACATGTCAACATAATTTCAGAGCACTAATTTAGTCTGTGAAGAAGATGCTCTTTCCTAGTACATTCATCCGTGATTATAAACAAATATATGACTCCAATTTGGGTTTCTAAATATAAACAGGTAGCAGTTGCACAAAACTTCAGGGAAGTAGTTGAGCAAAGTCTTTTGCAAGTGCTACCTATTCATCTTTGAACACTTAACAACAGAGGGATTTGAAAGCATGTGAAAAGCCCACACAGAATAAAAAGGTTCCATTGAAACTATTTATGAACTAAACTACAGAAACTTTTTAACATGTAAACAATTTGATCAAATTTTCTGATTGCAATATTTTTGTTTATGCTCTTTGTCTTGATGTAAATATGCTAATATGCACTTCCAAAGAATAATGGCTTCCAAGCTGAAGGGAACTCTGCAGAGAGTTTGTTTTCAATACAAACTCTTAAAGAATATAAAGTGACTACTGTCAACTGTACCATAAAGATATGGTATCTGCTGATAAAACGGTAATTCTTCTGATTAAATATTCTGGTGCAAGTGTAAACCCAACTCACAGCCATTGAGAGAACATGGCAGTATACTATACTTTCAAGGAAGTGCCAAAAAAGAATTAAAATTTCAGGACAAACAATGATCAGATAATAAGTTATCTGTACAGATGCAGGAGAAAGCCACTCTGCTTGACATTGATAATAGGATTACAAGCAAGCAGAAATCACTTAATGACTTTCTGGGTCATTCTTGCTATGGATCAGAGTGAGAGAGAAATCAAGGGACAAAAAAAAAAGACATTTTAATCTTGCCTTGGAGCGAAGACTGATATTCTATTCAAAAGACTGAAAATATTTTACTTTTTCTCTGCAGTAGTGACATTTAAATACATGGGGAATAACACACAAAAAAAGCATGGAACAGAAGTAGTGTGTGTATACTTATAGCAGCATAATTAAGGAGCCACCTGATAGTTTAAAGCCTAATCTTAAAAGTCAAGAGTATGTTTGTCTCCAAAACCAAAATTAGGAGCTGGCACCACAGAAGACGAGCCTGATAGCTTTAGTTTACCTCCCACTGGTAACTCTCAGGAAGTAAGCCCCCATCTGAGAGCGAAGAGCTCTATAGGGATAATTTAAAGCGCCACAGTGCATATAATCACGCACTATGGCGCTGTGGATATGAGTTTCCGGCTTGAGATTAGATTAATGAGCTAATTTGCCACTTGTGCTGCAGCTCGCCACTCAACATTATACAGCTGCTGCAGAAAATTGATGCCACAGCCTATCAGTGGCTTCTGTGACAGCTGAAAGACACTTTAATTACAAAAGGTAAAGGCAGACAGCACTGCACTACTCATAACATAGTCTCACAATCTGAAGAGGACAAAGTTATAATGACATTTGTTACAAGTGCAGATTGTGCTGTCTTTTGAAGGGCAATAATTTTTGATAAGGTGAGAACTGTGAAACCAGATGGCATGACTCCATAACTGGCATGTGATTCTGAAGTGACTTATGGTTTTAATTGGTGATATCCTGTTACCTGTTTGGTATTTTTACTCACCTGTTCAGTTGGTTTTTGTTTTTGTAAAACTTAGACTATTATTGGACGAATCTATTTCCTGATGATTAAAGATGCCTTTGAAGCACAATTTCCTCTAACGATTTGTTCATTTTTGATCAAGATAAGACTGCTAACTCAAACCAGTATTGATTTTCATATTGATTGCTCTCATTATCAGCTCTTCATTTATCTCTGTCTTCATTATAATGCTGCATTAAGCAAAGTTCAACTAGAAACTGCTTGATGGATCCTCAAGCACTGTAAGAGCTCAAATATGGCAAAAGGATTATGACAAATAAATTTGAGTAGTGCAGCATTTTCAAAAAGACCAGATTTAGGCATTAAACACTATCACATTTACAAAGAAATGTCCAACAAAAAAGCATAATTTTAAAATTTTTAAAATGTCAGTTATTTATTTATTTATTTGCAATGATTATTAATTAAATTAAATAGTCAAAATTACAGTGTATTGTAAAAAATAATATTTAAAAAAATCAGTAAAGCTATATAATCATGTATTTACTGCAGACGTCTTCCAGTTTAAGCTTGGTAAGGGGTGCCTGAGGCAGCCTCCGAAATCGACTTTCTTCAGCCTAAATCCTGGCCACACGTGACTGTTCATGTGTTAATTTCAGTTACAAGTTGTCAGTTATTGTACGTATAGAAAGCAGCTTTGAGCTTGAAGCCAAGAGATGCCAAATACCCAGATGGTCAGCGAGTTATTCAAGTTGAAAGATAAAATTATCCTTGTTATCCCTTCGGAGAAGCTATCCACTTTAGCTCTATCAGCCACTGACTTGTGTTTTATCTCTTGTATTCTAGCTCAGTCAGATTATAAAGGGTTTTGTAACTAGAGTTCAGTGTCCATGAACACTCCAAGCTCAGAAAAACTAAATCAGTACAAAAGGCAATGTGAATGTTTCTATTTAATCCTTTAAAGGGCTGTTTACAACATGATGTAAACCCACAAGTCGCTGAGCATAATTTGAGCTTCTACAACATTGCATCATTTCTTTAATCTGCCCTGTTGGGGTAGAAAACAGTGAATTCTGCACAGCTATGCAAATTATGCAAAATAATATTTATACTTTGAGAGTAAGTTTATTTTGTAAGACTATTTTGGTATTTCTTTGTGTTTATATCGTATTCTGTTCCATCAACGTAGTAATTTTATTCTGGACAAATACAGATAAATTAGTTAAATGGACTACTAAATAGTTACTCCATCCATCCCTTATCTGGATCCTGGTTTTTGTCTAAGATGATATGCTCAGACTTTCTTCTTCATAGCTGATGAGCTCCCACATCTTCTGGACAAACATGTTCCCAATCCAGCTGAGAAACAATTTATTTCTCCACCCTCTCCTGAGTCTGCCCCAGGGCCTTGTTCTTGTCCGACATGTCGAGAATACCTCACCAGGAGGTGACCAGGAAGCATCCTGGTCAAACCACATTCAAGTTTTTGATTCAGCCATCGTGAGAGCTGTACTCTGCTTGGCCTGCTAGTACCAGTTACCAGTCCCACAAGCGAAGCAATCTCCCAACAACTCTGTTGTCCACCATTTGGTTCAAACACAAGATTCTTAAGTGTATACATTGATATATGTGGCACGGCATGGTCACGTGTGTACTGGTAAATAAAAACAAGATGCTGAAAAGCATGAATGTGTGGATGGGTCTGCCGTGGAGTTAATACAGTGGTGCCGAAACCCAGGACAGGAGCACGGCAGACCCAGGACTGGGCCAGACAGGGAAGGAGCTGGCCCAAATGGTGGCCGAGATGGCGGCCACGTGGAGGCAGCAGGTGGCGATGTCACACCGACAGTGGGATTAACTGCAGGACCAGATTGAGTGCCGCAGGCAGATGATCGAGAGGCTGGCAGCTCAGATCGGTTCCCGGTGACACAATCGCCACCCCCATCCGCAACCCTTGACTGCACGGCACCTGTGCCAACCTCCAGGGTGAGACCAGCCAGGACGCAGCCTGCCTTCGCACCCATCCCCACTCCTCGGGCAGGAGCAGCTGGTGCCCGGCAGGGGCCTGCACCCGTTCCTCCTCCCCAGATGAGGGCCGCTGAACAACCGACAGGCCCACCACCGGCTCATATACATCACCAGCCGGAGTTGGAGGAGGAGGCACGCAAGGGTCCTGCCAAGCCTGAGGAATTATCATTATATATAATATGTGTCAAAACTTAGTGTTAAAGGTGCAGAGGAGGTCATCAAATGTCATCTTTATGGGGGAAAGAGTTAAGCCACAGTTTTGTGTAGTTCGCACAACTAGTTACTCCATTGCTGTATAGTCTCAGCCAGTGTTGGGTGTAACGTGTTACTAAGCAACGCATTACTTTAATTAAATTACTTTTGCACTGAAAAAGTAGAGTAACTGATTACTGTTCATTTTTAGGTATTTTAATTACAGTTACTTACAATGTACTTGCGTTACATTATAAAATAATTAAACTCGCTGAATATCATTATTTAATTTCAATAATTTGTCTTCTAAACGTAGAAGTAAACTCTGCCGCTTTAACATCGCTGTAGTGCAGGTGTACGTCATTTTGCGCCAGTTTGCTGCATAGTTGTATTCTAAAGCAGAAGATGTCGGACTCGGCTGAAGCGAGAAATGGACATATTCCCGTCTCTTTACTTTTCTGAAACAAGCAGACAAGAACATTACAGTAATATGTAAGCTATGTCCTGGGGAGAAAAAACTATCGGCCATTGTTAATAGCACGAATCTACTGAAGCGCCTGACACGAGAGCATAGACGAACACTTCTGAATGATCCTTGTTCATCATCCATGGATAACACCGCGGCAACTCCTGCTAAGCAGGCAAAACTTGATTTTACTTCAGCAGCACAGAAAGCGTCTGAAGGTGAGCTTAAAAAATGATTGCAGGCTACATTGTGGAAGAGATGCTACCGCTGCCTACTGTAGAGTCTCCGTCTTTAAAAAAAATTATTTATTATTTAAAGAGTTTAATTTCTATTGTCTGTCAACTCAAGGTTTATAGGGATTTTAAAAAGTATTTAGTTAAATTACTTATTTAGTAATTAAGTTACTTTTTCAGACACAGTAATTATAAGTATTTTAAATACAATATTGATTAAGTAATTAGTAATTAATTACTTTTTAAAAGTAACTTACCCAACACTGGTCTAAGCAATGAAGATGCGTAACATGGTCCACTTATATTCAATGTTAGCAGCATCCGTCATAATGCTGTTGAAGCTGTGTTAGAGGTAAGAGTTGAAGACCTTCAAAACTAGGGCTTCACACACCTGAACTACATGCTTTGGCACATCTGGTTGACAGCTTCCTTTCCTGCTAACAGGTGGTCAAAAGCTGTCACCTTGTCCAAAACATACAATATGACAGAAGACCTGATATTACAATACAATTAAAAAATTTTATTCTGGGACGTCTGCCTTTGATTGTGACCCAATGCAAAATGTAACCATGTTTCTCCCATGGGGGATGGACCCACAGGAGAACACATGTGGCTCATTTAGACTTGGCCTAACCTGCATGGGATAAAGCCCAGCTACCAGACACTTGCAAAGAAGCGCCTTTCTAAGCCTTGGCTCCAGAGAGCATTATGTTCTGACACCTGCAGCAGAATGTCAATGCAATGTTCATGTGTGTATTGGTTATGTAGAAAGAAATGACAGACAGTTTAGTTTGCTAAATAAACAGCAGACTTTCTACTAACCCAGTAAGCACAAAGAGCAGCAAATAAACTATAAAATAGGGCAAGCTTAAATTTAACAGCAGAGTGATAAGTATAATCGCCACACTTAAAACATCATTGTTTCTTACTAAAAATGATCCACAATATTTATTAAGGTCTTATATAATTGTCTAATCGTGAGACACTCCTTCTCCACCCCTGCCCCAAGTAAAGTAACTCACATTTTTCACAGTGCATCATCAGGGTCAGGTCATTTTCATAATGCCAGTAGTTGACTGGAACTCTTTTCAAGCATGCATAGTTTTGGGAAATCTGTTCTAAAGTTTACAGTCTAAAGATTACAGTTACCAAACATAAAGCAGATATGCTTACCTGCATTTTACCTGAGTTGAGCAACATTCAGATTGTATATTCAGATATAGTAAATTCAGATTGGCAAACGTACTGAGTTACTGGGGTTATATTTTTGTTTACTAAAACATGACTCTGAAGAATATATTTTTCCTTTTTCACAATAGTAACTCAGCAGACAATAGGGATGTGAATTGAGTTCAATTCCTTGGAACTGTTAGTCAGCTGGCATATCGATCCCACTTATTGGTTCCGGTTGAACTTGCATTACAATCAGCTGATTTTAGTTTATGTGGAAGAGGAGGAAAATAATGGCACAGTCTGCATAGTGGATATGGGCTTTACTTTTTCTAATGCACAAAAGTACAAGAGCACGACAAGGAAAAGCAAACTTCAGGACAGAAAGAACCACATAATGCTGCTAACACAACTTCAGCTCTTTGCAAGCATCTGCACAGACAGCATGCTAAAGTTAAGCTAGCCGAGAACCCAGAGTGATGGTAAAGCTGAGTTAATGCTGACCCCAGCCCAGCAAACAGACCCTGAACTTCTTTATGGAGAATTGTGAAAGTAGAGAGTAGTAAAACAAGTTACTTTCTCATGGGCGTAATCATGTACTGCATTACTTAAAATTAAAAATAAAAAAAAAAGAGTTCTGAGTAATATATATAATACTTTTTTTGAGTTACAACCCCAACAGTGATCAGAACAAAAGGGGGAAATACCTCTGGTGTGCCCAAACATTTGACCATACAGCATGCAAATACTGTGCACAAATAGTGACTCAGATATAGCAGAGCCGGGTCATAACACTTAGCAATAGTGGTGACTCTCAAAACAGAGCCAATAAGAATAAATAAGAGAATTTGCCAGGAATTGAAGTGATAAGCGATATCGATAGTGGAATTGGAATCGCTAAATCCTTATCAGTTCCCATCCATAGTGGACACTTGCGTCAAGTATACACAAGATGACAGAAAAAAGCATTACAGTGTCTTTTGGGGTGTTCACAAAGGGCAATGTGACATACCAAACAGTTCTTTCTTTCTCACCACCCACTGAAAAAACAGATGGAGGGTTACTGGAACACTTCACCATCAGGCAGAGAATGTGCTAAGAAGCACTGAGGCAAAGGAGAAACATGAAAATGTCTCTGGAAAGCTGTGCAAAAAGATAAGCTTGAAAACTATCAATTTATTACCAAGGTGTTTATGAAACGCTGCAAACCAAACAATTCGCAAGCTCCCAAAATATATATACTTTATAATACAACAAGGAGCATGCTATACATACCTAAACTTAGTGGAGGCTGAACACCTGGTAAACAAGTATATGACCTTGATTTCTTGCATTTCTTTTTATAACTTGATGGAAATCCAAATGGTTAAGTGCATGAACATAAACAGAAATGGAGAAGCAGAAAAAATGAGGGATTGCTATAATATATCGGTATGTTAGCCAAGCTTTGTAGCGTGATACACAGTTTAACTGAGCAAATGAAAATGTAAATGCTGTGTGTGCAAGTGAAACTTGAGAGAAAGGTGAATATGTATTTATTTTTTAATTAAACCATGTTCCTTAAACGTATTACTGTAGCTAAAGCATGCACAGGTATTCTTTTTTATTACTAGAGCCTGTTTTCATAGCATTACAATGCCTTTGTTTGATTCTCTTTTCAGATTCACGTTGTTCGCTCAAGAACATTCAATGACAGGACAGTTGTGTTTGGGTTCTGCATTAGAAAAAGTTTTAATTTGTAATATCTGTACCATAAAAACTGGTTACATTTCTTGGTTGAAAGTTTGCAAATTTCTTTAAATTCGTCCATCAAAAAAATGAATATCAGAATTTCCATTTGTAGAATACAACATTGATACCGCATCCACTCCAAACTATGTTTGCAATATTTCTTCAGACAAAACTTCAGTTCTTAGAAGAAAACTATAGATGTATGAATTATTATGAATTTCCACGTTTGATAAACCATGGAAGTGAAATTGGGAAAAATTGACTGAGTTACTTTGAACTTGGCCTTCAAAACAGATTAATTTGTGACTCATTATATGATCATGATGATACACACAAGCTAAAAAGCACAAACAGACTGATGCTCAATCAGACCAATAATTCAAATGGAGCCACTGCAGTTCAGAGAACATTCACAATGATATGAAATAAGCAGGGAGAGGCAATCTGTGAAAGCACTATTTGAAGTCACTCAAAGGGACACACGCGGCACCCTGCAGATACAAACACTGGACTTAGAGGAAAAAAATAAAAAATCTGACTGATAACGACCCCTTTTTTCAACCATCTGTCAGTCTCTCAAAGAAGGCAGAATTACTTTAGAGGCTCCTCTACAGACTACGACTGAATGTGTTAAAATGAATTTGTTCAAGAGCTTTCAAAAGGTACAGAAGTATGATTTCAAACAACAGTTCTGACCTACATTGCTGCATGCAGCATTGGCCCTGAATTACAATTACACAGTAAAGTGGTGGCTCTCAGTCTTTAGTTCAGGTTCTCACGACATGGAGTCTTTAGTGGCTTTGATTCTAGTCATCTAATTATTTGCTACCTGTGATGCCAAGCACATGTAATTAGGTAATTGGTAGGACAAAGGAACTAGCTCCGCAGCATGGTAGCATGGGCAGGGATTGAAAATTACTTCAGAGGACATGCGTAACAATTCATTATTATAATTGTGCACACTTAAAAATCATAGAATCTTTAGAAGAGTTGTGGCTATCTCAAGAGAGCTACAGCATAAACAGAGCATATATGCAGCTTTTGAATGCGTAAATGCTTAATTGGGCAGAGTGTTATTCTACACGCATAATGCTTTGAAGCAGACAGTTAATACAGTCAGTTAAAAAAAACCCTGAATCTGTGCAAGTTCTATCTCTCAGCAGGAGAGTGGGGACACTGACATTGATAACTCAAGACACTTTTAATCCTACCTGGAACTTTTGATTCATTTTGATCCGCTGTGTTACAATCAAATTGTATCAAAGACGTGCCTAAAATCAGATGTTCCATAGGGTGAACACTATTCGGTCTGCCTGCTCATATTACACTCAATCTGATCTTTTCAAGAAGGATTAACCTGGTATCAGACCAGCAAACTGGAGCACTGGCATGAAGGTTTACCGAAATAAAAATGTAAATTAATTTGGAGTTTGCAACAAATGACGAATATGTGTCTAAATGATAGACTTACAGAGCTCAGGTTTTTGTTTCATGTGGCACCTTCCAGAAACAGGATGATGTTTCAACTGAAGCTAATAAGCAATAAAATATTTCTGGGACCTGTTGCTAAAAAGGATAAGCTGTGGAACTTCACCAATGTCAAGTGTCCTCTTAAATTCTGCTCTTGCTCTTGACAAAGGCGGTCGCACTTTTCTCCTCTCCTCCTCCTCCTCTCCCTTAGCTTCCCTGCTTAGCCTCTTATGTCCTTGTTTAGTCTCGTGTTTTTTTGTATTACTTTCCCTGAACACTCTCTCACAGTCTGTTCTCTAAAACCTAAAAGAGGAATTATGGATTTGATCAACTGGTCCCTAAATGCAATTGACCCCCCTTTCTCAACGAGAAGTTTGGGCTTGGGTGAGCCTGAGTGCTGAAGATATCTACCTATTCGGAACCATGATAACAGGGTCCTGGCCGATCGGAGCTGGCTTGGCCCTGACCTATCGAAGAATTAAGAAAGCGGAACCGGCTGTTCAAACCCCCACAAGGCTGCCTGCTGGGATTGGAACGATGGGAAGAGGCGTGAGTTTCTCAAAATGGGCTCATTGAGTGCAGCACGGATAAGATCTTGGAAAGGCTACGGCTGCCGTGAATACTCAGAATAAGATCTCTGATTGCAGACTGGATAACTTGCGGCTCTCCAACGGGAGATTGAGAGACCAGTGTTGGACTGTAGAACTGCTTTGAAATTCATATGAGCTGTTCGCACTAAGGTAAAAAGCATCATCACCATCACTTCATGTGTGATACCCTTTCGGAGCCAGCTGTGGTCTCAAGGCTGGAGCCGAACAAAAACACCCTGATAACGACTGTGTTTAGTCTGTTCCATCCCATTCCATGCAAGGCCACCTGGGTTGGCTCTAAGACTGTTTACTAGCCTAGCAGGGTGAAGGACACTGTCTCAGCTGAACTCTGGACACGCACACACATACATATACACTCATCCCCCCCTCCCTTTCCAAATGCCTTCAATGCTTGTTCCCTCCTGGGAACACGGCGGGTCTGAGCCTGGATGGCTGCTGTGTTTGCTTCGGATTACTCCTCACCCCCCACCCGACCCTGTGGCTTGTCACGTGTTCCATACTGTTGTGCTGTGGACATTTATGTACTTTTTTGTGCAGAGGAGGTTTTTTTTGTTTCCTGTTCTCATGCTGTCCTCCCAGAAGCCCAGCATGAGTAGAGTTCTCTCTTTTTTCCTCTTGTACTTTCTCATTGTAGTGTATATTTCAGTGTTTTTTTTTTCTGTAACGCCACCGATCTCCGACCTGTATCCCCATGTGATGTTTGTGTTGTGTGTGTAAGGTCGGGGGGGTGGGGGGGTGGGGGGTGTCCTATTTCACTGCAGGGCAACCTGCACGTGGCGAATAAAGCCTTGATTCATTGATTGATTGATTGATTGAATTCAATTACTCACACTTAAAATACCTGTTGCATTGATGAGCATCTAGTATTCAAAAGTAAAAAAAAAGTATATAATTCAAATTGGGTATTTGTCTTGCTTGGTATAAGCAAGACAAATATCCACCATGGCTAATCACACATATTTTGCACCTCACTGCCAATTTAGGGTTTTATCAGCAAAAAGAGGAAGTAAAAAGAAATATGGAAAAAAAAATAATGGTAAAAGAAAGCAAAGCACCCCTTGGCAACATTAGCTGCCTCGTGGGTAAAGTGTTACATTACACAGTGTTAACACATCACAGCACTGAATGCTAAGTTGTACTGCTGCCCAAACAAATATAAAAACTTAAATAAGATTGTGGGTTCAGACACCGGGGGTCAGTGACTGCATTGGCATCGTTACTTTGAGTGGGGAAGTGACTGAACAATGTAACTACTGCACTTTAAGGTGTAATCATATATCCGACCATGTGCTAAAGAATGACCTTTGATGTAAGAGAGATGTACATGTACACACCAACCAATACGTCTCCCTCTGGAGATGCTGATGGTAAATGATTACAGAAATTCTAAGATAAGCTGGCAATGGCTTAGAGAAGTGGTGAATTTATTACAATGCAGCTGACTCACTAGTCAGCAAGCTTACTTACTATGTGTTCTTTGTCAGTAATTATCAATTGGATTGTTAGTGTGCATATCATGACTAACAAGACAATGCATGCTGAGAGCGACATGTTTGAGTCAATATTAGTCAGTTGTTAATTAATCACATTACAGAGGATGGCAAGGGCTTTACTATATTGCCAGTTTGTTCAAATTAAAGCAAAGTAATGATTTGCCTCACATTAACTGAGCAAAACCTCCAAATATTCACCCCAAAAAAGCTATTGGGGGAGAACTACTTTATTCTGAAAATGTAATTGAAATAAAAACAAATAAGAAAAGTAATGAGCTAAATATTATTATAATTTATTTATAACCCAGAGCATCAAAATTATTTTAACAGTTCCATTCCTTGTGATGCCCCCAACATAAATAAGAAATTAAATACTGGGTAAAAGATTAACAAACATGTCCAAGGACAAGCAACAGAAGCATCATCAAACTGTACACTGAGCTTCATTGTAGCAATAGCCCATCAGTTTTGTTGTTGTTAATTCTTTCAAGATATTTCATCTTTTTGGAATTAAAATGATTTATTATTTATCCATCACTGTACTGCTGCTGGTACAGATCTTCATTTGGCACTTACAACACCATCTCACAGCAACTCGTTAGATCACACTGAGGCACATTCATTAGTTAGAGAGTGCCATCAAGCACAATTACACACTGCGCATTCTTATTAACTTGGGGTATTAAGTGTTTAATGGAAATTAAATCTGAAATGTAAGAGTTGTTTTGGTTTGCTCCAATTACTTTTTTATTGTTTTGCAATAAAGTTAGGGGGAACAAAATGACACTTGATTTAGCAGTGGCAAAAATTACTCGAGTTAAAACTCTTCATGATGTTACATTCCAGGGGATTTCACTGTGGCTGTAACAAAAAACAAATCCTACTAAAACAGCACCCTTCAATTAATCAGCTTCACATCTGCTTGTTACATAACAGTCTAATACCACTTTACAACTTGATTTGTTTATGGAGTAAGCTGTATTCCAGATGATATGTTTGTCATATTGTATATACGGCACATTGTTCTGATAGTAGTTATAAATGGGTACAATTTTTTTTTTCATGTGGGACTGGGAAGAGGTTGTTGCAATCAAGCCTAGAGCCCTTTGATGACACAATGTTTTCTCTGATACTCTCAACCTGACATTTCTCTGAGCCTTTTCCTGAAATATATACCAAACCCCCTCCCCAAAAAACCAAACAAACATTGTAACCCATTTTTATCCTCCTCACTTTGAGCCCATGTCCGCTACTTTTTGCACTCCCATGAGTTAAAACAACCGCTCCTCTTTCAGATGTCTGAATCTTTTGCTTTCATGTTCCACAAACTCTGACATACAGCTCTGACGTAATGTTTAAAAAACCCTCTCAAGCCCACAATAGAAGTGGAAGACTGTTTATACATCATCCGAGAGCTTCGAACAGCACTGTTAAGAGCAGATGGAAGAAAAATATTTATGTTAAGGTTTTGATTCTTGAGCTTTTATTCTCTCATTGCTCATATATTATTATTATTATTCGTGTTACATTTTAAATTACACTCACAGGCCAATTTCTTAGGCACACCATACTAGTACTGGGGCTGGATACCTAGAAGTACATGAATTATTTGTGGCATACATTCAAAAACGTACTGAAAACACTCCTCAGAGGTTTTAGTCTATAGGAACATGATAGTATGATACAGTTGCTACGCATATGTTGGTTGCACATCCATGATACAAATCCATGAGGAAACTGAGTGCAGTGAACTCACTAACATGTTTGAGAAACCAGTAGGGGATGATCCGAGCTTTGTGACATGGCACACTCTCCTGCTGGAAGCAGCCATCAGAAGATGGGTTTACTCTGATCATAAAAAATGAACATGGTCTCCAGTTGTGGTATTTGAAAGACGCCCAGTTGTTACTCAGAGGCCCAAAGTCTACTAAGAAAACCTCCCACACGCCATCACATCGCCAGCACTGAACTGTTGATACAGACAAGATGGATCCATGCTTTCGTGTTGTTTACACCAAATTCAGTTCCTAACATCTGAATTTCACACCAGAAACTGAGACTCATCAGACTAAACATTTTCTCTATTATTGTACGTTTTTTCCTTAGTTACAACAAGTGGTTATTTACTTTGTTGCCTGGAGTCAAACATGAAGGTCACTGCTTATTTTATAATTGGTTGTGTATGAAATAAAATCTTTTGCTGAATGACAGAACAAGCAGCTTATGAGTTTACCTCACAAAATAAGGTTTAATCAGAATGATTAAAACATAGCTGCCCCCCCCCCCCCAAATTACTATCACTATAAAAGCTCAAATATAACCAAAGAGTCTAAGAGCAATACATATGTGTAAATGTTCATTTAACTTACAATACCAATCATTTATGAAGTAAAAACCATAAATATATATGGTGATGGACTAGACTCATTTCTAATCCTGCCCTTGGCATCTATAAAAAAGTGATTAAAGTGAAACAGGCTTTTCCCAAAACTGTTAACTGTGGCCAACAGCACACAACTGTGATGTCTATGATCCTTCAGCAGGAAAAGAAAAACCTCATCCTTAGGCAACTAGAGGATTTGATCAGTGTCAGCAAGAGCAGTTTGTTTACAATTACATGGAGACAGAGATTATAAGGCTTTAGGGGATAAACCCTTTGTTACATAGCCAGATTAAATTACGAGAGGAAGTTTAACATTTGTGTAAAACAAGACACACATACAAAAAGTTATGTTTTTGTTGCTTATTTGTCAATAGGTTATTTGTCTATTAGCTGGTACTGTTTAATGTCTGTCTAGGAACAGAAACTGAAATTCATTTGCTAAAGTGTGGTGACGCTGGTGGAAAATATTACTTTAACCTTTACCTGATGTGTATCCTAATGGGTTGGATAGACCGTTTATATCCTAAGTAAATATTTTGATGATGAGATTGTGTCTTAACTGTGTTTTTTCCCCAATGGCATGCCAGCCACAAGAGTCCCCAGGGTTCCTAAGTGCCTTTTAAAGGTGATAGCACCAAGTGATTGAACAGGGGATTGAATAGATTAGTTTTCATTGTGGCTGTAGGTGGTAGGCCTAGTGGGAAATATTTTATTTAATAATTGACGGTATTTTTACAATATTGGTTTGATGTTAACAAAGGTTAGATAAGATACCTGTCTAGTTTTTAGTTTAGTTTAGCATGTAACCCCAGATAATGGTGTAGCTTGAGAACCAATTAGCTGCAGTCTATAAAAGGCCGCCAGTAAACGTCAGAGGCTGCTGGGACCATGTCCCACCACTGGACTACATTGTTTTAGTTTGTGTTATGTTTTTGGCATTTGTTAGTGTTGGCGAATAAACATGTGGTTGGTCTGCACCTCATCTCTTCCTCAAGCCACCTATTTTAAGCTAGGAGCTATCCTAACAGCTCTGTAGACATGCAGAGAAAAGCAGCATGGTCAGATAAGGCATCCTGCATATTTTCTGGTTAGGTGAGTGCATTTGTTGCACTAAGAGAACTAGGCCTTAATGCTTGACCCCTTTAGAGACAATGTGGCATTTGTTTTGCATAGTCTGGCCCCTCAGATGGGGACAAGCAGACAAAGGAAGGGCCACTGCAAGTTAATGCACAATTCAGAGTAATAGTCTATACCATATAATGAAGTTTATGATAACAGCCATTTGTATCAAAAGTCCCTCATTTTCAGAGCCTCACAAATGGACAAACTAACATGATATTGAATGTTAGGTTTATTTTTAAAATTCCCATGTAAGTCGTCTGCAGTTAATGACTTGAGACTGTTAGGATCGCTGGGTTTGGATCCTGCATTTTGAGTTTTATTTCGGACTCATGAATTCTCTTGGAGTTATGTAATAATTGATGTTCAAGCTCTATATTAGTTAGTCTCGAGTTTAATTTTCCTACTACCTGAGTTTTGTTATCTACATTTCTAGTTCTTATTTCCTTGTTTTTATGTAGTCAGTTACCTTTTGTGTCCATGAAACTGCTTGACAATTGTTTTGAGCCTCTACAAATAAAGGACTATATATACAAATACCTGTGATTCCTGATCAGTTAATGCAGTACTTTTGATACCAAAATAAAAGCAACAAATGAGTGAATATGTTTTGAAGAGTGTTCAGAGTTCCCAAACCTAAGATTACAATAAAGAGTGAAATAAATGCCAAAGTTCACTGAAGCTATTCTTGTAGCTCATTATAGTTCAGCACCTTGCTAGCTAACTAAAACCTTTTGTACACACCCCTCTCTTTTTTCTTTTATCATGTTTAGAAAACATTACCAAAACACTTGAAGGCCATACTGAAAGGATGAGTGTGGATGAAAACTGCAGTGTATTCACTGCAAAGCATAATCACAAATTCATTGAAAATGCCATCAAATTGATTACAATGATTTTACTCCTGATGTCAGTTAGGTACACACAGTAACTATGCTGTGGTCTTCAACATTATAAAGAAAAGAATGAGTCTGCTTTGGGTATCATTGTGCTCTAAAATTGAATTAGATGGCCCTGCTTCTGGGAGTAGGAACCATATTTGTTTGTGGAAGATAATAAAACAAGACTCTGAAGGTTTTATTTTTAATATAAGAAAATAAAAGTAAATAAAGAAAACAAAAAGGAACATTATGGGATTATCTGCATTAATGTAAAACAAATCTCTTGGAATACAGTGAGAGCATCATCTGAGTCACCATTAATAAGAAAAATGGTATATTTTAACTAACAGCACACAAATCCTGTTATGGATCCTATGGATTATTCAAATATTCAGCGTCACACTGAAAAAAGTATGTGAACACTTGTTTATTGCAGGCACAGGACAAGTCAAAGTAAGGCACTTAGACACGGATGCATAAACACATTTTTAATAACTCAGGGACCTAGTGAAACAGTCATACTTGATGTCACTTCTTTAGATGCTATTGGTTTTGAAGAGGGATCGACTTCACTTGTCATAATTAACCATAATTACAGACAAAATTAAAAGGAAAGTTATGAAGTGTTGGACTGCCATTTATACAAAGCCTTTCTGAAAACTCAAAGCACTTTATATTACAAGCCCAATTCAACCACACATGTATACAGTATTCTATACACCTTAAGCATTTTAGCTATCTATTTAGACCTAGCATTTAACCTATAATGAATGTCTTTGGTCTGTGGGAGGAAGCTGGAGTATGAAGAGGAAACCCACACATGCACAGGGGGAGCATGAAAACTCCATACAGAAAAGCCCCAGCCAACCACGTTGTTCAAACAACGGACTATTTAGGTGTTAGGTGACCATGCTAACTGCTGAACAAAGAATCAAGTCAATAATATTTGGACCCAGTTACACACACAAAATACATTTAAATCTGTGTCCATGTCTTAAAATTTATCCTGCATCTTCTGGCCTTCTAAGGTTTACTTTTATTTTTCTTCACTTAGCAGTTCTTGGTTGCATGTTTCTTTTTTCTGCAACAGACCAAACATAGAAGTAAAACCTTGCTCCATCCATCCATCCATCCATCCATCCACTTCCGCTTATCCTTGTCAGGGTTGTGGAGGGCTGGAGCCTATCACAGCTGTCTTAGGACGAGAGGCAGGATACACCCTGGACATGTTGCCAGTCTGTCACAGGGCTAACACAGAGACAGGTAACCATTCGCACTCACATTCACACTCAAAGTTTTTATTAAAAAATAATGTATCTCAAAAGCATAATTCTATTTAGAAAGAACTGTTTTTCATCAACAACTCTGTACTCACCAGTCAGAGGTCCTTTCTGGGCTTATTTTAAATTACGGGGCATATATGTGTTTTACATGACTTTACATTTTGGTGAATGCTAAAGTTTATGTTTTTAGTTTTGGCTTTGTTGCCATCTGTTTTTAGCCTCAGGCAGTCAATCAGTCAGTCAATTTAATTATTTCATATCCAGCACAGTTATCTTTGTGCGCTAGCTGTAGATCTAAACCCTATACTGGAGCAAAGGCTCTTTCCTTTTGAAACTATTCCCGTGTGATCACATATTTTGGATTTCCAGTAGAAATGAAGCTTGCAGAGGAATTGTCATACAAGGAAAGACTTCAGGTGATCCAGTAGAGGTGATCTCTGGAAATGAAGAAAACCTGAATAATTAATCTTTTATTTTTACAAATAACAGATAACTTTTTGTTGTCTCTAATTTAGTTTTTCAATGTATATATTTTGTTTCAGAAATAAACAGCTTATAATGCAGCTCACTTAAATGCTTGTTTATCATCTTTATGTAGGATCAGTGTCTCCGCATGCAACTCTGTATGCATTATAGGGAAGTTAATGATTATAACCTATTGTAGATCTGATTGTCACCTTCGCCTAGAGATGGATTTAGGGAGTGAAAAAGAGTTCCAGTCATTAAGTGTACCAGTGTTGCTGTATACTAAGTAACAAGGATAAAAAAAACCCCCAAAAACTAAATACTTAATATTTTATGGATGTATAGACACTTGAGCTTAAGAGTCTAAAGTACAGTACTGTTTTAAAATGAACAAATGTTTTATATTTGTCTAATGAATTTCTATTTATGATAACTTCTGTAAAATAAAATAAAAAAGATGATATACTGGTAAATAAGCAGAACAGTTTTATTTTTTCAATTGATTTTTCTATGTACTATATAAACAAATTCAAATATTTCTAACTTTACCTTAGTATAGTAATGTTAACTTTACATTCCATTGGGGAATGTATGTAAATGTAAACTTGGTGAAATGGCCTGGTTTTACATGGTGGTATTGTACTTGAAAAAATAGCAAACAAAAGAAAAGATCAATTTAGAAGCTTGGAATATTTCCAGTAACTACCTTGATGTTGTTGACGAAATATGGATATGGCTGTGCTTGTGATACCTAAACCAGTAACAATAACAACTGGTTACTACTGGACTGGACATCAAACTTATGACAAAAATGACAAATGTCTAAAAATGAGAAAATGAAAATGTGTGTAATTGGAAAAGTATGGCATAGTGTTTATTCAATTCTCTGGATGGCATGTTGTCTTTCATTTTCCTCCTTTGTTTTGCTTTTGTACTGATAACCATTAGATGGCAAAACATGTTCCAATAGTAACAAGATAAATGAAATATAAGGCAGAGACCAATCCAAGATATTGATTAAATTCTAAGGTAAGTGAACGAGCTTGTGGCCTTACCATTAGGGTCTCATCAGGGCTGTAGGTTACCTTGAATGTAATATTGTCGGGTGATTTGTTTTAAATTAATTAATTATTTTAATTATTCACATTTTTCTGCTTTATTCAGAGAAAAAGGTTCAGCTTTATTTAAATTTTTTATTTTATTAAATGCTTATTCTTATGTTAGTAAATTACATTGGCCTGCAAGTTTTGTTTGCTTTGATAATTACAAAAACAAATAAAAGCCCACAAGTAGACAAAGATCTATAAATCACTCACTGGATTGTAACATATGTGACAGAACACTTCAATCCATTGACTTGGGGTCAAGGTATTTTAGGGAGCACGTGATGTTAAGGCCAGTGCAGTGGTGCAATAATGGTGCATGCACCTGCATGGGTTCTCTCTGGCTACTCTGGCTTCTTCCCATAGTCCATAGTAAGGTTAACTGATTATTTTAAATGAACCATAAGAATCTTAGAGTATTTATCTCCAGTCCCTATCGACCCTGACTGCTGGATAAGAAAACAGATGTCACGCTTTTCTCTATAGATTCTTGTCTCAGCCTAAAGTCACAATTTTTGTCACAGTACCTCATTCTATTCAGCTGACTAGTCTTTGACAGATAAGTCAAGTGGATATATTGTTTCCGTAAAAGAGCTGTTGCTTAGAAAACATGGCTTAAAAGTATTGGCTTTTAGACTAATTTAATCCTCTGAGCTGCTTCATAAACGTGGATCCAGCTTTGCATTTTCTTTCCTAATGATGCTTATCCTTATGTCATCGGACACTGTTACAGCCTCTCGTGTACGAATGGTTTCAGTTAAAATACTGCTGACAGGCCTACCATAAGAAGCTTTGGATTTCTGAAATCCAAAGCTTCTTTTTTGAAATTTGCCAATAATTGTCTAGATCTATGCTATTTGAGGATGCTTTTTCACAAACCAGGGTACACTGCTTTGATGTGCCTATGGGCTACTGGAATGGGAATTTATTCAGTGACAATATCCATTGCTCCCTATTGAAATTCACAGGAACATAGTGATTATGTTGGATAATCTAGGGCAAAATGAACAAATAAATATGTGTGATATAACATGTTGTTTAATTATAGCATTGATGGTAGATTGTGTAGTTTTGGAAAATAAGGTGCTTCTGCCGGAAACACGTGTTTTTCAAGACTTCAAAGCAGAGGAATTGATCTGCAACATATTGACTAGACACTAACACTAACACAGGTACCAGAGAAAGGTTCACACTATTGAAGCATCTAGCTGGCAGCCAGGCCAAGCCTTTTATACTACATTAGATGTATATGTCTGAATAAATTCAGGTCTGGCCCTGAAGTCACGTTTTTGTTTAGCTGATATGTCTCTGACAGTTCATCCTCTCTGTCCTACTGCTGCAAGCCTAAGGGATGAAAAATCAGAAAGACCCATGATAACTTCTTATCTTTTGTAACCAAAGGTGCCAGCAGAGAGACTGATGGAGAGTTAACCAGCCAGGGGCAGTGATCAAGGAGAAAAGTAAAGTAAGTGTGATCGTGTTACAGGAACTCCACTGCTCTGGAAGAGCAGTCAGAGGCAATGGGTGGGTGAAAGAAGAAGGATTATAGACTTTAATATTTCACATCTACTCTGATCATTTCAAATAGATTTTTAAACAGGAAAATACTGAGAATTATCTTGAATGAGTAGCATCCCTGAATGAGAAAATAGCAAATTGCTATTTTGTAAAATGATATAAAGTAAGTTGTTCTGATAAAAATATTCATTCTCTTTCTAAAATAATAATAGAAAAAACCCCAGTAAGACAGTACTTTACACCAATGTCCATGTGGGTTAAAAAAAAAAAAGATCTTGCAAACTCCTGGAAATAATATCTGCAAAAAACCAAATGTCAGCACATCTCAGCAACTGAGCAGCTGCTACACTATAAATTATAGTAACCCTTCCCCATCGCCCCAACTGGAAAGATACTTTGGCTAGCAGCAGAGAAAGAAGGCAAAGCCATTCCTGTGAAAGATGACATGAATCAACTGCCAGCAGAGAGGGCTTTTGGTTCGGTGAAGGCTTAGAAGGGAAAAAGCAAAAATGTAACCAGTGGCAACTTTTCACTTCTCTTCACCTTGCTTAAAAGATTAATGACAGAAATTCTTGAGCAGGTGATTGTGCATGGCAGTCTGGAGCTGCTCAGCACCAGGATATTTTCAGTCAGCATGGCTCTCACGACGTCAGACACACAGAATGTCAGAATGTGGAAGTCATTTAATTCTACACATGACAGCGAGGACAGGAAATGTTCTTAGAGATGACAGTAAGTGATGGATTGTTGTAATATTTCGCTTCTCACATGTGAAGCGAAATATTCTCACATGCACGTAACATTTTGAATTGTGTGTCATGCATTTATTAGGTTTATTGTTCTTATACAAAACCAAAATTCATTTGAGCCATTTTTTGAGGGACAGACTATAGTATATTTCAGACCATAGGGTGCACCAGATTATAAGGTGCACTGTTGATTTTTGAAAACATTAAAGGATTTTTAGTGTGCCTTATAGTGCAAAAAATACAGTAGTTTAGACTTTTTCATCAAATCTGATAAATCGTCTTTTATTGAAAATCTCCTCTACAATGGAGTTCAAATAAACCTGTGCTAAGTAACCAACCAAAGGGGTCATATGCTTGTTTTGTTGTCCTGTCTGTTCTCTTTTGCTTTTGATTATGCTAACTTATATTTGATTGTGTCCTCTTCTGTGACCCAGAAACTATTTTGTCATCACTGAGGAGCTTCCAGTACTTTAAATCTATCCATTTATTTTGTGGGGAGAATGGAAAGAGGCATGTAAAGCCTTGGTAAAAAGAAAGAACACTGTGCCAATTCTAAAATTTAACATATCAGAACATAATAATAAACACATGATGTTAACTCTGTGCACATGCATAAACTGGCATGCAGTCTGTTTTGGTTTTTCCAGCTTTTTTCTCCTTACTTTAACTTTAGGATTAATGAGCTATTCTGATTCTGATGTTTTCCACATTGTAATTGTTTATTTAACAAAAGTAAGTTGAAATGCAGAAGCAGTGTGTGTGAATAATAAATCACATCCTGTGTTTCAAAAGCTTGTATAGTAGAAACTATAGAAATGATTGAGGTGCAGCAATAACTTCAACAATAACTTTTTAAAAAAAACATTGTTCACTGAGGTTTTTAGACATTCGTTGATGCACATGTGCATGTGGACTTTGAATGGGCCATGGTAACAAATACCGGAAATTTCCTTCTGTGCTTTGTCCTGTTGTGTGACCCAGCTTGGGACATGCTTTAGCTGTTGAACAGAGGCCTCACATTTGACTCTAAAATACTTTGTTATACAGTTCATGATTGACTCAATGACGTTAAGGTGCCTATATCATGTGACTTCAAAACAAACGCATATCATCATGCATCCACCACCATGTTTGATAGTCACCGTGAGATGTTTGTCCTATCCTATTTGATGAGCAGGAGCAAATGTTGGTAAAATCATTGGTAATGCATTTCCTCCTTGCGAGTGTGTCACACATGCTAATGCTTTAGACCAGCAAACTGGCAAAACTTCTGCTTTTATAAAATGTGAGGCACACTCAAATTTTTCTATATGAATGCATTTAATTAGCAGTACCTGGCTCCTAATTAACCCTCTTAATTCCCTACAGAAGCAGTAAAGGTCTACCTATTTTTTTTTTTTATACAAACACATTTTCCTTTTTTTCAGTTAACAATGAGACAGTATTTGTCATATTTAGTACATTTTAATAACTGATCAGTTTACCTTCACTTTATCCTGACAAGAAAAATGTTGGAATTTAAACAGGGCATACCTTCTTTTGACCATGACTACAGAATATAATTGTAAGAAAAAGGAAATATGGATATATCCTAGGATATAATACATCCTAAAAGACTTTCTTTGATGGGGCTTTAATCTCATAGCAGTTTTGAATTTGGAGTCTTGTAATCACTTGTTATACATATAAATGTTCACTGTTAAATGTCAAAAAGAAAAAAGGAATAGAAAGACCAGAGAAGCAGGGAGAGTTAACATGATGTTGCAAGTTTGGCACTTCTATTCTTTCAGGCTCTGCTTTGATCACATGAACATACAGATCTGTGGTTCATTAACACCTGGCTCGGATTTTTAGTACTTCTCTGCCAGTCTCGTTCCGCTTGCAACGATGGTCGCTATACTTAGGCCTCTGTGCCCACACAGGCTGATTACCGCCTTATGATTTTGCTTTATACTTAGGGCTGTGCGATATGACGAAAAGCTCATATCCCGATATAAGATATGTATCGTCCGATAACGATATAAATCACAAATTTAACATTTTCTATAAATTCTGTGAGTCTCGGGCAGCTCAACTTGCATGAAATGTTTCCAGCTGGGCGTCGTGTACCTGGAGTCGAGTGTTTTAACGATGTAAGTATTAATTACACGGTGTGCTGCGGGGAAAAGCCCGTTCTAACGTTTGAGTCTAAGGTTTATTTTTTAGCACCTGACTGCTCTTTTTTGCTTCTCATCCGTAAATACTCTGCATGCTCTTTCATGTGATTCAGTTTATTTTGAAAAGTCTCAACAGGATCTTGAGCTTTATTGTGAAAGGTTTATGTGGAAAATAAACAAGCAGACACGCAATGGTTTTACCGTCGTTGTTGCTAACGACAATGCATAAAAACAGGCGCTTGTCCATCCCTAGTTTGGTTATATGAAATATAAGAGACAGAGAGAACTTTAAAAAGGTAATATAGCCACTACAGTGACCATCAAAACGATGAACAAATATTGCCTTAAACAGTTTATTTTGCGACACCACAAAACAAACGATAGCGTAAAATGAAACGATAGATCTTTTTATATCGTTATATTGAACAGCCGTATTTACACTAACATTCTTCTCTTGTGGTGATCTGCCAAGTTCTATTTCATTCCTCTGCTTGCCTTCATTCGCCTTTCTGACCAACTCTGTCAACCACATTGTTCTGCCTTTTATAACTTAAATTGGATATTATAGTTGTAAACTGCCCTAGAGCTCCCTCTAGTGGCTGCTTTGTAATATGGGTTCGGTTACGTTGGGAAAGGAAAAAATGAGAACGTGAAGAAGAAATAAAAGATGGCGGAAAGTGATACCGTAATGTTATTGTTCTAAGCTGATATGGACCTTAAAATGTTGTTGCCTTGGACAAGATATGTCTGTAAGTATGAGTGTCGATAAAATAATTATTATATTTTGTTTTGTGTAAAAATGGTACAATAATTTGTACATTTGAAAGTTTTATCTTGTTAGCTTGCAGTAAGAGTGTAACAAGCTAGTTTACAATTTTAGTTAGCTAATACAGTATTTTGTACTTTCAGTTTTACGATGGTCAAAGAGAAGGCAATGGTCAGAGGCCATTCTTCAATAAATCAGCACAAAAAGGAAAATAAGTCTGGTTATTGGAGCATCGTTATCTCGCTGCCTAGCTGGTGAAACTAAGAGACTCAGGGCGAGGACAGCATACACATCAAGCTCACACAGCCATCACTAGTTTTCTACACTCACACATTCCAAAACTTTGGCAGCTGCCTCCATCTTATTGAACTTGTGACAAGCTGGTGCCACTTTTTGGTTTACTAAATCCATTGAAAATGCCACTGTGAAACTCAAGTATATGGTGTAACCATTCTTTGATGTAACTTCGGTTCTTTTAAATGCCCACAAGTACAATACGAACATGCTGATGTTTAGCTTTTATAATATCAGGTTCATACAAATGCATTGAAAACATCTGGATGGATTAATAATCTATATACTTGATTCAGGATTTGGCAAAATGGATGTTTGCTACTGTGTAATTGCAGTTTAATTCACATACACACAAAGCTAATGCATTATGCATTGCAAGTCCTTTCACAGAGTTTGGCTCAGTTTAGAAATCTGTGCACACAGAGCTGGTGTGGATGCTTTCCAAACATCCAAGAGTTTTATTTAGAAGTCTTCCTGAATTCATTACTTTGCTTAGAAGTTTTCCTCTCTCATTTTATCTTGTGAAACATTATTTATCCTCTTATATACTCAGCCTCTTTTTATTATCAACCGCCTACATCACTTCAAATACAGACACTCTTTGTCAGAGAATATTGACAAAGCCACATATTATACATTTCTTTAAAATGACATTCACCACTCAAGCCCCTGCTGCTTTTAACGTGTGTGACATTTAGAGATATTTCTCAAAATCCAAAGTCAGAGTTAAGCCTTTTTTTTCCTTTGCCATTTCGGTCACAGCCCAGGCTCTTCTTTTTCCTTCCTATTCTCTCTGAAAAAGCTCTCTAATCCCTTGTCTTTCAGTTATCAGCTGGCAAAACTCAGAAAGAAGCAAGACGATGATTCGATTATGAGCAAAGTAGAAGCAGAAGGTAGAATAACAATTTCGTTAGTTTATATGATTTTAAAGGGCTTTAAATCTCAACGCATTCTGTTTTTACTGATTTGAGGAAACAAGGTTTTTCATTGAATTGTGAAACGATTTTTATATTTATTAAAGCAAGTGGTGTTTTTTTTTCCAGCTTATTTTGAAAAGATGCCAACTAGGATTACTGCTCTTTTGTCAGCAGTGATAACTTCTAACTCAGTATTTTGTGAGCACTATTTTAATGCTGAAACAGTACATATTTGTCAACTTTCCAGACTGAGAGTCACAGTAGGCGGCGCACATTTCAAAAGTCCCTGAACTTATAGAAATACATACTTTGATATGCATATTATTCAACCATACTGACATTCTTGGCAGTATAAAAACACCTTAGAGTTCAGTTCTTTGAATTATTACAACTACAAAAGTACAGTGTGCTCCTGAGACTAAAAGTGGTTGGACTACATCAGTCTGTGTACTAATAAAACAATCTTGATGCATGCTCAATCATCGAGGTAAGTAAATCTCCAAAAGTTGATTCACAGAGACCTGGTGTTTAGAAAAAATGCGTCTCAACGCATACTCAAGTATCGGAGCAGTTGAGACCCATTTTTTCTAAACACTGCGTCTCTGTGGCTTTTAAACCGCAAAACATGCTGCGCCAGGCCAGTGGACACTCTTTCAAGGATGAGGATGTACACATCTTGGACAGGGAGGAACGCTGGTTTGAGCGCGGAGTCAAGGAGGCCATTTATGTGAAAAGGGAAAGACTATCTCTGAATTGAGGAGGGGGCCTAAGGGTACATCTTTCACCATCTTACAATGCTGTGATTGCAGCCATTCCCCAACTCTCTGTGAATGGTACTCATGGCCATTGATCAGTGGTCTTTGGTCAGTGGTTGTTGATCAATGGCCATAAGAATTTGCATAATTAAGATTAAGGAACTGACCTCACAGCCCATTGTTCCTTCAGTGGGCTGGGTTCAGTCAGTATGCAAATGTACTGTTTATAAGATTGGGGAAACCTGTAAATGGTAAATGGCCTGTATTTATATAGCGCTTTAGTAGTCCCTAAGGACTCCAAAGCGCTTTACATATTCAGCCATCCACCCATTCATACACATATTCACACACTGGTGAAGGCAAGCTACATTGTAACCACAGCCACCCTGGGGCGCACTGACAGAGGCTGTATTCAGATGAGACTGAAGAAGTCACTTGGATGAGTGACGAAACGTTTCTCCCACAAAACGCTACGTCCAGATGAACAGAATCAACTTTTGGAGACGAATAAAACAATATTTTGGCTTGCTGTTTAAACGTGGGAGGAGAAATCAGATGAACAAAGGCAATAATAAAGTTAGAAGATAATATTGAATAATATTGAATATCATAACTAGAGCCTTTTGTTTATTAGTTTAAATATCAATATCTTCCGTAATGAAAGCAATCATAATTACTGTATTAAAAACAGCAAACTGTAATCCAAGGATCTTAATTAGATCAAAAGAAGTACAGGTTTAACTGGTTTTGATAACTTGGGAGGCTTCATGTTCACCCAAAGTAAATCCCTGATCTGAACATCCAAATGATACTTAGATACATGGACAGGAGAAACTAGGGATGGCAAAACCACCTGACCACCACCCAACTGAAAAATTAAAACAACACAGATGTGCCAAAAACTGGACACTCTGAAGGCTGACCTGACTTTGATTTTCTTTGCCCCTTCAAAACAAATATATGGGTATGATTTTTTTATAACTCATCCCTTTAGTCTTTAAATTAGAACTCCCTTTGGCAGCTGTGCCCACACAGGACAAGCTTTTTGTTTGTTTGTTTTTTGTCCTACAATACTTAACCCAGTATCAAATAGTTTAAAAAGAAAATAAACAATATGAACAGATATGCCAAGAAAAATTGTATTCATGTCCCAGAAGGACTCATAAATGAGATTTGTTTGCAAAGAGTCACAGAAGCTAACGGAACAGTCGTTGACCTGAAAGTGGCATTGGGACTTTGCTTTCTGACAGCTGTTTTCTCTAAGCTTGTTCTGCTCTGTGATAGAGTGTACATGGTTAAGCGAGCAAACGAGGAGCAACATCATCAGCCTTGACTGCAAGTGACATCAAACCAGCAGGATATCAACGCTTTCCCCCTGAAAAGGTGTCACACTGAGTACTGAAGATAACGAAATGGCAATTCAGTCTGAAGAGATTCCCCTACTGCACCAATGGGTATGCTGGTTCAGTCTTTACTACAGTTATATATGTCATCATAGATTTATGTGGGGGTTTTTTCACATATCATAGTGGCTATTTTAACCAGGTGTTTATGACCGAGTGTGACAGTTTTCTATAACCGCACCATTTAAATTCCTCCAACATCTCCAAAATGATGGAACAAAGAAACAATCAGAGTTGTTTGTGGTTAATGTTCCAACATGTTTTAAAAGTCTGCTGACTCAAAACGAAGCCAAATTATAGTTTGGTCTATCTGTCTGTCTGGCAGGTGGATTTAAATTTAACAACCTTTATTTATCTCATTTAGTTCTCTACATTTAGGAGTTTTAGTTCTGTCAGTTGGAATATTGCAGTTGTGCACCTCATCTCTAAGGACATTTATGCAATTGACCTTAACACATAACTGGCGTTGGCGATGCTTGGTAAAAAAAAAAAAAAAAAAAAGACAGTATTTTATCTTTCACAGTAAGGTGAACAACATTTGCTTCTTATCAGCATAACAAGACGTGTATTGATAAAAAAAAAGGAAGTAAATGACATCTTTGTAAAAAGAGAACCTCTTCCTAAAACTAAATATTTCACTTTCAATCACTTACTTTGAGAACTGATTGCCAACCTTTTAACTACCCTGTCATGTTGAAATAATAAAAGACACTGCCAGTGTTCTGGCTTTTTTGCTATCTGAGTCTGATTTCTAGAACCAAGGTGCAAATCGTTACATGCACAGACTGAAGTAAATATTTTTCAATTCTTTTAAGCTCGGGTCTGCAAGAAATAAGACACGTGTGTGGAAAATAAAAACAAGTGGGGCAGCTGTATGCTGTTATTCTACAGACAAAAAAGAATCTGACCACTGTTTCTATTCAGATCAATTATATTGCAATACACCACTGTTCTTTTTTTAATGATTCAGGTCACTCAACCTTTAAGGTTTTTAATCAGGTGTATAGTTGTAGTGGGTCTATACAGCATGTATACTACTCTGTAGAGTAATACACATGGAATTGAGGAGGAGACATCAATTTGGGGTCTTAAAGTTGAATTGTGGACATTAGAGTGGTGAGCTGCTGTGCTGTAAAATGTATGAAAACTATATGTATGAAAGGTACCAGCTTAGGTACCAGCTGTAAGAAGGAAAATCCTGAACCTTCAAAAACATTTTGGAAAAAAAACTAAAAACATCAGAGTATCACATTCAACTCCTGGAATATTGAATTGGTCATTTAAGTAGGAGGGGAGGTCGTAATCGGTTTCAGCTGCGTCTGAAATAACTAGCTCATGCATTTATTACTTCCAGGCTGGACTACTGTAATTCATTATTATCAGGATGTCCTAAAAACTCCCTGAAAAGCCTTCAGTTAATCCAAAATGCTGCAGCAAGAGTCCTGACAGGGACTAGAAAGAGAGAGCAGATTTCTCCTGTTTTGGCTTCTCTTCATTGGCTTCCTGTTAAATCCAGAATTGAATTCAAAATCCTGCTCCTCACATACAAGGTCTTAAATAATCAGGCCCCATCTTATCTTAATGACCTTGTAGTACCATATCACCCTATTAGAGCACTTCGCTCTCGCTCTGCAGGCCTACTTGTTGTTCCTAGAGTATTTAAAAGTAGAATGGGAGGGAGAGCCTTCAGTTTTCAGGCCCCTCTTCTGTGGAACCAGCTTCCAGTTTGGTTTTGGGAAACAGACACTATCTCTACTTTTAAGATTAGGCTTAAAACTTTCCTTTATGCTAAAGCATATAGTTAGGGCTGGACCAGGTGACCCTGAATCCTCCCTTAGTTATGCTGCAATAGACATAGGCTGCCGGGGATTCCCATGATGCACTGAGTTTTTCCTTTCCAGTCACCTTTCTCACTCACTATGTGTTAATAGACCTCTCTGCATTGAATCATATCTGTTATTAATCTCTGTCTCTCTTCCACAGCATGTCTTTATCCTGTCTTCCTTCTCTCACCCCAACCGGTCGCAGCAGATGGCCCCGCCCCTCCCTGAGCCTGGTTCTGCCGGAGGTTTCTTCCTGTTAAAAGGCAGTTTTTCCTTCCTACTGTCGCAAAGTGCTTGCTCATAAGGGGTCATATGATTGTTGGGTTTTTCTCTGTATCAATTATTGTACGATCTACTGTACAATATAAAGTGCCTTGAGGTGACTGCTGTTATGAGTTGGCGCTATATAAATAAAATTGAATTGAATTGATTTGAAATTAATAACATGTACACTACAGGTGTAACACTGAGACGACTCGTAACAAAGGAATGTAATTTTTCCTGCCTTGTATTTGACTAGGGTCAGTGCCACTACTAATAGCTTAAGTCCTCCATTATTGCACATCAACACGTGCCTTTTCCACTATGACTTCCGGCACATTCTCAAAAATATGGAGGAGGTTCTAAGAGATAGACAGTTACTCTAGAAGAGTTGGACAGGGCCATGCAAGATCCTTAACTCATCAGCAAGATTGGCATCTGCTTGGCCACTGAATGTCTCTGACCAAACAAATAAAAACAGACTTCATGAAGGTGGCTTGTGAGCCCCACATCCTCCAGCTGGCCTTTTGCTCACAGCCCGGCACAGTGGAGGCATTTACCATAGAACACCAGAATTAGCAGGTCCACCACCAACACATGACAGACAGAGAACTATGGTGCCTTTAAGATCATTCAGCATGACCGGTCTGGCAATGGGTCAGTGATGGTCTGGGGAGGCGTATCCATGTCTTACTTCAATTTATTTATTATTTGGGCACTCTATGTTTGAGTTTTCAAAGGATTGACATAAATCAGTTAACTTGCTGGGTTACTAACTTAACTTGGAGTGAATAAATCAAAGAAAATCTTTATGCTTTTGTTGAAAATACAGCTTGAAAAGGATAAGCGGAAGCGAACGGATGGATAGATGGCAATGATATATGTTATATTACTAAATACCAAAGTAAAACATCATAGTACTGTTTGTATGCAGTGATATGATATAATGTGAAATAAAATATATAAAACTGAAATACATCATTAAAAAGCATTAAAATTGTTCCAGTAAAACATTAAATAATAGGTAAAACACCCCAAAAAACTATACAAACATCTTTGTCTCCATATATCACAGAGCCACAGCTCAGTGGCCGAGAGTCCAACATGCCAGAAAGCAAGCTTGAAGTGATTTATAATTTTTAATTAGTTTGATATGTTGGTACTCACCACAAACAGGCATTGATAAATGTCAGGAAATGTGAGTGTTGGTGGTTTTTTGCCCTTGTTTAGCTTCTATGTAGTATAAAGTTTCCTCCTTATTACTGGCTAAGGTGCTTGTATTTGTTTTGTTTTTTCATAGCAAATGCAATGATAATCCTGTTATCCTTATACCTGGGCACCACCAGGTTTTATCCGCAAAGGTTTTCTCAGCCACCTTTACAATCATCTCCAAGACCTATATTCCCTTAAGAAGTTAGTGGTAGTGAGTGTGCAGTTTTAGAGAGTTAGGATTCACTCATTATGTTTTTACATCTGTGGACAAAACAAAAGGACAATCTTTCCCAATTGGCAGTGTCAAAGCCAGTTACTTTCCCTTGGACATGTTTTAATCAGACAGTCAGCACGGTGAGGCATTTCCAGGCCTGTTTTCCTTTGATTGTGCAGTTGTATCAGTGAAATGGAAAATCAGTTTTGTTTTTGTTTTGTTTTTTTTAGTTACTTCATGAATCAGAGTAAAAATGGAACTGAATGATCAAAATACTCATTTGCCTAATAATTCTGCACTCCCTGTAGATTCCTTTGTACAGTTTTTATAAATTGTGCCAATGTCCAAATACTTATGGACACTATATGTTTAACAGTTAGGTGCTGGATTACAAAACAAACCAACTGACTATTCTTTCTACAGTGTACCACTGTGTTATCTAGCAATGTACTAATCTGTGATTGCATACTGTGAAATAGTTTTAACTTCTACACACCAGCACCTGCTGAAAACAAAACTGACATCACATCATAATTCTTCCTGCAGGATCACGAAACGAAGCTTGGGGAATGGATGGAAGTCATGAAGAAAAAAAAATGTCATTCATTATAATGTGACAGTTGGTTTATAAGCTGCACCTGTTTCACCACAGGAGTCATGATTGATGATTGTCTCCTCAAGATTAATTCTTGAAATCAGTCATACATAAGCCTACTCTAGCATTCTGAGCTGCAGATCAGTACACGTGAGAAAGTTCCAACATTAAAAGGTTTGCATTTCTATGCTTTATGGTGCTTTGGACCTTTTCACTCTGTTATCAATAAATGTTAGTTATGATGCAAAATCACTTTGAGTAATGTAATTCCAGTGTGGGATATAAATAGATAAGCACATATTTTTAAAGCAAATTTAATAAGCCGACTTGTGTCTTGGTATTTAGTGTATGTATAATTTCAAGGTTAATAAAGAAAAAATGGACAGAGGAGGAAATCAATGGGTGAGGCAAAAGAGAAACACACTTAAAAATAAAACATTGGAGGAGTTTGGTTTGTTATCATCGTAATTTAATTTGTCGAACTGCCTTATAGTTCAAACTTTATATTATATAATGCTTAAGAGCTACTATGACAGCTGTGCATAAAATGCAAATGATTTAGTGTTATGAATAATGATTATTTCTGAGCAAAATTCTTCATTCCTACCGTATCCTGACACCCATCAGCTGTATTTATAGTCCTTATGCCACGAGCCAGCTCTGAACCTTTGCTTCTGGGTCCAGGTCGGGTTGAGTTTAGTACTGAGTTTTACCAGTGCAGGACTCGAAGGTACATCATAGATGTAAATTAACATATTTTAAAAAACAGCAGCCAGCATGCATATTAATACCACTGCCCATGCCACCAGCAGGTGACAAGGAAAGCTAAGTTTGTACATTTACAAATCACAGCTTGCATCAGCAAGGTTCTCTAATACAGTAGCAGTGGTTATTACTCAAAAGCAAGGGTGTTTGTATGTATGAGTGTGTGTGTTTATAGCATCTACACCAGTAATTTATCACATGAACCAATAAACCAGGAAAATCTCAAACACTGTGTATGTGTCAGCCATTACCTAAGGGCTTTCTGGAGCTGGTATTTTGAAGATGTATGCATCAGGGCATATGAGTTTATTAACAAGTGTTCAAGTAGAAACAATGACTCACCACAGTTCTCCTCATCTGCTTGATTTCCACAGTCATCGATACCGTTGCAGTGCATGAGCTGAGGGAGACAAAAGGTCAGGTTCCCACAGGGGAAATATCCTAGTGGGCAAGTCCTCCTCTCCTCTGTCATATTGAGTGCTGTAAACAAAGCAGAAAAGCAATATGATTGAATAGAAAGTTTCTGATACTCTACTTTATTCCTGTCAAATGTGTCAGTAAAATGTAACATCTATCAACCTCATCTTGATATTTTTGTGAGCTCCTGAACATCCAGGCTGCTGTTCTTTCTGCAATCCATAACGAGCTGCTGTACTTCATTAAGCAATCTTAAATAACTGATGTACTTCAGAGACAGAACAAAATGTATTACCTGGTGCCTGCATCAAATGTAAAATGGGCTTTATGAAACAAGGACGTCTTCTCTATTCTTTCATTCGCACTCTAACTATTAAAATTACATACTGAGTCTGCCTTTGGTTCAAAAAACAGTATGTGGGCCCAACTTTAGGTTATACATTAAACCCAGTGTTGGGGAGTAACGGAATACATGTACCGCTGTTACGCATTTAAAATACAAAATATGAGTAACTGTATTCCGTTACAGTTACCGTTTAAAAAGGTGGTATTTAGAATACAGTTACTTTGTTGAAATAAACGGATTACACGGCAGTATTTCCCTGTTTCATATTGTGGCGGGTCAGGACTGTTTGGGTTTTGTTTGACAGCTATCTTCTGTTGTTCCAGGCGGCAGCGTTACGGTTGCCATGGTTACAGGGTGACACTCTCTCTCTCTCTGCGTGTTTCCTGGGTGAGAGAGCGCCTTTTTGTTGTTGTTGTGCTAAGCTAATAGGCAGAATGCTACCGGTATAGCTCTAAAGAATGTAGCATCATAGGCAGTGTAGTCCGTGTTGCAGGGAGAATGGACTGCCATACCCGTTATGTGTCTGTGAGCGAGGGAGGGAGAAAAAGGAAAAGTATGAGCTGTCATCGAGCAAAAACGGGAGCTGGAAGCATGTAAATATAATAATAACCACTGCAGCCAAGAAGAGTGCCTGACGAGCCCAGTTGTAAGTAAGCGATTAAGACTCGACTGTACACCGTGTTTGTGTTTTCCTCCAAAAACAATAAGTTCCGTTGGAGCAGCCTTTCAACGCCTCTCTCTGTCTCTCGCTAGCAAAGTTGACCCAGACAACAAAGTAAAGCTAGTTTTCGGCTACGAGCCCGACACAGAACCCACCGTATTAGTCAGAGGTCCCTTTACTACGTTTCAGAGCCGCGGACCTTCAGTAATAGTAATAAATCACAGCAATAGTACATTCATGTAGTTGTAAACAGCATGATAATATATTAAGTAATCCAAAGTATTCAGAATACGTTACTCTCATTGAGTAACGTAACGAAATACGTTACAGAATACATTTTGGGGCATGTATTCTGTATTCTGTAATGGAATACATTTTAAAAGTAACCTTCCCAACACTGATTAAACCTATACTGGCATTCCTGGACTGACACCCAATTATAATCCCAATCTACTCCTTTTCTTCAATCCTTTCTCTTGCCCTTAGCGCAAACTGTTAAAGTAAAGTAAATGCAGGTGCTTTATTTGGTATTATATAATGTGTTTGTGTGTGTGTTCTTTAAATAATATTTTGGGATAATAAACAATGCCTCATGTTGTCAGGCCTAAAAGACCTGCTCTTGACTTGAAACATTGCACCTTTGAGGTATCAAACAAGTTGAACAGCTGAAGGTGGAAACTAATCAAAAGGTTTCAGTCATGGCATGCTGCACATGCTTGTATTTCTGATTATGTTTACAATAAAGTCCCCTCACACTTTATTTTCTGTGAAAAAAACAAAACCATATCAGCTTCACATCTTGAAACCTGATGGCATGAAATTAGATTCTGTCGAGTAAAAGTCACTGAATTTTATACATCAAGCTGGACAGTTTCATTATGCTGAAAATGCTGGGAAATCATTTTAATCTCTTTTTTATTCTGATAACACCTGGTGTGCCCAACATTTCTGCCTCCTTTTTGTTTTTCCTGAAAGGAACTAATACAACACCGGTGCGCTAATACCAGGCAGGGTTAGCAGCACCTGCAATCATAAAATAAACATATGCCCTTAATATTTAAAACAGTTAAAATCATCATATTACTCTCTAACACTATCAGTCTTTTCTTGATTCTTCCTAAATCACCATGTTAGTGATGGATTGTGAACAATATATTAAAATTTAGCTTTCAAAACCCAGGGGGTTTAATCTGTAGTTCAGTTCAATTACAGTTCAATCTGTAATTTAAATCAGTTTGGGAATACTAACATAGATCTCACACATCAGTAGTTACTCACTGCAGCACAATAAGATGGCATGCTGGCAGTGTTTAAAGTCTAATACATAAATAAGAATAACCCAAATCTCCGATGTTTGGCTTCTTGCTTTTTCCCTCCTCAAAGAATGAAAATTAAAGCAATTCTTAGACGTTAGCTTTTGCCTGTAGATGCTGGTGCTGTCACTTAACCTAACTGCCAACAGTCTTAAATAGGTGGTGTAGGAAATATGAGTGGCTGTAATTTTAAATGAACTTTTCAAAAGAAGTGCATTTACACAAATTTGACAATGAGCATGAGCCACTCATCAAAAATCAGCATGTATCAGCATGTTTTATTTTTAAGCTCAAGTAAAAGGCAATTATATCAGATATTTAGTTGCTGCTGAACTTGTAAAGCAGAGTAGCAAAGGCAGTTTATTTAATTCATTGGATTCAATTGAATCCACTGTTCCAGAATTGAATAAACAGTTTTGTAGTTATCACTTTTAGTCTTTTAACCTAGGTTTCTAGAAGCCTTCTGAGACACTTGTGCAGGGAAGGGTTTATATTTTCATTTAATTTGAGCTCATCATCTGTGACAGCTGATTTTCTCCTTGCTCATCATGAATTTATTTCCTCTGCGACGGCAGAATATGTCACATAAGCATCTGCATCAGGTTAAACTAGGGTGATCAAACACATTCATTTCTGGTTAACTCTAAAAGACTCGCTATAGACAGACAGGAAGACTTGCTAGCCTTGCAGCATAAAGGCTGCAAAGTAAACGATTAAATTCTCCTTTGAAAACCAGCATCTGAACACATAACCCCTAATCCCCTAATGTCTAATGACTTCTACTTTATTCAAACATAGCACACAATCTCTCTTTAACAGTGGAGAGCTATAAAGTATGACAGTATCACACACTGTAATAATATATATTAGATTCGATTTTTTTAAAATAGAAAATAAAATACAATCAAAATATATAGCACAACATAAGTTTTCTGATAACTTGCAGGGAATATTCCTTTAGAAATCACATGGAGGAATGCTTCTGTTGCATTACCATTTAAGATTATTTACTGACTAAACTTTTCACACTTTATCCCTAAATGTTTCTAGCTATTAGCCAATGGAATTGTATACGTGAAGCCAAATGTTCAGCTCACATTGCTGGATATTAAATGGTCTTGTCTCTGCCAAACCCCTATTGCAAGCTCTGATGACACCCCTTAACCAGACTATTTACTGTAGTGAAAACATGTCCTTGCCTTGTTTTGTGTGCAACACGCAAGAAAAAGAAACTTCAGCTGATAGTGTCTGGACGTGATCGTTGTGCCTCTGCCAGTGCCCGATGTTCATAATAACTGAACAGAGAATTAAATATTCTGAACGTACTTGGCTGCCGATGATATATGAATTCCTTGGTGATAACTTGTCTGGTTAAAAGTGACATCCACAAATAACAGCCACAACAAGCCATTTCAAAACTTTACATTTTCAGTTTACTTCCTCAGTAAGCTGAAAATTTAAAAAAAGTACCAAGTAATTAGCAAACTGTAATATTTAGCTAGATAAAAACTTTTCACATGGTTAGTTAATTCTTTATAAAGGTCTATAGCCATTATAAATACCAATAAATATGACAGTTATTTGGTTTTTTGTTGTTTTACTCTAATTATAACTTGATTTGAGAATCAGTTGCTTACTTTCCTAGGACACATATAAGGTTTCTCTACATTCACTTACTTATATTCTTAGTTAACATGAACTAATCAATGATCCCATTAATCACTCTTCAGGACTGGACATTTCAGTGATTGTACTACACAGTATAAGAATAATAAAGCATATCACAAATAACAGTGAAAATTATTCTATTATTAATTGTACACTCTTATATCAGCTCGTTTCATCAGTTGTTTGTCTAACATTGTTTATTTGTAATATTTGCACGTAACCGTTCAGTTACAATATGCTGTTCCTCAATATTTAGACTGACACAAGTACATTCACTTAGATGAGCGTGCAATTTGTATTACAGATAAGCTGCTCATCTAAAAAAGTGTGATATTTACACTTTGAGCATAAACCCTTCAGGCGGATAATTGCTGTTAGGGTTACAGCATAATGAAGAAAAAATGGAGGAAATAACTCTTTAATATGCATATGCATATTCCCCAAAATTTAATGGGAAGTTTCACTACTTTCCTAACTAACTATCCCTGACTTTTCAGCTGGCATCAAAGACCAGCTGCAAATATTCAACATTTATGCAAATGGATGTCTTATATGTTTACTTATATGTTGTATATATGTCATATGAAATAATAGTGCATTTAATAACAAGTTCAAACATGGACTCAAGTGAAAGAAATGTGAGAAAATTCATTAAATATGCTCTAAAATTGATCTGCAACTACTCAGACAGCTCTTATACTATATTGACTGTCTCTGGGATTGTTTCAACATGCTGCAGCCCCACAAAAGCTGATAAGGAAAGAGGTAAGCACACTGACAAAAACTCAGAGAAGATGGTTTGCCACAGATGTGGTCCAACAGTTTCTACTGACTGATTGTGAATTATGGTTCCAAAGAGCTTTGTGGCAATGCTCTGTGAGATTCTGGGATAAAACCAATCAGCTGTTTGACTGTGACAACATACAAACTATGCTCTTAATGGGCTGTTTTCTGATGCGACAGATCCATTTTTCACAATACAGCACACAGTATAGACATTTTGTCTTCCAGTGCATGGTTGTATCTAGAATCTAATCAAAGAAAATGCAGCTCATTTCTTCCATGACTAGTTTTAGCGTAAAGTTCAGAGGTGATTCAAATGCAGACACAAGAAAACAGGATGGAGACAAAGCTGACATTAATTAATGTAATCAATTCTACACACCAAAAGGCACTGTAGAGTGAGCACCATACTCAAAATGAAGTCTAACTAATAACTTGGAAGGATCAAAAAGGAAAACAAAGCCTTGGGGAGTCACACAGAGACAGAACCACTGGGGCGGAAGGGAAACAGACAAGTCTGCAACTGACAAAGGATGCACAGGGCTAAATACACAGAGAGCTAATTGAACGCAGGTGAAATTAATGAGTGTGGACAGAGGATCACAAATGAGGCAAAAATCAACAGAAAACACAGAAAGTTATCAAAATCAAACAAGAAGTCATTGCAAAGAAACCTTAAGAGAGACAAAGGGAACCAAAGACAGCAGTCATGGGGGGGAAAGGAATGAAAATTATCCCAAAGAAAATCCTGGGACAGGTTATCACTGCCCTGCTGTCATTAGTTTATAAGCTGTATGACAGTCTTAAAAGCTTCTTCTCAAACAACACGTCTGTCTCAAACCTACAGCTGAACACGGAGTGGTGTGATCAGTCCAAATAATGCACTAAATAGGTTTAAAATATCAGGGAGATATTAATATCTCAAACATTTTCTTGGTCGGTGCCTTCATTTTGCAGTGGCTCCGCTTGGACTACACTCAGCGACAACAACTGGCAGACTTAACTCGGTGTTCCCTTTAGGTTTCCCCCTGCTCTAAACCTTAATACAGGATGCCACACAAGTAGCAGAGTTACCGATACAGTAGTGAATGCACTGCTGTTTTATTAGATTATGAATGCTTTAGATTAAGAAAAGCGAAGATAATTCCAAAAAAAATCGAACAAATGGCAAATTCTCTGCAGTCCAATAAATGTAATAAACATGCAAAACAAACATCCTCAGACCCACATGCATAATAACATGAAATGGGACTGAAGACATTAACTGGGCATGTTTATTGATTACAATTACGTCCACATTTAGATAAGCTTAAATTGTATAATATTAGAGGTGGTTATTAGTGGGTGGAATAGCCATTGCACCGAAAACGATTTTAAATACGACCAATTCAAGCTATCGTGAAAGCAACAGAATTATCCTGCTACATCTTCTGTCATGCATTCGATAGAAACCCTGGAAATCACTATTCTCTCTCCCTCTCTACCCTTTTTGTTGTCCGTGCTTATGTGAAAGATATTTACTTGGATTTACCCGGCGGCTACTTCTTAAAAGACATTATTAGAAAATATGTTCCCTTTAAAATTGGTGTGAAAAAAAAAATAGATTTTGGAACACTTGAAAAAAGATAACTTATCTACAGCCAGCCCATATTTTCGTGATGAAAGAAGTTGTTAAACTTACCCCACACTCCGTAAGCGAATGCCACAGCTATATAAACTTGCATCGTGGCGCTTTGGGTTTTTTTTTTCTTTTTTCTTTTGCTGAATATCGCGCGGTTGAAGTAGTAAGAGAACAACGCAATGGTCGTCTACTCGTGCAGACTGGGAATCTGTGCGTAAAAATGTCACCAAAAGTTTGCCCTTGCGTTCCTGTTACGTAATAAACGCGTGGACCGAGGTACTGTCAAACGCGTGCGGTGCAGATGCAGCTAGAGAAGAACCCGCTGCCACTTCGCAAAGTCGACTAGGTCTGCAGCCATCTCCACTAGCAGAGGGGTCTAAAGAATCAGTTGCCATCTTCTGACGCACAAGCCGCAGCAGTACAGGTGCAGCGCGCAGAGGGCGCTCGCAGGAGAAAAGGGGGTGGGGGTGCAGTCTGGGTCTCTGAATAGGAGGAACAGCTAAAGTCCAAAAGCAATAATCAGTTTCGCTGATCAAATTTGTAATCAGTAGGTGTTTGTACTGAGCGCTAAACTTTAATTGTGCAGCACAGCACCCTGCAGAGTCTACAAAAGCCTCAATGACA
>NW_024582394.1:905143-920796 GCF_018398535.1 Haplochromis burtoni
AAAAAAAGAAAAAAAGTTGGTATGTTTGGACCAGGAGAAAGAATTAGAATTTGTTTTGTCTCTAACCGGCAATTAGAGACAAAACAAATATCTGAAATATCAGATTTAATTATTAGCTTTAACGCCGTTCGTCACACAATAACAACAACTCATCAGCTTGCTTGTAAGTTGAAGTATACTTTTAGTAGTGCTTGTTAAAGCCAGTGTAAAAGATGTACAAGATATTATATGTAGGGTAGATTTACATATTAATGTCTGTGTGTTTTAACAAGTCAATATAAATTATGTATGAATGAATAAGAACCTGTGAATATTATCACTGCAGGCTGCATTTTGTCTTTCACCGCATGCTTCACTCTTTTGCTTAGTGACTTGCTGTTCCGATTCATTCTCACTTTAGTGTTATTTCAAGACACAGCTGCTATTTTCATCTAATAAACTCCCCAATGAACCAACTGTATGCTGCTTGCCTGGTGCCTGATGGCAAACAGACACTCGTGAATGTAACGGATCAGCTGTTAAAGAGTCTTAGTTTTATGCACTTTGTGAGACCAAAGCCTGAGCTAAAAGAAATCCTGGACTTACTTGTAGTCAGAAGTCATCATGGGCATGAATGTAATGGTAATTTTGGGCTTACTTTTTACTGACTTTTCTAATAATTATTCCATGTACCAGTAACTGCTTTTTTACTGGTTTCTTTGTTCTTCGGAATGATTGCACAGTGTACATCTTCAGTGGCTTTAAAAAAAATGGATTGGAACAAGGGTTGGGTGCACCGGTTTTAATTTATTTTGCATTTTCTCTCATGCAAACAGGGTCAAAATACAAGCTAATACAGATTTTTAAAAAAAAAGAATTTCTTTTTCCTTTTGCTGATATTCAGCAAAAGGAAATATCTTCTGGATGTCAGCCACTTCCTTTGTCTGCTGGTGGTACATACTGCGCCATGGCCTGTCTTTCCATGATGGTTGCTCCTTTTCCTCCTCTTTCTTGGGTTTCTGCTGTCTGAGGACATGGTTGGTTGGAGCCTCCTTTGTATGGGAGCTGTCACTTCTGGGGATCCTTGGGGATCAGGACAGTCCAACCTTCAGTTAGCCATTCTGGGTGTCCCTCATCAAATAGCAGCTGGTTCATCTGTGCTGCCAGATGCTCGCCAAGTGCATTTAGCCAGTAGGTGTGAGCCATGTCAGGGCCTGGTGACAATTCTTCATACTGGAGACACTTTGTTGGATGTCTACTGCTGTGATGGTTACTGGGTCCTGTTCAGTAAGGTTGCTGTGGTCTGTTCTTAGATCAACTATGAAGCCACTGAGCATTACCTTTGAGTTGTGTCCTTCTCCCATATGCTCTTCCAGTGTTGCTCAATCTCCAGCCATGGTGGCGCTATACTCATATTATTCTCCTGCCACTCAGAGTACACCTTGGATGGGTCGGTGGATGGGTCTCCAAGGCCCTAACCCTAACAGCTCATATAGTGCCGAATCACAACAATAGTTGCCTCAAGGCAGGACTGTCCAGCCTTCAGTGAAGGGTCTCTATATTGTAAGAGACCCTACAAAGACCCTTCAATAAAACAAAGAAAACAGAGAAACCCCCCCAAATTATATCACCCCTTATGCAGTCTGGCAGCAGTGAGAAGGAAAAACTCCCTTTAAACAGGAAGAAAGCTTTAGCAGAACCAGGCTCAGGGAGGAGTGGACATCTGGTGCGGCTGTTTGGGGGTGAGTAGATGAAGACAGGACTGAAACAGGCTTCAAAATTGACACTTTCAAGCTTGACTGAAATTTGTAGTTTTCCACATGAACAAGCAAAAAAAAAAAAAAATTAGAGAAAGATTTTATGGTCAGAAGAGACAATTGAGCTACTTGGCCACAATAATAAGGTGTATGCTTGGTTGAGTTTTTCTAACCTAAGAACACTGTACACACTGTCAAGTATGTGGTGGTAGCATCATGGTCTGGGGCTGCTTTGCTGCCAGTGGTGCTGTCACTGTTTTACACAAAGTGGATAGAATAATGAAGAAGGAATACCTCCAAGTTTTTCAACTTCACCTGAAATCAACTAGGTAGTTGAAATGTGGACATATTTGGGTGTTGCAACAAGACAATTATCAAAACTGCTTTATCTGAATGGACAAGACAAGGTTAACCTTGTGCTTCTAGAATGGCCTTCTAGCCAAAGTCCTGACCTCAACCCTATTGAAAATTTGTGGACAGTGCTTAAAATCTGGGTCCATGCCAGGAAACCAATCAATATAAATAAATCTACCAATTCTACCAGAAGGAGTAGTCAAATATACAGCCAGAATCATATCCAAAGCTTGTTGACCTACCTGTGGTCAAGGTGTAACTTGCTAATTTAACCAAATATTAGTGGGTATTTATATATAAACCTGAGCCTACATATATACATTTGAACTGTGTGGATTAGAGAAAATTTCAAAATCAAACTTGTGCACTTAATTTATTTGTTTAAATCATTAAAGAGCTACGCAGCACAGTCATTACACACTGGCAAAAGGAAAGTTCAAATACATCTTTAAAAGCCCCAAATTATCATGACATTCAAGTCCATGATGAGTGCATGACCGCAATGGTATACTTCACACAACCAGAAATATCACTCAAAATAGGTGATATTGTTGCACTGTGTTTGTTAGAAGCATTGTTGTGTCATTTTGCTGTCCCCAAGTTGTTAAATACACCTATTATAGTTACTTTAATTGATCCAAAGGCTGACATTGATTGTTACATCTCTACTCAGAAACATAATTAAAAAGAAAGGCAGCACCATTCACGATTAAGCAATCATTGCTGCTGTTTGGGGGAAAAAAGACAGAAGAAGCCACCTACCAACTCTAACCAGCCCTGACCTCAGTAAGAAATCTTCATCAAACAGGAAACATAAAGAATAAACAATATTTGCTATGGTGTACTGGAATTGCTGAGCATTACTGTACTTCTAAAAACAGGAGGGTGAATTCTTTTAAAGGTTTTTTTTTAAATTGAGGTTGTTAACCTCCTAGGACCTGTCGTCCACATATGTGGACATCCCATTTTGGGTTATTTAGACCAAAATACTCAATTTTGCTCTACATGGCCTGATATCCACTTACGAGGACATTATACTGCTGCTGTTCTATCAAAACTTTAAACGAATATCCTCATATGTGGCACTTATTGTTCTTAAAAACAAAAATAAGGTAAAAACAAAAAATCTGGCAATTCTTTGTTTTTACATTCATCGGGCCCCAATATGCCCAGAAATCAAAGAGAAATTAAAAATGCATGTCGTGGAAGAGTTTGGGTCCTAGGTTAAAGAAAATACCACAACACTTAGCATTGACAGCATTAAATATCTTTGTTTTTAACCGTGTTGTGGTTTCTAACAAGCCTCAGACTGTAAGATCAGATACAAACAAGCCCTGTGGGTGCTTGGCAAGCTGCAGCATTATGTAATATTTTGGCAGTCAATGAATTACTTACATTACACCACTGACGGCTTCCTCAAGGAACTCATCTTCATATCTTTTCGCTGTTCTTTGAAAAGGAAATTGCATATTTATTTTTATGCTTTGCTAGTATGCAAATTTCCCCTTAGTTGCTTTTTGTGGGTGCATGATAAGCCCTGATTTTACATATTTAGATTTAGGGGGATTAAGGGAGGCATGTATACTTTCTCACAGATGGGAAGTCACTATTTCCCACTTAGTGTTAACTTAATTGGAATTAATTTTAGACTTGAAGAGCAGTGTTTTAGCAACCCAGGGAAGTTTCTGTTCTATTATCAAACCTGAATTCTAGCATGTTCATAGCTGATGTAATGCGCTTGATTTTAATTACAGATATAAAGAAAAAGCATTAGAACAGGTTGTGGACCTGTGCTATCATGTATTGATTTGGTGGAATGTTTATAAAAAATAGACACTGTGTCAATTTTAAAGAGGTAAAGGTCTGATAGATACCTGAAAATCACCATGACATTTTAAATCAGAATGCTGTTCGTTTGATAGTGCATTAAAAACTGAAACCTCAGTTCTTTAAAACGCTCTACAGTGTGACTTTCCTTTATTGTAAAAGTTAATTAATATATATAAATATATGGAAAATATTAATATGATTCCATAATATGTATAAAATGAGTTTGGACCCTAATGCCTATTAAAAGATAAATAGTTATTATAGAGCACAAGTACTGTATCACAAAAATGACCTTAAAACTTTATCTGTGAAATTTGAATGCCTTTTTTCACCGAGAAGATTTCTGGCACACTGAAATTGTCATTCTTGCTATGAAAGAAATTACTGAAGTTGTTATCTTCTACAGAACAAAGAAGTGTTCGTCAGGCTGAAAATTGAATTATTAATTTCAATGAGAAGGAAGAGATCATTTTCAAAACCCAGCGGGCTGATTAGATAAAGCTGTGTGGTGTCAGTATAGCTAATAAATGATAGATGTCATGTTATTCTTTTTCCTGGATAAACACTGAAGTATAAAAGAAATCCAGTGACACATAAAAATGTGAGATGTAAAATAATTTTAAGAGCTGAGCGAGCAGCAGCTTTGTTTTGTGTTAGAGGTTGGCCTTATGTGACCTGCACTTTGCGGCGCTTGTTGGTATTAGCGTTGTCTCTTCTTTCCAATTCTGTTGTTAATTCTTGTCATGAATATTACTCACACTAAAACCGTCATCACAAGATAGCAAGGTTGTCTGAATATACTTATTAATTTGTTTGGTAGAACTTGGGAGAAGAAGCTAAAAAAATCCCCAAAACAAAACAAATCAACTAAAGTATTGAACTTTAAATGAACGCATTTTTTTTGTGTATATTTACTTAAGTTCCTTGTCTTTTGTTATCTTTGTTTAAACTGTAGTACTCCCTGCTCTTGGAAATTCAGAAACAGTAGTAGGTTAGAGTTTCTCCAGTTTACAGCATAAACATGCAGTATCCAGTTTTGGTATACAGAAGAAACACATGCAGTACGACACTAACACAGTCATAAAAGGAGTTGTGCTGCAGCTCTGGCTCTTTTGTCAGGACAGCTGTTTATGTAAACTGAAATACTTTATCTCTCACCACATTCAACCATGATGTGGTCAAGACTACTATCAGTCTATAAGTATGAGTGTTCTTGATGAGTTAAAGAACCAGCCAAGAAAGTGATGAAAAAATTATCTATTGTTATAATGACAGACACTAAAGCATGTTCATACAAAAATAACTTATTTACCCCTTCATAACAAACATGCAATGGCTTTCTTTTCATAATTTTACACCATAAAACAGGACCTCTTAAACATGTGTGTGGTGGTCCCTTTTGCGGAATTTTTCATGCTGTTATCTGCTACAGAAAATGGACTACTTTGTGGTTAGTCATCGCATCTAGGAAGTCTGAGTTTGTCATGAAGAGTATTATGAGGAGGGCCCAAATGCAGGACATAAAGAAAAATGGCATAAAATAATTACTTGACTACCAAAAAAACCCCCACCAAACAAAACATGGTGCTATCAACATGGTATCTTATGCTAAACACAGAGAAAAGCTGGGAGGCTGTTATGTTTTGTGTTTCAAATGTTGTGTTATAGGCGAAATATAGATTCTCTGCTGGGGGACTATGTTTTCTGTGCAACCTATTTACCATACCTTACTAAACCAACTGAATTAAGCACAAACTAAGTGCAGAAAATATAGTTATGTTGTCATAATTGGTTCTAACCTATTTTTAAGTCTTTTTTACAGCGCTAAACCTGCAGCTACCAGAGCACAGAACACTCACCAAGAATATCTATTTTATCTTTTTGCAGCATTAATATCAGAATTTTAGCATCAACATCATCATCATCACTACGTGGTAACATCTCTGATTAGATTAGATTAGATTGCACTCACAGGGATCATTTTGTGTGCAAGAATTTAAATGACATGTGAAATGCCCCTTTTTAACAGTGGTTAAAAAAGAAAGTTGATAATAACCTTTGGGTATATCCAAGCCAGTTATGACACAGAAAGCTGTATTGAACTTATTTTGTGGTATACACTTCCCAGGAGTCCAAAAAAGCAAGTGAATCATATGAAAACACAAGGACTAGTTAACGGACAAAGGCTGCTCTACAGGGAAAAGAAATATATGATCAAAGAGAAGCCCGAGGTATGTATAAATGGGGGGTTTAATAGGATAGTGAAGACAGGTGGCGAAGGATGTATGGGTATGAAAAGGATTACAGAAGTGACAACAATCAGGACAATCATAATATGGCAAGTAAAACTAACACATGGCACGAAGGCAAACCTTCAAAGTAAACTGTAATAAATCAAAAGACAATATCTAAACTAGGAGACAAGCAGGTTTTCACTGAACATGACAATGTGACAAAGGAAAGAACAATGCAGGAAACAGTAAAAGAACTAAACACAAACTGAAACATAGAAATCAAGAGTTTAGAACTTGAACTAAAAAAAAACCTTGAACCTCTTGGATGACCAAGCTTCTCACCCTATGTCTGAGGGAAAGCCCAGTCACACTTAGAAGAAAACATATTTCTGGTGCTTGAATCCGCAAGCTTGCAACCATAGGTGAGGGTAGGAACAAATACTGACCGTCAATTCAACATCTTCACTTTCATGCTTGGCTTTCTCTGCACCACAACAGATCAGTATGGCATCCCTGTCAGAACTAGAAACAAAACACAAGAACAGAAATCCCTCTTAACAAGCATCAAACCTTCCTAATAACTAGATTATAAATAAATCAAACTCAAACTACTAAAAGAACAATGGAAGCATTAACCAGAACATAGTTTTGCAAAACAATTACAGCTTGTTAGAACAATTAGAAATCAAAGACACCACAATCCCATAAGTTATTAAACTTGGTTTTGAGAATAACAAAACAAACCCCAAATCAAGGCAAGAATCTAAGACATCAAAGATGCGATTAATATAATAGAATCTGAAAAACACCTCAAGAGAGCAAGGTTTCTATTACACAACTGGCTTTGTTAGTCATTTAACACATTTAAAGGCTTTATGTTTTCTCATAATATCATAATAATAGTAACAAACACAGGTCTTTAACCCTAACATATTCACATTCACTCAAAAAAACAAAAACACAATCTACATTATGGCCAAAGAAAAAAACTTACTGTAGTCTTCTGCTGAAATTAGACTTGACATGGCTCCAGCTGGCTGCCACATCTAATAATTTGATCAGTGATAACTGGCTGAAAATCATCACCAGTATTGATCAAGACCTGCTGCAGCTCAGTTATATTCACATTTTCTAGATGGGTTTGTATGGATCAATATTGTCATAAATATTGCCACAGTCGATTGGAGACCTGTCATGTAAAAATACAGACATCTGCAATAAATTGAGAAATAAAACGTTAGATTGAATGAATTGGGACACAGTTAGTTGAACTGGATCAGCCTCATGAATTACTAAACCAAACTGTCCACATTTAATCTGAAAGTACATTCAATCAGAACAGCACTTCCTGACAGCAGGTTTAAGAAAGGTATGGTTTTTAAAAAAAAACATTTTTATGTGACCTCGTATTTATATACCATTTCACTTGTTTTTATGTGGCAGGCTACAGAAAGAATCACCCCTCTGGGTTATTAATGATGGAAGAATATGAGTCAAACTGCAGGGGAGTAAATGACTCCACTGCAAATTATTTCTCAACCGTGAAAGCCAAATTGCCCTATTTAGGCAAATTAACTGGACATATTGAACACTCCAAATTGCACATCCAAATCATCATTGGGCTGTGGATGTCATATGTACATGTTTATGATGATGCAATAACAGTTTACATTTGACAGCATTGGTATCTTATTGACTACATTGTTTACATAGGCTGAATGCCTCTCATTATAGTTTCTGTTAAATAACTAAAACACTTACTCACCAATGAACTAATGATCAAGACCTGCAGTAGATAACAGTTAAACCCAAAGAACTCCACTGATGTATACTGATGGTGCATTTGTCATGCAGCAAGAGTTGTACTGGAGCCTGTGAGTGTGAAACATTTGAATCACTGCAGTTTATCTACTGTCAGATTGCAGCTCTGAATAAGCTTTCACACTTGTAAGAGTTATCACAAGAATTAACAATATCTATCTATCTATCTATCTATCTATCTATCTATCTATCTATCTATCTATCTATCTATCTATCTATCTATCTATCTATCTATCTATCTATCTATCTGGGGTGCAATCGATACTCGTATCGATATTGAACCGTTCGATACAGTGCTTTCGGTTCAGTACGCATATGTATCGAACAATACAAAATTTTAATTTATTTTATCAACTTTTCTTCTGACGATGCTGTCTGTGTTGAGAGCTCAGTGGATCTGCGTTCGACTACTCCGCCTAGGCTGCACTGTCGAGCGCAGATCCACTGAGCGCAGCGCAAGCTAGCAAGACAGAAGCTAAGCTCGTTGCAACATGGCAAATTGAACCTCCCCCACCCTCATTCAGATCTGGCCTTTGGAACTATTTTGGTCTTCATGTGAAGTATGACCCTGAAGGTAAGCGCGTCATGGACAAAAGTAAAACAGTAGTGTCGGATGCCGCAATGCTCAATTGCATGGGTGGGAACTACTGCGTTAGGCAGTTTCTCGTTAACGTGTTGACGCCGTCCAGCCCCACGCACGGGCGATCCACGGTAGCTCGTTAAGGAGATTTACCGTGTTGTGGTGTTAACGTCTATTTCAGATTAACGCTGACAGCACTAGTGGGAACACAACGAATATGACTGCACATTTACTCCGACATCACCCTAGTGCAAAGACAAGTGGAAGCAGACAAAAACAACAAGCACGCATGCTACAAACTTTACCCGAGTCATTTAGACAGCCGTTAGTGTGACGCCCACAAGTGTATGGTCACAATTGTAATTTTTTGTGAATTGTTTTTGATGTAAAAGACCTGATTTTATGGTGGTATTGTACTTTTCATTTAGCGTTATGGACAATGTAATTGCGTGGCATTGCCACAAGGGGGAGATAGTGGTGAGTGCGATAGGCCGTTGCAACGCGTCTCTGCCTCAGACGAGGAAGAGCCTGCAGACCGAACGCAACTGATGTCTCCTGTCTCTGCTTTTCTGTTAAAAAAACAGGTCAGTAGTTCAAGTTTGCTCACCGCAATGTACATATAAAGGCAAGAAACCTTTTTCTGTCTTAGTTTAAAGACCGCAAATGTTGTGAGAGAGTGTGTTTTCACCGATCTGAGAGAAAGCTAACTATACCGCCATTTGTAATGGCAGCCGCCATTTCACTCGTAGTCTAAATAGGCAGCTGGTCTTATTACCTGTTTTATTTTGTGACAAATGGAGCTCTTAGACACTTCTTTTATCCTGGCATTATTGGAAGTTACAGTTGATTAGGACCTACCCAGTTCTTATGTGTCAAATGTAAATAGTCTGATGTATACTGTTTGTGGATGATTGTGAACTGTTTGTGAGCAATGGAAGAATATTTTTGTTTATTGGTTACAAAATGTAATATATTGTTTGAATCTGTTAAAGTATAAGAAAAGTATAAAGGTGACATAAGCGGGTTAAATTGCAGTGTTAGTGGTGCTGCACAGAAATGTTTTTGATGCTGAACAGCAGCAAAATTGGTTACAGATTTATTGTAAATAAGGACGTTCATATACAATGATTATTTTGTAAGTTTATTCTTGTGAGAGTGCAAGGTAACCAAAAGGGTTTGAGCTATGGACCTAATTGAATGTTTGTGTTGTTAAAAGCGAAATGTGTGTGTCTAAATGAAAAGAAAAGGACGTTGTTAAACTCTGTTAATAAATGCAGACGAGGAAGAGCCTGCAGACCGAACGCAACTGATGTCTCCTGTCTCTGCTTTTCTGTTAAAAAAACAGTTTAAAAACAGACCCCATCGAAGGCCTGTAACATTGCACATGATTCTCCTTATGGGGACCTGATATGTTTAATATGCTGCTGAGAATATACCCCAGAAGAAGCGTATAGTATAGCTTTTATTTTGGAAAGAGCCATTTCTCTGTAATAAACTCTCTTTTCCAAAGATGAGTGATTTCTCATCAGATAGATTTATTTTTTTTATTACTTTGTTGTTTCAGCAACATTAAATTTAAAAACTGTACTTTTGAGTTAAAATATATATTTATAATTTTAATAAATGACAAATTAAAAAAGCATGAACATTTTTTTGTACCGTGACACCAAAGTATCGAACCGAACCGTGAATTTTGTGTATCGTTGCACCCCTACTATCTATCTATCTATCTGAGCTGACCAAGAAATAACTAATTATATCAGTTTGCTGATATAATTGCCTTGATGATGCTTCAGCATCAAAATCAATATTGTTGTAAGATTAGTCACTTTAGTTGAACTGCAGGCATGTCTGCAGAAAAAAAGACCTGGTTGACCTCTAATTTCCTGCTTCTCAATTCAGCTAAAACTGAGGTTAGTTTATTCAGACCAAAAATCTTAGAAATTGGTTTCAAACAACATCTGAATTGCATTACCTTGGCCTCAAGTAACACTGTGAGGAATCTTTAACCAGGATATGTCCTTCAATGTGCATATTAAACAATTATGTAGGACTGCTTTCTTCCTGGTAAATCCAGAACTGAACACAAGCTCTTGAACAATCTTATCTTAATGAGTGCAAAGTACCACATAGCCTTCTGCTGAGAAACTAAGGATTCAGAAAGAGATGAAAGTGAATGAAGTAAAGATATATTAGCATAATAAACTAGCTTTAGAGAATTGGAGAATGACCTATCTTGCAGAGTATATGACACTCTTATATGATTATACCCCCTCTTGCTAACTCAAAGTCCTTATTAAGAGGGTAAATGGCTAATGGTAGCTTTACTAAAAAATATTTTACTTTATGATTATATTTAGCTAAGATGTTGCCTTTTGTTGTTTTTGTTTAGACAGCAGTACATTTCTTGGAAACCATTGAAATTTAGTAACAGTCATATTTCATATTCAAAAATATTTATAACTTATCAACAAGAGACATAATAGTAACAGTGCACTTAAAAGCATTGTGTTACAGCTTCAGCCCACTTTTCTGCATAGGAATTAATCTTAAGTGAACACAAGGACACTGACTGTGCCCTTAAAATGCCACTTTTTACCATTTTAGAAACCCAAATTATAAAACCAGAAATCATTAACGTCTCTTATTTGATAGTAGGACAATAAGACATCAGACCAATTTAGTTGCTGGAGCATATTGCAGCTGTCATTGGGCAAGGAGTGGGTTACAACAAGCAGTCCATCACAGGACATTTTCTACATTTCATAATGTCATAATTTACACTTTTTAAATTTTTTTTTGCTGTTTTATCAGTGTGCCCGATGTGTGAGCGATGTGTACTTTAATCACTTGTAAGAGAACAGAAGTGATACTCTTAAATATATAAAAAACTGGCATACCTGCTTTTGAAGACGTTGCAAGATTCACAGAGATAAGTCATAAGTATTCCACACATGCAAGTGTGTACTCTTCTACTTTCTACCTAATATTCAACAGGGAGTCTTTGATGTGCAAAATTCTCTTTTTTAAGTTTTCCTATCACCTTCTTCGCAGAGTCTTTCTTTCTCTGTCTCTTGCTGTTCTCCGTTATTGTTATCTTTGACCACACGTTTCCATCTGTCTTACTGAGAGTCAGATAGAATAATCTTGTTGAGTAGTTTTTGTTATGTAAGACGCTTGAAAAAACAGTAGAGCAGAGAGAAAATACATGCGATGGGGAAAACAGCACAACCTTCACCTTCAGTATTATACTGTGACATTGGCACATGTTACTTATTTATTAACTTACTAGTTTATAATTATTATTTTAACATCAGCTCCAAGTGCGTTCTTTTGCATTCAACTGGAAAGATGTTCAGTGAAAAATGGTTATTCTTTTTTATTCTTTTATTCTTTCATGTAAAGCACTTTGGCATGCCCTTGGCTTTTAAATGTGCTCTATAAATAAAGATTGTTGTTGTTGTTGTTGTTATTGGCTGTGTAATGTTCACTGTTTTCTTCCCACTGGATCATCATTATTAATACAAACTAAACATAAGTAAGTCTTAGACTTTGAAAATGTGTTAAAATATTGTTATATTTTTGATATTTTGACATTTTTAATGCCAAAAAAAAATTCACACAGTTTCTCAACTTTCTCTCTAAGCTATTCAATAATTTCAAAGCAAAGACATCAATATAACACTTTGCATGAGTCCAGAGACAAGACTAACTGCCATCTTCTTATTTTTCATTGGGTTTTTTCCCATCTACATCAAAAATGGGAAATAATACACTTTGCAAAAGCCTAGGTTTGAATAAGTTACCATTCATTGGAGATTTTATTGTTTGTTACATAAACATTCCTGAGATTGAAGGCAGCTATGTTTGCAGAAGAAAAAATCTCATTATGCTAAATCTCAATCACTAAAGTTTAGTTTCACAAAATGTTACATTAAATGAAAAAAAAAAATACTCTTAAAATTCATGAGGGTGAAATGGGACTTAGAGACAAACACAGTCACATCAAGAGCATTCATAACATTTTTAAAAGTAATTTAAAATGTCTTCATAGGAGAAGCCTGTATGCAGTGACAGATTGCTGATACACTTGGGTTGGTATGCTCAAAAATATGAAACAAAACGTTTGAATGAAAAACAGAGAAAAAAAAAGATGGTGAGTGTGAAAAAAACAGCAGGGTGCCATGAAGTCATCCTTCAAATATAAGATGGAGACTGAAGCTCATGTGGCTCAGCCATTCCCCGCTGAAGTGTCCTTGAAAGAAGAAACTGTCAGACTGGAGATTTGATGTTGACACCAAGTACAGGTAGTCATAGGTCTTATTCAGGGAATGTCAAAATATCAAACAAATTCTGTGCAACAAGCAACAAGTGTTTTATAATCGGTGCATGTTGCATTTTAACAACTTCGTCACTAGTCTTTTGTTTTGTTTTTAATTTTACACTTAAAGAAATCTCATTGAGCCAGCAATAGAATTTTAAGTCCCAAAAGAACCTTAGGCAATGGATATGAAGGACTTTATCCTTCAAATCAAAACCTATAGTAAATCATTTGGCTTTCAATAGCACATCGCAGTCTTATCCAGCTTTTTCACAGCTTTTCTCTGTGGTGTGATCTAAACCATCCCCGTGTGAGACACAATATTACAGTAAACTAAAGAAAACCACAATGAAATATGCAAAGGACAATGAACTGGAACAAAAAAGCTGAACCACTGTAAATGTGAATAAAAACAGAATACAATGATTGGCAAATTTCAAAACACAGTCAAATACAGAAAACATCAAACTGGTATTTTATTATTTCCTTTATGGGGTCATCTAGAATTTGATGATCGCAACATGCCTAAAAAAAGGTTGGAGCAACATATCAGTTACATGACATGTTGTTATGGAGGCACAGAAAAAGCCCTTTAGAGAGGCAAAAATTCTCAGAAGTAAAGATGGCTCTGATATTTTATTTATTTATTTATTATTTCATCAATATACAGAACACCATGTCTACATTCTTATTGGGAACAATTTCAGAATAATGTTCCTCAATATAAAACTACTTACTGAATATCTCATTATCTACAATGTATAATATTATTGAAAGATTCAAAGGACAAGGTTGAAAATCAATATGACCATGATCTTTGGGTCCTCAAAGATTGCGCTGCATTACAAAAGATGTTATCGAAATCCCAACCTACCACCTACAAATATTCTGTCATGATTAAGAAGTCATGGTGGAAATGATTGTATAGGAATTTCTTTTACTTATGTATTAATCACATTATTTTATTGTATAATGCCTTGGTGCCACTGGATTTTAACATGTCTCACACTCATACAGTAAGACAAATGGTGGGGGTGTAGTAAGGAAGTTGGGGGAAGCAGACACTCCACAGGAAGAGTCTTTTGTCTCTTCGAGGACTCTGGGAGGTAGCAAGGGAGTGTGAACCTTAAGGTGTGAAACAGCTGTGTATCCTGAATTTGGCCTGGCTGGTTTCCATGGTCTCTTTTTTTTCTGAAGAAGGTATTTAACTGAGAGCCATGCTAGGCTCAGTGGACTCTGCTGACCCTGCCCCGCGGTCATGCAGGCTCTCCACAAGCTTGGTTGTCTGTTCTTTGTGTGTTTGGATTAAAGAATGTTAGTAACGGCTCACAGCTCGTCTGCAGGCGTTATTTAATGGAAAACTTCCACAACATGATACAGAAATGAAGCTGTCCTCTCTGGGCTAAGGGAATGAGACAAAACAGAAAACTGTTCTGTGGTCAAACAGATCAAAACAGAAAGTTTGTACAATTAGAAAGGCACCACCAGTGTTAAATTACTACTGCTGGATTCTTTTTTTAACACAAGAACCTAATTTGAAAAAGAAAGCTTTATCCATCCATCCATCACTGTGGTCGGTGTTTAGGCCTGCTTGAGGTTCTGGCGCATTATCTTTGGTGTTCCTAGGACAGGGCTTTTCTGGACAGAGATCTTGGATGTTGTTCCTGGGATCTGCTGGAGCCAATTGCCCAATTTGAGGGGTGTCACTACAATGAGTGTTCTGATTACCACAGCAAGCACTGTTGCCCCAACCCTCTACATCTTATCAAGTTTCTCTCTCAGCCCTTGATATTTCTCAAATCTCTCTTTCTTCCCAATGTTGCTAGCAGTTGGTATGACTACATTTATCACTACTTCCTCTACTTGTCTATCACTATCATGTGTTGTTGGTTAGCCACAAATCATCAATTTGTCTGTCTGTATCTGCAAGCCCCACAGGTGCCATCATTCTGAGCCACCCAGTGAGTGTATCCCATTTTGGCTACACTTGACAAAGATGTTCCAGTATACTATACCAGCCACCTGGTTATGGCGTTCCATGCACCATGTACCTGATGCTGGCCTTGTTAATCCAGGAGATGGCTAAGCCAGTATGGCTTCAGTTCTAAAATGCTCACATGTACTCATAGCCCATAGCCCTGGGATATCTCTATATAAAGGAATAAAGAAAAGCATATAAACTATATAAAGAAAAGTATATATTGTGCAGTGCAGAAAAAAATCATATTTCCTACCTCTGGTGACATTTTCTGATAATTATTATGATAAAACAACAGAGTTAGGGGGACTGCTGTTGGCTCTGATATTCAAAAAACTATAACTGTTTCAACTTAACAGCCCTTTCATGCACCACAAGGCTAATCTGTTATATTTTCTTTGAACTTTGGTGACACTTGTCACTTTTTTCAACAGCATTCTTGACCATTAGGAAGAAGGGAAATGCAGCCCTTTAAAATGCAAAGCAGAAAGACATAAGAAGCCACACCAGCAGGAGTGAATGCTGCTGATGCTGCACTTTAAATGGCTTTTCTAACCATCTCATTTCATGCTGTCACCCTTTACAAAACTGCAAATTGGTGGAAGCCGTCAAGAAATGTTTTTGCTTTCTTTATTCCTGAAGACAAAATGAACAGCCACCCTATTTACTTCAAAAACAGTGGAAAGTGTTGTGACTGAAAAATGTTTGTTTTTGCAATGAAACTTCCTCACTGACTCATACTCAATAAAATAAATAATAATAGTACTATGTGATTAAAGCAAGATTTATAAACATCGTT
>NW_024582394.1:921526-940355 GCF_018398535.1 Haplochromis burtoni
TTTGATCTTATCTATCTAAAGGATTTTTTCCCAATAACTTTGGAAACCTAAGCAGTCGTGCTATTTTCCATTTAGAAATCAAGCATGATGTGTTTGGAAACCCTTCCAAACACACCATGCTTGTCTAAAGAATGTAGAGCCTGAGTTGTTGCTCCTGGCTTTTCTTGGACATTATGCCTTCAAAGGGCACGCCTTCATGCCATGCGATCACAAAATACTAGGTAAGTGGTTTTATTGTTATGGTAAATTTGTGTATCTTGTCCTGTGTTGCTATATCAATTTTTTATGTAATCCTAATAGTTTACATTTAATTGTGGTAGATATTAAAAATTCTATTTAATAAATTAAAATCCATGGAATAATATTTGAAAGAGAGGAGCAGGAACTGAAAAAAAAAAACCAAACAAACAACTAGCCAAGTATCTAAAACATTTCTTTTTCTGCAAATTATAAAATTGTTGAAACAGCAGTGGCATAATACTGCTTGTGCTTTTCTGGAAATTTAAAATACAACATTATCATATTTTACTTGCTTAAGTAGTTCTATTTAGAGTACTGCATATTTTCTGTTTAGCCTCTAAGTATCTACTAATGTTGTAGAAAAATAATTGAAATAAATGCTCATAGAGAAATTGTGCAATTTCTTGTTGCAGCCTCTACAGTTTCTGAATCATCATAAATAGGATTGAGACACATAACCCTGTGCTTTTGCTGATTCAGAAATAGATGTGCTCTAAACAAATTTGCCTTTTTCCAAAAGATAGATGGACTGTTTGTCAGTAATATTATTTTTAGGATGCAGATATATTTCATTTTATATTTTTGGTTTTTAGGGTATTTAAGTCTGTATTTGTCAAGTAAATCCATTTAGTTTGCCAGGAGCATTTACTCTGTGCCATATAGAAGTAGCAGAACTCAATCGATCTACCTCACAATACTATTTGACATGCATTCTTTGTGCCTCCTGTTGATGCAAATACCGGGATTTATTTTGGCTTCTTTAAATTACATACACCTAAGAGACATTATAAATGCAGCAAGACAACCATATATTTCATTTTTTTTTCATATTACTACTAAGCTGTTTACAAGGGTAATCCATCAATATTTTTCTAATATACACTACCAGTCAAAAGTTTGGACACAACTTCTCATTTGATGTTTTTCTTTAATTTTATTACTTTCTACATTGTAGATACATTCCAAAAATATCAAATATATAAAGCTAGAGATATGGAATTATGTATTCAATTCAATTTTATTTATACAGTACCAAATCAGAACAACAGTCGCCTCAAGGCACTTTATATTGTAAGGTTTACCCTACAATAATGCATACAGAGAAAAACCCAACAATCATATGACCACCTATGAGCAAGCACTTTGGCAACAGTGGGAAGGAAAAAATCCCTTTTAACAGGAAGAAACCCCCGGCAGAGCCAGGCTCAGGAAGTGGCAGCCATATGCCGCGCCAGGTTGGGGTGAGATAAGGATGATAAGAAAACAGTGATAAGCAACTCTAAATATATCGTATATTTCAGATTCCTCAAAGTAGTCACGCTTTGCTTTCTTGACAGCGTTGCAAACCCTTGGCCTTCTCTCATTGAGCCTCATGATGTAGTCACCTGAAATGGTTTTCACTTCACAGGTGTGCCTTGTCAGCGTTCATTTGTTGAATTTGTTGCCTTTTTCATGTGGTTGGGACAATCAGTATGTTGTGCAGAAATCGAGTGGTACACAGCTGACAGCTGTTAGAATTATATTACAGCAAAGAACCAATCAGCTAAGCAAAGAGAAACAACAGTCCATCATTACTTTAAGAACTGAAGGTCAGTCAGTCTGAAAAATTGCTAGAACTTTGAATGTGGCCCAAAGTGCAGCCACAAAAACCATCAAGAGCTACAATGAAACTGGCTCACATGAGGACCGCTGCAGGAATGGAAGACCAGGAGTCACTTCTAATGCTGAGGATAAATTCATCCCAGTCACCAGCCTCTGAAATCGAAACTTAACAGCACCTCAGATTAGACCCAGATTAATGCCAGAAAGAGTTCCATTACCAGACACATCTCTGCATCAAGTGTTCAGTAGACACTGTGACACCAAGGAAAAGCAACAAGCAGAAGAGATTTTTTTTGAATTTGTTGGCCAAGAAACACAAGGAATGGACATTAGACCAGTGGAAATCTATGCTTTGGTTGGATTAGTCCAAATTTGAGATCTTTGGTTCCACCTATCGTGTCTTTGTGTGATGCAGAAAAAGTGAACAGATGGTCTCTACATGCATGGTTCCCACCATGAAGCACGGAGGAAGAGGAGTAATGGTGTGGAGGTGCTTTGCTAGTGACGGTGTTAAGGACTTATTCAAAATTTAAGATTCACTGAACCAGCATGGCTACCACAGCATCCGGCAGTGACATGCAATCCCATGTCCCGGTTTGTGTTTAGTTCAACCATCATTTATTTTTTAACCAGACAATGACCCCAAGCACACCTCCAGGCTGTGTAAGAAATATTTGACCAAGCCAGAGAGTCATGGAGTGCTGCGCCAGATGGCCTGGCCTCCACAGTCACCTGAACTAAACCCAGTCGAGATGGTTTGGGATAAGATGGACGAAAAAGTAAAGGCAAAAGGGCCAACAAGTGGTCAGCATCTCTGGGAACTCCTTCAAGACTGTTGGAAAACCATTTCAGGATCATGAAGTTTATTGAGAAAATACCAGGAGTGTGGGTGACTGTTTCGAAGAATCTAAAATATAAAACACATTTTGAGCTATTTTACTTTTTTGTTTACTACATAATTCCAAGTGTGTTCATTGATAGTTTTGATGCATTCAGTGAGAATCTACAATGTAAATAGTCATGAAAATAAAGAATTAAACATTAAATGAACGGGTGTGTCCAAACTCTTGACTGGTACTGTATGCATTTACTTGGAGATTATGTATTGGAATTTCAGGAGTAGGACCACGCCTCCAAACACGCTCCTTCTGGTTGTCATCTATATGGGTTCACCCAGGTCTGCAAGCTTTTCATTCTCGTTTACGTGCCCCACCGTCCCTCCCTCCTTGTTTTCAATTCTTTAACTTCTTTACTTCTATTCAATGCAGGAGCTGTTGCCAGTGCCCTTTGAGGCTTTCCCTAAACCGCAGCTCAATTCATGTCCAAGCATTCACCTTCTCCTACTAAAATGCTGTCAAAGCTAAAATGAGGACGTGGGCCCAGCTAGTGAAATTTAGTTGTGGATAATCGTTGTTCAACCTCACAAGGACACCTTACCTTTTTCATTCCTTCCACAGCCTTCTAAGACGTTTGCCACTGAGATATTTCATGCATGTTAAAACAAAAACAAAGCACAAAAATATTGAAAAAAAGCATTATGTTTGACCTCTTTTATGATGTTGTTGTGTTAAAATGTAGGAGTACTTACCAAACAGATGTGAAAGCCTTCCTTTTATCCAAGTTCAGCAACTCTCAAATTCACCTCAATCAGCCTCAAGTCCCCAGCTTTTAAATTCAATGTGCTCTGTCAATCTCCCTTTAAGGCTGTCTGTTATGCAACTCTCATCCAGGGTGTTCAGGGCATCTCATCCAAAATCTTTCTCAACCATCTGCTCACCCTGCTCCACCACAACCAACTTTGAGACTCTAGGGGGTTTAATCACTATTTCCTACTTTCATCTGGGATTCTGCTCCATGATGTCGGTGTCTGCCAAAAATTCTCGACTTTGCATGTTGACATTTTTTGGAATAAACGTTACGCTTTTCTTTTAAACGACCATTTCTTATTGGACTACCATACAGTTGCTAAATAAACAGAATGTGACAAACTGCAATTTTAAACCACAAAGGCAATGTGCATTTTAAATGCACCAGGATAATATCAGGACCTCGCACATGTGTTTTTTTTTTTGGGAATAATGCTTAAATAATGTTTAAACTGGCCTACTTTGAAGAATCCATACTGATCCTGCTTTTCACATCACCAAATCACCGGTGTCAAATTTAGTGCATGTGAAAGGCCTTTATACATATAGCTCTGCAAAACAGAGGTGAGCCAGAAGACACAGAGACAGTAATGCTGCTTTTTGTTAGTTTTATATAGAGAGGAGGAAATATAGGAAGGAAGAAAAGGAAAAAAAAGTTCATATATGTGTATAAATTTGTTCCAGTTTCCATTAAGGTTGTTAGCAGCAACAGTTAAAAGCTATATTGGTGGGAGTATAGACAGTATATAAAAGAAGGATGTAGGCATTGGAAAACATGACTTCATGGGTTTTAAAGTCACATTTTAAAGCTTGGCTTGAGCATTTTTTCTTGTTGCCATCTTGTTCTTTTGAAACTAGACATCCAGAGCAATTGCTGGTTCTAGCTGAGAAATCTATTGCAAGTTCATAAAATCTATTGCAACTTTGCCATACATGCTAAAGCAGGGGTCCATAACGCTGACAATCAAAAAAGCAATTTTAGAGAAATTTTAATTGAACATATCTGATAATTATAATGACAGTTACCCAGCTAAAATATAAATGAGCCTATCAATGTCACAATTAAAAAAAAGAAGCCTCCGTGAGTCATTCACCATCTATGAATACCTTCCTCTTATTGCCTCGCTCTCTCTTGACCTGCCACAAAACCAGCAGCACTATGAAGTGTGCAGATGTGATCCAGTTCTTAAAACCGCTTTTGCTCTGCAGTGCTTTCTGCAGAATTTCCCAAACTGCTCTTGCTTTTTCCACAGATGCCTACTTTTCAGCAGTTTTTTTTTCTTGATATGTCTTTCCGTGTTACTATTTTTGTTAGTTGCCAGTTTCTAGCTGCAGATCCAGCACACCAGGAAGCCAGCAGTCTTGGTGGTGACATTTTGTGTGTAGGCTATGGATTTTAAAGGCACAAGTATAAAATAAACATAGCAATGAGGAATGAATATTAAGATGTAAAAAAGACCCACTCTTCATTTACCTATTCATGTATTCAGCTATTTTTTTTTTGTTTGTTGTTGTCAAAGCAGGAGTTGATGGAGATGGACAGAAAGAGCCATAAGCACCTCTAGGGGTGCAGCTTACTTATTACCCTAAGGGGCATAAACTACTTTAGAATATAATAGCCCTTTATTGTCATTGTGCATGTCCAATGAAACTGTGAGTGCTCCACACCAACTGTGCAAGAATAAAAAATAAATAGTAAGACACCGAGAATAAATAAAAAAACTGGACAAACAGGAAACTCTGAGTTAACTTAAAGAGTTATAGTACTTTATCCTGATCCCCAGTGTTAGGATAAATGAATCCAGATACTGGAAAGATACCCCAGATATGATGAACTGGATTCTTGGTATAGGGCCCAAGGCCAAAGTGTGCCTGGCCCTTAGAAGAAATGGAGGTTGTCAATGCACTGATTTTGCTTCACTCTTCTGAGATCCATCTGTATAGTCTACTGGTGGCACTTTATATTGGGACTGTATGTAAAATTAATATATATTCTGGTGCAGTTTGGTATTTAAAACATATTATTGTTATTATTATGTTGTTAATTATTATTATTATTGATTTTTTTTATTTTATTGTGGAGGTCTGCTTGTTTTATCTGTTCAGTGTCTGCAAGGCTGCTGGTCAGTATGTGTTCAAATAATTGTTCTGGAACAAAGAGATGTTATCATTAAAACTGTTGAGTAGAGAAAATCTACCCCAAGGGGACAATAAAATCCCCTTTGTTTTGTTTGTATCATAAATGTATTATCTTTGCCAGCAGCACCAATCCTTCAGGTAAGGTGAAAAAAAGGCAAAATTGTTCCAAAAAGGTGTCACACATTGTTTGGGACATTGTATCTATGGGCAATAGCTAAATGAGAACTCCTGGGGAAAAAGGGTGATTGTTTGTGTGATTGAGGTAAAGGCAATTCATTCTTGATGATGCTGTTTTGTTCTTGATGATGTATACATTACATGGGTATAAGGATTAGAAAGCGCTACACAACATAGCACAATGCAGACACCGGTATGATGTAATAAAATGCAACTGAGCATCCCTGCATGTGTGAAGCTCGGTTGGTGGAAGCTTCCAGTGATGAGTGCACTAATTAAAGCATGATGTTTGTTGTGGAAGTTTTCCATTAAATAAAGCCTGCAGACGAGCTGTGAGCAGTAGCTAACATTCTTTAATCAAAACACACAAAGAACAGACAACCAAGCTTGTGGAGAGCCTGCATGACCGCGGGGCAGGGTCAGCAGAGTCCCACTGAGCCTAGCATGGCTCTCAGTTAAATACCTTCTTGAGGAACAAAAGGCAGTACACAGCTGTTTCAGACCTTAAGGTTCACACTCCCTTGCTACCTCAGAGTCCTCAAAGAGGCAAAGGATTCTTCCTGTGAAGTGGTCTGCTTCCCCCAACTTCCTTACTAGACCCCCACCATTTGTCTTACTGTATGAGTGTGAGACATGTTAAAATCCAGTGGCACCAAGGCATTATACAATAAAATAATGTGATTAATACATAAGTAAAAGAAATTCCTATACATGTTCAAGCCAGCTTTTATAAGCATTACATCATCTTTCCCACGGACTGAGAATGGGATGCTCACTGTTTGTGGGTTCTCCCAAACTGATAATGTCCACACACAGCTTGCTCAATCTTAGCACCCATTTGCGAAACATTTGTTGTCTGGCTCAGGGTGCGCACTGTTTAAAGTTCCTGCATTCTGGTTTTTCTTGACTGGTTCATTGGATTCGTGCTATTTATAGGACAATAACTCCTTCCAGGTCCCAGCACACTACTAAAGGGAGGAGAAAGAGTGATTAGTCCAAACACAGTGTGTATGTAAGTGTTTCTCCTTTTTTTCAGTTTTTTTTTTCTCTCTGTGACTCTGAAATCACTGAGGATAAAAACAAGCAGTCTTAGGAAGAGGTGGAACATCATCAACAACACTATAACACAATTATTGTTTACAATACCATAAAATCACAACAACACCTTTGAAATTCTCTACTTTTTCTTCATGAAGGTTTGTTCTGTAGAAGTAAAAAGAAACAAGAAAAACAACTATGTTTGTTATTGTGCAGCATTTTGGTGCTTTGAATAGCACTTTGTCAATCTTGTGCTTTTTAAAAGTGCATTATAATTAAAATTGGATTGGAAAAATACACAGAAAACTATTTCGACTATTTCGAAGTTTATAATAAAATGAAAGGTACAGAATTATATTGCAGGCAGACATGTCAAGGCCAGGGTATTTTCTTTGTTTTTTGTAACAGTGTGGTTTGTTAGATTTTCTGGTGTTATGACAACAGATCATTTCTACCTTTGCAATAATCAGAATCAGAATCAGAATCAGAATACTTTATTGATCCCTGGGGGAAATTATTTTTTGTTACAGTGCTCCATTATAAACCATCATAAGATGTATGACTATGGTTGCTTCCTATAACAAAACATAAACACAGGTAGAAAATGAATATTTTAGTGTCCTTTCAAAATCCTAAAGGAGATAGTTAAATGGTCGTGATTGTGCCAGTCTGTAGAGTTTTCAGGTGTACATTTATCTTTACACAGTGACCTGTGGCACTGGGTCAACGCTCACTGAGAGATAATGTAAAAATAATGAAACTTTTTGCTTATAAAAATTCACAAAGGGTGCAATTAAATTATAAGTGAAATGATGTTTATTAAATGAATCTGGCAACAAAGTGAAAAGTTATGTTGTTAGAAGTTGTAAAACGTTATGGAATTTGAAACCCTTGAAGTCACAACTTTTAATAAATCAGTCAAGTCTTGATTAAAAAAAGATACTGAAGACATCCACAACTTGCAGTTTTTTAACAACTAAGCTCATCAGTAAATTACATGCCATCAAATTATTTATTCAAAGAAATATCTATAAAAACTTGCTGAATCGAAAGTACAACTGTTTTTACAAATGAGAAAAGGTGATGCAAAGGAAAGGACAAAAAGATTTCACAGTTAATAGGACACATTCACAGGTGCAGAAAGGCAGATAATGATGATGAATTGTAGAGACGTTTCATTTCATTTGCGGTCTCAATCCCACTCCAGCCTGACGAAATCTGACGGCAATATGGAAAATAATATTTCTCAGTTCATGGGGTTTTTGGTTTTGTCTTTTTTTTTTTACTCTTTGTGTCACCTTCTTCTAGAGGACTTTTTGCTTGACAAAAGGTGTTCTGGTTTATGGTCTTTCTGGTTTAAGGTCTCTGATCACGTTTCTGTTTGCTGTGCAACATTCATTATGCTCCAGATGGAACCAACTACTTTGGGGTGTTATTGTAGCTTTGCATAAGTGGCATACAGAATCCGTTTTTCAAAATGTGACACACTATACAAATGGCTGAAAGTTAGACGGCTCCAACTTATAAGGAAGACAGGATCATTTACCAACACTTAGCAAATAGGACACACTGCAGTGTTGGTGTGAGTGGATTACATTTCATAGAAAGTAATCTGCTAATAGTTGTATGTACATTAATGCATGCAACTGTTTTCAGAGAGACATGAGATGAAGCTATGTATTTTTTCAGTGTTCCTAATGTTAATCAGTCAAAATTGCATGGTCCAACATTGTCTGGCCTTAGGCCTGTTTAATGTTTCTTTCCTATGATTTTGAAAAAATTTAAAAGAATCTCTGTTTACATGAAGACTTTTAGAATAAATAGAATAATCCTTTAATTGTCCCACAAGGGGAAATTTGGTAATTAAATTTGGTTTTAGAAGATAAATTAAAATGAGGTTGCTGTGAAAAACATCCAGACCTCAACAGTCCATCAGAAAAACACAAATTCTATTTGATTAAGTCTTAGTCTCAATTGTATTGGGTTCTCTTCTAGTGGCATATTGTCATCGAGGTATATTGTCATGCTTTCCTTTGCTGGTGCGAATGCATTTTTATTTAATGTTCCTAGCAATCTAATGCCATTCTGTTAAATCTGTTTGAATTGAATTCAAAATCCTGCTCCTCACATACAAGGTCTTAAATAATGAGGCCCTAGCTTATTTTAATGACCTTATAGTACCATATCACCACATTAGAGTACACACTGTGGGCTTAATTGTTGTTCCCACTCTCACCCCAACCGGTCACGCCAGATGACCGCTGGTTCTGCCGGAGGTTTCTTCCTGCTAAAAGGGAGTTTTTCCTTCCTTCTCTCACCAAAGTGCTTGCTTATAGGGGGTCATATGATTGTTGGGTTTTTCTCTGTATGTATTATTGTAGGGTCCACTTTACAATATAAAGTGCCTTGAGGTGACTGTTGTTGTGATTTGGCACTGTATAAATAAAATTGAATTGAATTGAACTGAACTGAGTCTCCAAAATCATATTAAGAATTTTGTCATAAACTCTTTCTGTGAGAAAATTAAAGTATAGACTTAGAGCATGAACAGCCCATATAACACATGACCACCATGAACCTGATTATTTTGATATGTGACACGCTGTAATTGCCCATTGTATGCTAAATTGTATTTTTCTACTTGGATTAAATGTAAATGTGGAGGCTTTCCACCACAGTTGTATATTGAGCTTTAATCTTATAAAATGGTCTGCTGAAAGCATATACAGATGCAGCTACACAGACTGATCTACTTGAGAGGTCTATCTTTGAGATGGCAAAAGTTAAGTGTTTTCATACATAGTCAGCTGATTTAATTTGGTCTTTATTTAGTTCTCTGTTTAACCCTGTATTGAAAAATTAATTCCCGAAAAGGAAAATCTAATTTTCTTATCTATTTATCCATTTTGGTTTGTAGAATCAAGAAGAGGGATTAATCTAGTGATTTTTAAAATTTCCTTTGAAAAGCAGTTATTAAGCACATCTATTATTATATTAATAGAGGACAGAACTTAAAGTGCCCAACTGGATTACTGAGATCCACCAAAAGTAATTTGGTTAGATCCTTTTACAGTGTTACTCTTTGAGCCATGTGAAATGCTTCCAGTCTTGTAGATAATTAAAGGCATATATTAGATGGGAATAATTCTACCAAGCTAATGTTACTCCTAAATTTAAAACACCACGATTGCAGTCAAGGTCCCAAAACACCGATCTGATCCCAAAAACCTTTGTGATTTTTCTTTTTTCGATCTGGCATGTGTGCTTTCAGACTTAACCATTAAACAACTGTTGAAAAATACTCCAAATGCATGCTGGTATTTTATGCAATGTGCTAGCAATATGTTGTTTTGAGTTGATAAATAAGGTCCAAAAGATATTTGACAAGGTAATCCTGCATGGGAGTGGGACACGACAGTTATCTTCCCGACTGCATGATTACAACTTTAGCAAAGCTGCTCCAATCAGAGCAGACAGTGTAGGTAAAGGAGGAAAGAGACAGGGCTAATGACATTATCTGTTATCATTATGTAAAATACATTTCTGTGAAATACACTGATGCAATATATAGACAATATTTTCTTCTTCTTTCAGCTGCTCCCATTAGCAGCCTCTACTACACATCATGTGTTTCACCCTATCCCTAGCATCCTCTGTTGTCACCAATTGTCACTTCATCCTCCTGCCTGGAGCACCGGATTCGATATCTCATTAAATGCATATATGTATATAGAGTCACACGAAAATTTAACTATTATGTGTAATGTGGACATCCCAGGAAATTCACTTCAAAGTCGGTGGTTAGCTGTGTTGCCATACAGCAAGAAGGTCCTGAGTTCGACTCCAACATCTGGCTGGAACCTTTCTGTGTGGAGTTTGCATGTTCCCTCCCTGTGTGTGTGGGGGTTCTCTTTGGGTACTCCGGCTTTCTCCCACAGTCCAAAGACAGGCAATTAATGGGGTTAGGTTAATTGATGAAATTGTCCATAGCTGTGACTGTGAGTGCAGATGGTTGTCTTTCACTATGTGTTAGCCCTGTGATAAACTGGTGACCTGTCCAGGGTCTACCTATCTCTCACCCCATGATAGCTGGATGGGCTCCAGCCCATCCACAACCCTGATAAGCAGAAAAGAATGGATGGTTGGTCAGATTGTGCAGTCAGACTCAGGTCTCTATGCTACTGAAAATTTGAAATTTCACAACAGTAAAATTAGAAGAAACCCCCAAAGTGTTTTCAAGTGAAAACAAAAGATTCCCCAACCTTATAAACCAGACATTTCTTTGAATAGTATAAAGGACGCAAAAGATGTACTGCAAAGGTTGACAAACTTGTTGACATCAACTATGAAAACATCAGTAGAAGCATCAGCTTTTTAAATTATGTTTTGCAGGAAAAAGAAAAAAAAGAGAAGCTCAAGAAAGCTGCTTATCCTGCTCTATACTCTATGAAGCAGGATGAGCAGGTTGTTGTCCATGGTGCTGCTCAAAAGCTAGAATGACGCTATTGGTATTATTGATTATTGGTATAAGCTATGATTTTTCACTTCCAGTGTGTATTTGTATGTGTGTGTCAGAGAGAGACAGTGATAGATAGAGAATGAAAATGTCAGATGTTGTTCTTGCTCAAGTACAACATGGTGGTAATGGCCCCCCAAACAATTTCTGCCCCGGGGCCTATTGCTGTGTTATAGCACCTATGCCGCAAACCTTTTACTTTCTTGGGGAAGTCAACTTTAGTCACAAAAATTCTGAAGGACTTATAATTAGTTTATTTAAATGACTTCCTCTTTGCAATTTAGTACTCCACAAAAAGTCTCATATTTGAATGCACACATTTCTTGCTGTGGGTGGCCCTGAGGGGGGGAAACAATCTTCTTACTTTGCATTTTGCCAAATTGGACCTCAGCGGGTTTGTGCCATAACTTTTAAAGTTTTATGTCAAGTCAAAGTAAAGCAACATCGCGCCATGTCAGTGTCTAAACAGAAAAGTGACGATTGCATCACAAATAAAGCATACAGGAAATTATATGTTATAGTCAATTTATTGTTTCGGTTCAGATACACGTGAACAGATAATGAGATTTCTTAATATACAAAGCAGATTTTAAATTTACATTGCCTCCTTTACCTTTTTGTGCTGTGTCGTGTATCACTACTTTCCCTTTCTTTTTCATTTTATGTATTTCTTTTTCATACAGTTTCATTTCATTTCTTTTGGGAGCATTTTTAAACGAAAAGTCAATTCAGGTATCTGACAGTGAGAAGTGAGGGATGATCCTGCTATATATTTCTCATTTGTTGGGACTTTCAATAGAAATTCTGTAAAACTGTAGTATTTATGCATCCCATCTCCCATCATCATTTCGGTACTTGATGCATTTTTTGTTTCTTTAGCTTTCACATAAAAATAAGGAATAGCACTCACTGCCTGCTATCATGCAGCAAAATGTCAAATATGTTGAACTTTGTTTCTGTCAAATAGATGAAAGAATAGAGGCAGAAGTGTCATCAGTTTTGTCCAACAATGAAGACTAAGTTGAGTAGACAGACCCAATATGTCACTGTATACACCCAGCATTTGCAAAATCCAATTCATTGTCTTCATTGTCTGATACCTTGAAATAGTTCATATTCAGGTGGACTAAAAGGCTTGACAGCTGATGTCTGATAAATAAAAAGGGTAGAACCAGATTTTGTTCAAACGAATACAATATCAGATAACGCTGATGCATTGAAACTTTACTTCTATAGCCACAGACTTAAGGGCAGGAGAAAAAGGGTTCATTTCAATATCTTAGAAATTATTTGCATCAAACATGGGAGGTATATTAATATTTGATCAGCTGCTTCTTACTCTGATCGATCATGTTTTGTACAAAGTGTCATCCTCTGGAACTGAATGTGCAAATCTAAGTCCTCTGAGAGTTCAAGGGCTTGACAGCAGTGAGTGTTTATTTTATGCCCAGAGAGGGATAAATTTAATCAAACTGAATGGGACAGATCTCTCTCCAGCTTGTGTCAAAGCCCATCCTTTCAAGGTTTTCCAGCCAACTCTGTGATTAGTTATATTGGACAGGCTGTCAATCTCTCTTTTTCTGCTCGTTATCCGCTACACTTCTCGCTGCGTCTGCTGCAGATGAGGAAACCGTTTTCGTGCTGGGAATTGAGACAACTCAAAGTAAAGTGGAACATGCTGCATCTTTGCTGAAGATCACATTTAGTGATTTAAAATTGCAATGACAAATGTGTGAAAACTTCAATCAGCTGGCTGAAAAGGGTGATGCTTTTGGGGAAGTGATACTGATAGTGAGGTGACAGAATTGAAAGTGTGAAAGCAGAGTTGGTTATTTCAGCAAAAATAAAGCCATAAAATGATTTAGTGTTGGCAGTGTGCCTTGACAATGACTGAGGCCTGACGACAACACAGTGCAGTGGTATTTAAAATTGTAATACATACGTGTGTGTGTATATAATGTCAAGCAGAAGAAATTCTTCCAAGACATTTGTACACTTATACAAGAGTGCATGGCATCCTTCCCCACTGTGCTCACCTCAGACCAGACACTATTCATACACAGAGCCTCTTCAGCTTAACCTAGGGCAAAATATACATAAATATACATTAGCTTTAATTTCAAGACCTTTAACTTTAAAAGACAAAAACTGAACAGTACAAACCACAGGACATTTGTTTGTTCCCACATATCATTAATTGATTTACTTGTCAAAGCTTTTAGAGAAAGTTGAGTTTGAAAGTGTTCAGATAGGATCACATTATTGTACTGGTTGAACTACTTGGAGCTACATGAGTGGCCACTAACTTAAACTGATCAAATTTAAAAGACAAGTGAATTCACTGGAACTTCTCTGGGAAATACAGATTTGATTCTGTATTTCATATTTTATATTTTTCTTTACAAAAGCTACTTTGCTTAATCACTCTGAATTTGGAAACACTGCTGTGAAAATAATAATGTTCAATGACGAGACATAAGCAAACATCACAAAACAGTAACAGTAAGTAACGCAATATTATCATCAACAGTTTTTGTGATATTTTTGGCATATACATGACTTGTAAACTATTATATATTAATTAAAAAACAACACAAATAAAAACGGTGTCTAAATTGACAAATTGTTTTCTTCTTTTTCATAGATACTTGTTAAGTCTTGTTAAAATCTTGTTAAAAGCAGAATAAAATTAACAGCCAAAGAAAATGTGCCTGTAGTCAGTCGTTGTCAAGACTTCTGAGAGGTACATGGAAGTCTACAGAAAAAAAAAAAAAAATCCTGTACTGCCTTCTCCTAGAGGATTTTTTGCTGTTCTTCCCTGACAAGATCTTCATGTAGTTTAAAACAAAAGCTATTGTTCTGTCTTTCACTGGTTCTAAAAGAAAAAAGAAAAAAACCTGACATATCTCCACAGTAGCAGATGCTGATTATATGTGTCAAATGAAAAACAATATTTTTGCCATATTGGCTTTATCATGCCAAACATGAGTTAGCTGGCAGAAAAATGAATGGCTGCGTGAAAATGACAGGCTGCCTATAACTTCGCATTAGGATATTTTTGGTGAAAAAAAACCAAAAAAAAAAACCCCATGTTAATATTGTCCAACAAATGCCAAAAACCTGACCTGAAAGTCTTTTTTTTTCACCAAAACTACTAAACACACTGTCACCAGGGCTCGATGTCTGTGTATAAAACAAACCAGCACATAAAGCACTCTTTGTCTGTATAAATACTCATCAAAGAAGTCATAGTATTTATCAAAAAGTGCTTGAAAAGAAAGATGTTCCATCCATTAAAATATATCCACCTATTTAAAAAATAAATAAAAATCTAATTTGAATTTGGCCAATTTCCACTTCTGTGTCATATTCTTGTTCACTTCTTGTATCTCTTGAGAACTCTTCCTGAGAATCTCATTCAGACCATTTGCATGTGCACATCTCACCTCAAACTTTCACGCTGTTTTTTTCCTCCACATTATGGATATTAATGCTAAATATTTCCAGCAAACTAAACTGTGGCAAGTGTCGTGCTGCCATTTGGAAGATGTCAAAGTTTTTGGCAATACATCCACAATCTTTATGTGTTGGTGTCAAAATTGGCCTATTGCATCAGATTTGGGCCTTCTTTGACTCCCACAATATGAAATTCTTGAATTGGTGGTTGTGTGGAGAAGATCCAACATGCATCACAAATAGATGAATCCTCAGGTCAGAACAGGACCTCCATGAAACAACCTGTCCAAACAGACTACAATGAAAACACTTGATTTTAGCGGTTTGTGAGTTCACCTCAGATGACTTGCAGAGAAGAAATAAGCATAAATATTCTTTATGCCAGCTGGACATTATGTGCAATGACTGAGAAAAAAAATCTTCCTAACAAACAAAAAGTCACATAAATGTTGATATAATTTCATATACTTAAATAATCCCATTCACATAGCTAACTGCACAATATTGAGTTTTAATTAAGCATAAATGAAAAGTCCAATGAGTCTCAGTTGGGACAGATAATAGTTGTTTCTAATATACAAGAATATACATACATGTACTTTGCTCCCCAATAGGATTTTTTTTTAAGTTTAAATATGGCAATAAAATTATAAATTACAGGACTGAACCAGTGAGCTTAAAGTGCCTTGTTTTGGTGTACTGTTTCAATTTTGATGTTTTATTTTGGCTTTGGATGTAGTCATTAATCTGAAAGGACACACTGCTCATGAAGCAAAAGTTGAAACTCCCAAAAACATTCTCATCACATCCATCCATACAAGCTGGGTGTCACAGATGTTCAGCTTAAGACTTTGTTTTACAAAAGTTCATTGCTATCCTGACAATCATCAGGCCATTTCATCCTGCCTGCAATTGGAAACCATCAATGTGTGAAATTACCCAGAGAAGATTTAAAGCTGAAATGCACAAGATATTTCACATACATGAATAACTGAAGCAAAAGACAGCAACAACATTGATAAATAAAAAATAAAACGTCACTTTCTAAAAACACTGATACAACCACTGCATTTTTGTTTCGTTTTTTGTTTTTCTGTTATCGGTGACCTCCTCCATTGCCAATGACTTGTTTACCTTTTGTGGTTGCTATTCAGATGTTGTTAGTCTCACCCTACGGCTATATGTTGTGTGTTTTAAGGCAGATGGCTCATCAAGATGAGTGCCAAGGGAAAGGTATGACTAACAAGCAAACTCCTATCAAGAATGTACATATTATATAGAAATCAAAAAATCAGATATTACATTAAAAAAAGTTATGTTTTAAATTAAAAACATTTTATCTTCATTACTTTTGTGCAGCTTAAAAGTCAGGAGTAACAGCATAGTGTTAAATTAATAATTCCAAATATTTTTTTAATGTTTGCATTTGACAGTTTTTATCATTTTCTCTTTGTCACTCTTTGGCTCTGGTTCTCTTTCAAACTTGCTCTCAGCTAGAGAGATCTCTGGAGCTGCTCTTTCCTGGCTTGCTCCTGCACACCTGCAGCTCATCTCTCTTATCAGTATGGGGAACTGTGACGGTGATTCTCTGACAGACTGTTGTCTCCACTTTCGCGGTAATTTGACTAAGTGTGTATTATTAAGACTTCTGTAACATTCACAAAGTAATTCCTGTTTCTTATCTGCTTCCTTCTAATACTCTAGAATTCCTACCTCTTCCTAAACCTGCCTGTTGCTCTTCTCTGGAGCAAAACAGCCACAGCACCAGTACTGTCACTGCACTGTACATGTTTGACACTCTCGTCGGAAGCACAGACCTACCTGGAACGCATCTGCCTGTCCACTGTCCACTGAGTCGCCTTTTCACTGTCTCTGAGCTTCGGAATCTCTATCTCTCAGTTCAACATTTTGCCTGGACAAGTAAGACTACAAAGACTTTTCAAAGACTTAAATGTATTTCTTCCCACTTCTCTGAGCCCCACTATTGCAGCTACTTTCATCTGAATAAGACCAGCTCTTTATTCACTCAGGTTAGCTGTAAATAAACTCGTTTCAACCTTGTTAGTTATCTTTTGCTGTCCAAACTCTGTAAAAACTTTGTGTGTTTCATATCACATCAGGGAATGACTTGATAATTTGTCCATGGTTGTTCTCCATGAAGTTATTTTAACCACTTGGATATGGTCTGATGGTCTGAGGCCGATATGCTTAAAACATTACAACTGAAATAGGTGAAATTGGAGTTGTGGAGAGGTTGATTTTTTTATTTGTGTTAGCTTATTTTGAGTGTGTGAGGGGTCCAAAATAAATTCAAGCTTGTGCACACACTTCTTGTTTTTTTAAAGTCAATAAAGATATATGCGGTATAATCTTTCCACCCTGTAAAACTAAGTGTTAAAAGATATCATTAAAAGCCCCAAATTACCATGACATCAACGTCCATGTTGAGTATATGCAGGCTTCTGATCATAACTGTATATCAAAGTTCCTTTAATGTATCCTTCCCCATGCCTTTGTTATGATAGAGCAGCTTAAAATAGAAGTCGCTGCAGGTGAAGGACAGCATGTTGGAGAAAACCTGCAAACAAGACAACACTCAGCACGAAACTCACAGTTGGACTGAAGTCTATCTTGCAATTTCACAGCAGTGAAAGCATTTACTGCTACTACTCTGCAGTAAATGTTGCGTAAATCCAACTTTTTTTTTTTTTTAACAACAGATACACATTTAGGTAAAACGCTACTCTGATGGACAGCTATCTGTAGGCAGCTTAAGATAAAAGTGAATCTAGTGTTCAACCATAGTAATGTGTGTAAATTATTTAGTAGTATAAGCCTTTATGAAAACATGGTACAATGTATAATTAATGTAGATCTTTATGAATATGCTTTTCATGTAAATATTGCAAACATGTCTTGAATAAATTCTTTCCTGTTTGAAAATATGGAAATACATATTTTATAGCCACCTGAATCTAACAAGACATTCAAACCTTCTTTTTGGGAAATGATGAAGTGCTAAGGGTCATTTGAATAACTGAATCCATTAAGCCAAGACAGTTACCAAAGAGTCTGATAGAAACCACAAATCAACACGTTGATGAAGATGTTCGGTTTCTAGTGGAGGATGAATTGCTGTTCTGAGTTACCAGAGCAAAACTTTTCTCTTTCACTCTCAGAAAAAGACATTTTCTTACTTGTCATTTTCATATTGATATTAAGAGTTAAGTACAAATATTTTTAAGTGTAAGCATGTGGAAATGTAGCTATTAATTAATTTAAAAACTGTGTCAATTAATAATAATGGATTGTGTTTATATAGCGCTTTTCTAGACACTCAAACCGCTTTACAATTCTACTATTCATTCACTCTCACACACTGGTGGAGGCAAGCTACAGTTGTAGCCACAGCTGCACTGACAGAAGCGAGACTGCCCTATCGCGCCAACACCAGTAGGCGGTAGGGTGAAGTGTCTTGCCCAAGGACACAACAACCAGGACAGACAGAGCTGGGGATCGAACTGGCAACCTCCCAGCTACAAGATGAGCTTCCCAATGCCCTGAACCACAGTCGCCCCGAGTGTAATTAAAACAATTAGAGTGTAATTAAAACATTAAAAGGTTTTAAAATAAGCTCTAAATATGACCAGGATTCTCTATGCTAGCATAGAGCATGTGATATAATAATTTATCTTTTTTTTTTTTCCACAGCAAATCTTATGATGTGCAAATACATTTTCAGCCAACAGTCCAAGATCAAAGGACACCACAGAAAGAGTTACTGACCTGATGTAAACAGAAAGACGATTACATAAAAGAACAAGCAACCAATTCCCCAGTCTGGTTTGGCCTTGTGTGTTTAGGCAGGGAATATCCACACCAGGTCCTGGGAGCACAACTACAACCTCAAAATCAGTAAAAGAAATCTGTAGATTTCTTCCTTTATACATATACATATAAAGGATTACAGTTTAACACACAAACACACACACACACACACACACACACACACACA